>NC_091259.1:81556000-81900500 GCF_042477335.2 Ovis canadensis
ACATAGCTTGCAAACCTATCCTGTCTCCAAACGCCGCGTACCTGAAGGTTCTTCCGTATCATTCTAGATTCAAGAGTGGTGGTGGACAATGGAGTCCCAAGGTGATCCTTGAGGTATCTCTTAGGGAAAAGATGCCTTGATCTAGGGTCTGGGCCACACATTGCCCCCAATCCTGCTTGCATAGTTGTGTGTGTCCAGCAGGGCTGACTCATAACTATAGCAATATTAAACCTATAAGAACCAGCCCCTTAGAGCTCATAATGTTTCTTTCTTAAATCTGGCCCTTAGTTCTCTGCACACTTTGCCTATCTATAGCTTCTTGGTTGTAATGGGTCTGTCTATAAAGAGAAATCCGTCAGATCTAGACACCATGTCTTTCTTTTTTGTTAGAAAGATTCCCCTTCTCACAAGTTCCACTGTCAGTGAGATCCTCAGTGAAGTATGGTGGGGAGGGTCCTCTCCATATTCTTAGCTCCTTGAGTGTAAAGGGTTCTCCCATCCCTGAGTCCTGATATTTTAGGGCTTAGCTGTCTTTCCCATGGCATCAGCTGCAGCCACCTCTGGCCATTTCCCTTGCTTCCAAATTCTGTTGTTCCTCCCTATAGTCCTTCACTGAGTCTGACACAGGAAGCCTAAAGCCCACTTGGGAGCTGTCCCAAGAGTTTTCTCTCCTTCCAGACCCTCCAGGGTGGTGCCAAGTGGGAGGAGGTGGGGCACAACTCTTCGCCTTCCTGCAACTCAGCAAATTGAAATTTATGAGTTTCAACCCACATGAAAGAGCCCCCAACCAAGTCTCTCCGGATTCATTTGGAATGCTGAATTAATTTGGAAAATAAAGGGAAAAACAACTTGGTTTCAGCCCAGCAAGGGATCATGACATTTTACCAAGTCCTGTTACCCCCTTTAAATTTTCTTCACCTCCTACTCGAGTACCTCCTTCCAGTCTGACCACAGGTAAAGTGGGGATGGTGGCAAAAGTCTATCCTGTTGTGAGGGTCATGATTCACTCAAGACAGGGTGCACACTGAGGAGTCTGGACCATCACACATCTCTGCAGAGAGCAAGTGAGACTTCAGGGAAAGGACTCTCTCTAAGGGGAGTGTTCTCAGTGTTAGGTAAGCATGAGCCTTGAACTTTGAGGCTGAAAGACCAAGGTTCCAAATCTTCCTCTGCAGGAAATACATTTTTTGACTGTTGCCTTTCCAAATAGCCTTGAGGGGAGGGCTAGGGGGAGGACAACAGAAGGGACAACCTCCAAAGTCCATCCTGTATCAGCGCATTTCTCTCCTGCAGTGATCTCACCTGAATTCACTGTAATCTTGCTACTTTCCTGTTGCAGTTACCACTGGTCATCCACTCCCACTTTTGCTAACCCTTCTCCCCATCCCTCAAATCAGTTTTTCAGGCAGCAGCCAGAATAATCATTCGAAGACATAAATCAGATCACATCTCCTCTCTATAAGCCTTCCACTGCTTGTCATCACACTTGGATACAAACCAAACTTCTCACGGGACCTGAACTGAAGTGAACTGAAAGTCACTCTATCATGTCCGACTCTCTGTGGCCCCGTGGACTATACAGTCTGTGGAAATCTCCAGGCCAGAATATTGGAGTGGGTAGCCTTTCCCTTCTCCAGGGGATCTTCCCAACCAACCCAGGGATCAAACCCAGGTCTCCTGCATTGCAGGCAGATTCTTTACCAGTTGAGCCACAAGGAAGGCTCACCGGACCGACTAGGTAATAAAACCCGGCCCCTGTCTTCCCTTCTACCTCATTCCCGCTCCCTGTGCCCCACACTAACCAATCTCCTTCCTTCTTCACTGCTCCTCCAATCTCCAGGCTCATTTGCCATCGTCTGTTCCCTCTGCCTGCAACCTCTGCCCCCTCCACCCGTCTGGCTCCCTCTGGTCCTCCACATGCCCTCCAAATGCCCCTCTTAAGAGAGGCCCTCACTGAACCATCAGTGTAAAGAAGTGCCCCTGACCCCCTGTTTTATTTTCACGGTTATTACCAGTTGAAAAGCCATCCCCTCTGTTTTGTTGCTATTGTTTTGCTTATAGTCTGCCTTCCCCACAGAAATGTCAGGTCCATAATCATAAGAACCTTTCAGGTCTTGTATCCCCAGTGGCCAGAATGGTGTCTGGTCCATAGTGGCTGTTCAGTCAATATTTGTGGAATGAATGAATGGTCAGAGGAGTGCTGGCAGGCAATGAGACCTCCTTGTCATTATCTGTTACGTAATCTAGAACAGGGGGATAATAGTGCCGTGCTCATTAGGTTCTTTGAGGGTTAGATGAGTTCATAATGTAAAGTTCTTAGAACAGTGCCTGCGTGCGTGCTTAGTTGCTCAGTCATATCCGAGTCTTTGTGATCCCGTGGACGGTAGCCCCCCAGGCTCCTCTGTCCATGGGATTTCCCAGGCAAGAATACTGGAGGGGGTTGTCATTTCCTCTTCCAGGGGACCATCCTGACCCAGGGGTTGAACCCATGTCTGCTGCATCTTTGGGCATTGGCAGGTGACTTCTTTACCACTGAGCCACCTAGGAAGCCCCAGAACAGTACCTAGTGCAGAGCAGGCACCAGTAAGTGATAACTGCCCATTTTGTTATTTTAATATTATTACAATTAGGGTTATGGATGTATTTCCTGGCACTGTCTTTGAAGATTTAGTGTCTCACAGGGTGCCACAATATCCAGGGGCGCTCTTCTCTCTGAGGAATGTCCTCGAGGGCCCTTTGGTGGTGGGAGGCCCCATTGCATCTCCTGACCTTTGGGAGACCGTGGTAGAGGGTTGGGAAGAGTGTGAGCTGTAGTCAGATGGGGACAAGTACAGGTCCCAACTCTGTCGTTGAATCACCATTTGATTTTGAGCAACAAATAAGACCTCTCTGAGTCTCAGTCTCCTCAACAAGGAGATGCCAAGAATTCCTCATTTCTGGAAGGGTTAATGAAATGAGCAGGTCCTCAGTAAATTTCCAGGCCCACGGAGTCCAACTCTGCCCCTGCTGGAAAAAGCATTGATCGGAGGATGCTGGTCTCCCTGGGATGCGGGACACCTTGGCCCGCTGCCCCTCTGTGTCAGCTCCAGAACTTGCCATCTTGGAAGAAATCAAACATTCCAGGAAAAATGACTCTGGCCATGTTGTTAATGTTCGACTGCTGTCAGAATGCGGCAGGGCCTCCCCATCTCCTGACTGGAGCTGGTTTCCTTCCCATGTCTCTACCTCTCCCAGCCCTGGTACAGGCAGGAGAGGTGGGAATCACATAATAAAGGCTTGCAAATAGCTACTTGCCTGTGGTGAGAACTGGTTTATGCGTCACTGTGGACCACTGGGGCTTTCCTGGGGGCTCAGAGGGTCAAGAACCTTTCTGCAACAGAAGACCTGGGTTCAATCCCTGGGTCACGAAGATCCCCTGGAGAAGGGCGTGGCAACCCACTCCAGTATTCTTGCCTGCAGAATCCCATGGACAGAGGAACCTGGGGGGCTACAGTCCATGGGGTCGTCACCACTTGGTTGATATCAGTGGAGGGTGGAGAATAAATTCTCTGAGGCTGAGCCAGGTATCAGGTTCAGATCCTAACACTACCATGTAATTGCACAAGCTCAGAGGGCTCCAGTCACATCAAATTCTACATCAAAGGAATCTGTGAAGCAGTGGTAGCTCCGTTACTGAGGTGTTATATCCCTGGGCTTGTATGACCAAACTTTAGTTTCCTCGTCCGTAAAATCGGTGGAGAGATTAAAGCAGGCAACATGCAGAAGGAGCTGGGCATTATAGTGGCTCAATAAAGAGCAACCATGCTGATTAGTTCTGCTTCTTTCCCTCACTGGGTGTTCTTGGGATGTTTAGCTTGTGTGAGAGCCCCGAGGGCTCATTTGTGCCTGCCTAGAATCACTCGCGTCTGTCCCCACTTTGGGGCCCTGTTCTTGAGATCTTCATGAGTAAAAACCCACCAATATATCTTCCCAGGAGAAGATACTCAGGGAGGCTTCCAGATCTTTCTCTCTATCTTCTCTCCCTCAATTCCTCTGACCGTGAGGGGCAGAATGTCTCCAGTGGGGACCAATGGTTCTGAACGCCTGGGGACGTTTGTTGCCCAGGGAGTTGGGGCAGCAGGGCTCCACCGGGAGGCAGCAGTGGTTGTGCGGTGATGGGGTGGGCCTGATGGAGGCGGGAAGTGTGGTCCGTTTCCATTCCTTGACTCTGGCGACCCCCTCCCTTGCGCCTCTGTGAAAGGTGAAGGGTTGGGGTGAGGGGAGGGCATGACTTCCCTCCCTCTGTTTCTGGAAATGAATCCTTGGAAAATCTGGAGCCATTGGGACACCACAGCCCTCAGGCTGGGGACTGGCTGTGGGAACACCGCAGAGCTGACGGGATCAAACTGACTTTTTGACACATTTCTGTGGGAAGGCGTCACCGAGTGGGAAGCTAGCTCCCAGAGCCGAGGCGGAGCTTTCATGTGGCTCCAGGGCTGACACTGGCCCCCTTCACAGGAACAGCAGGCTCTGCCTGGGCCGAGAGGCAGAGGCCCGACATGAACACGGGGTGATCCAGGCTCAGGCCATGAGGAAAAGGCTCAATCCCAACTTCTTTCTATCCCCAGTCCCGCGGCATCTGCCTCATCGAAGGCTGGGGCAGCAGCCTGCCTCCTGGGTTCAAATCTCTTCTATTCACCAGCTTGTGTGACCTTGGAACAAGCTCTTTAACCTTCTGGGTTTTCATTTTCTCATCTGCAAATGAGTCAGAAATGAAGCCAACCAGTGGGAAAAAGTAGTGTGGGTTACTGATTATGGCAATGTTCCAGATACTTACAGGGGCTACTATTTCATTAAAATATATTATTTTATTGATATAGGTTACGTATATTTTTATTTCATTGAATCAGGACAATCCTGCAAGGGAGAGATTATTAAGCCCATTTTACAGATGAGGAAACTGAGGCGGGGGCTTAAGGAACAAACACTCGGATGGTGGGGGGCACCGCCCAGGTAGAAACCAGAGCTGTTGGCCTCCAAAGCCTGTGTTCTTTTTACTACATTCAGAAACCACTCTGCCTCATGCTATTAACAAAAATATAGTTTGCATTTTGTAAATGAAGCTGATCGTGACCACCTGGACCTGACAGCATCCTCATGGCCCTGTCCTTGGAGCCTCTGGGCATCCCATGTGGTGGAGACAAATGTCCTCCTTTCATGGGGTGGTGGGGACACTGAGGCTCGTAAGACCAGAGAAAAGACCCAGCAAGGGAAGTGTATGGGCAGCAGGCCTCCCATTGATGGTGAGATGTCCAGTCTACTCTTCTTCCCTTGGAGCCATGCCAAGCCTGGGAACCAAGGGGCCTTTGGAGAATGCCACCTGGAATTAGGGTGGCCAGGCAGGAGGGATCTGGCCCTTGGCCTTCCTGCAGCCTCCACACACAGGTGGGGGATGACTCACATCCTGTGGGGCACTTCTCTAATCGTCCACAGGTATGGAGGACCTTGCTGGTGAGCCTCCCAGGGACTTGATGGGGTCCAGGCCCAAATGCAAGGAGCTGGGAAGCCATGTGGCCCAGAGGAGGTCAGGGAGGGTGGCTGTCTTTGTGCCACTTGCCTGGGATCCCCAGGATTCTGTTCGTCTGGGCAGGGTTGGATCAGCTGAGGCTCAGGCCAGGCCAGTGTCCTGGGGGCACATGGTAGAATGCTGGGCTGGGGAGACAGAATCAACCTTGAATTCCAGTTCTGCCGCAAACCAGCTGGGAGATCTTGCCTAGCTGACTGTCCCTCACTGAACCTCAGCTGCTGCTCCTGAGAAAAGGGGCAATAATGGTACACCCTCCACAGGGGTGCCAGAGGACCCCAAATTGATACTGCTTATTTGACAGTAAAGAGGTTTCCACATGGATGCACTCAATATTTGTCAGCTATTATTATCACCCTTTGTCCAGTTTCCGGAACCTTCTGCCAGCTTAGAGCCACACAGAAGAGTGGTTCCCTGGGCTGCTTTGATGGACAGCCCCACGTAGGGGGCCCTGAGGGTCTCTTTCCACCAGCATCAGCTCTTATTTGGGGACCTGAAGGACTTCTGGTCTTCAGAGTATCCCTTGTGGAGACGTCAGAACCTGTGAAGGGGCTTTTCATCAGTGAAGTTTTCACTGGGTGATCAAGGGATGCAGTGATGGCCTTCTGGTGAGGTGGAGTGGGAATGCTAACTGGCAAGACTCCTTTCTTCTCTGAGGCCCTTCCTGCCAGCCAGAATCTGGATGGACTGAGGCCTCTACGTGGTGAGGTTTGGGGCCTGGGATTCAAATGACCCAAGCTGTGAGGTCCTCTCCCTGGTGGGTCCCTGGGGGGCCCCTCTCAGGACACGGCTGTCCTTGCTGCGGAGGTGGGGTACCCTCCACATTGGGGCTGATTCACAATGCAGCTTGGGCAAGATGAGGCCCCTCTCTAAGCTTCAGTGTTTTCCTCCGAGCAGCGGGTAGAGCCTCCTTGGCTTCCTCTGCCTTCCTGGGAGAAGCTGAGGATGCAGAAGCTGGAGACCATGCCGAGAGGGATCCAGGACAAGCTCCTGATTTGACTGGGAGACTTGATGGATCTTCAGGCTTCCCAGTGGGCAGGTTCACCTGCACAACTGAGGGTGGTCAGTGCACACTCCAGGCCTCTGCCTGAGCTCTGTGTTGCCGGTGGCAGCTCCTGCTCCCTGGGCAAGGAGTGAAGATTAATTAAAGTTGTCAGAGCTTAAGTAAAATCACTGATGTCAATTTCCTCCCTCTGGTTCTTGCTGTCAGAATAAATTGGATGGTCATTACCTAATACTTGGCCCTATTTTCCCAATACTTCATGGACACTGAAGTGCTGATGGGAAACAGGGAAGCTGAGGCCCTTCAGAACAGGGCAGAGAGCAGCTGCATGGGGCTGTGCTGTCTTGGCACAGGGTCCCATCTCAGGCCTCTCTCTGGGACTGTGGCCTCAGGAGTGGGCTCAGAGGACAGTCCCAGGGGCCAGGGATTGGGCTCTGTCCATAGCGGTCACTGTTCTGATCCAAATGAGACCCCTCTGTTTGCTGATCTGTAGAACGGGGATGCTGTGCTTTAGGTCTGCCTATCTCCCCAGAGTGTTCATGGGCTTCATTACACCAGGGCTTGGGGTCATTCGCCTCTAATCCCCAGGGCCTAGGACACCATGAAAAGCGGGGATTTACTATGTATTTTTTGAACTAACATATGCAATAAAATCAAGCATGGGGGGAGGGGTCCAGAAATAGCCAAAGTAATCCTGAGAAAGAAGAACAAATTTGGAAGACATACTCTTCCTGGTTTCAAAACCTGCTACAAAGCTACAGTAATCAAAACAGCTTGGTGTTGGCATAAAGACAAACATATAGACCAATGGAATAGAGCAAAGAACCTAGAAATAAAGGTTCAAACACACTGTTAAATTATTTTTGACAAGGGTATAAGACCATTCACTGGAGAAAGGACAGTCTTTTCAACAAATATGCTGGGAAAATGGAATATTCATCTGCAAAAATGAAGTTGGACTCTTACCTAACACCATATACAAAAATTAACTCAAAACAGATTAAGGACATAACTGTTAAATGTAAAACTCTTGGAAGAAACCATAGGACAAAAATCTTCATGACACTGGATTTGGCAATGATTTCTTGGATGTGACTCCAAAGGCATAGGCAACAATAGGAGAAAAATAGACAAATTTAACTTCGTGAGAACTTAAGTTTTTTGCACTAAATGTTACCATCCACAGAGCAAAAAGACAGCCCACGAAGTGGGAGAAAATATTTGCAAGTAGTATATTTGATAAGGGGTTAATATCCAGAATATATAGAGAACTCTTAAAATTCAGCAACAGCAAAACAAGCAGCTTGATTCAAAATGGGCAAAGAACTTGAACTGACAAGTTCAAGTTCTTATCTCCAAAGAGATAAACTTATCTCCAAAGAAGATAAACCAATGGCCAAGGAGCACATGTGAAAAGATGTCTTCTTTTCATCACTGATTATTTAATAATCTTTTTATCACTAATCATTAGGGAAATGCAAATCAAAACTACAATGAGAGTTTGTACAGCTACACCTCACATTAGGAGCTCATGTTAGAGACCACATCCATTAGGACGGCTACTGTATAAAAGGCAAATGAACAAACAGAAATCAAGTGTCGGAGAGGAGCAGAGAACTTGGAACACTTGTGCACCGTTGGTGAGAATGTAAGGTGGTACAGCTCTGCGGAAAACTGTGGCGATTCCTCAAAACCTTAAAAATGGAACTGCCATGACCCAGAAATTCCTTTTCTCAGTATATTCTCAGAAGAATTGAATGTAGAGTCTCAAAGAGATATCTGCACACCCGTGCTCATAGCAGCATTATTCACAACAGCTAAAACTGTGGAAGCAACCCAAGTGACCATCAGCTCATGACCGATTACCAAAATGTGGTCTATACCTACATCACTCAGCCCTAAAAAGGACAGAAATTCTGACACTGCATGGGTGAATATTGAGGACATTATGCTCTGTGAAATGTCAGTCACAAAAAGACAAACACTGTAAGATTCCACCTACAGGAGGTACTTGGGAGTGGTGGCGGTTTAGTTGCTAAATCTTTTGCGATCCCATGGACTGTGGCCCACCAGGCTCTTCTCTCCATGGGATTTCCCAGACAAGAATACTAGAATGGCTTGCCATTTCTTTCTTTAGGGGAACTTCGTCAAAATCAGAGACAGAAAGGATAATGGTGGTTGCCAAGGACTGAGGCAGGTGGAGGGGCATGGACGGGGAGTGTTAAATTGATGCAGAGTTTCAGATTTACAGGATGAAGAGTTCTAGGGATGGATGGTGGCAATGGCTGCAGAACAATGTATTTGTGCCACTGAACTGTACGCTTGACATGAATTTGAGCAAACTCTGGGAGATAGTGGAGGACCGGGAAGCCTGATGGCCTGCAGTGGGTGGCATAAAAAATGTCCAACACGACTTAGCAACTGACCAGCAGCAAAGCACACTTAAATGGTTAAGAAGGTAAACTTTATGCTACATGTATTTTAACACAATTTTTAAAAAGGAAAAAAAAAAATCAAGCATGGAAAGTGCTTTGTAAACTCTGAGACTAGGCCTATCTTGGACATTTCCTCCTGGGTTGGACCTTGAAGATAAATATTGGGACCAGCTCTCAGTTCGCGGTGTAGACCGTGGGGCAGGCACCTCCGAGGCAGCGCGAACATCTTAGGCAAAGATAAGAAGCAGGAAAGGGGAGGCCCTTCCCTCAGGCCCGCCGTGAGGGAAGTTTGTGTTTTTTCTTTCTAAACAGTTTGTGGCTCTAGAGCAGACACAGTGTCATCCTAGTTCCTGGGTCCAGCGGCACCACCCAGAGGGTCCCGCCTACGAGGGACAAGGACACGCCCCCTGGCTGCCTCTGGGAGGCCCAACTGGCTGCTCTCTCTGAAGTCCGAATCGTTCCCAGGGCTTCACAGTATTGCTTAATCCACCCCCCTCCCCAATACAAGCAGCTTTTAATTTACGGGGACTCAATCGTGGCCCTGGGGCCTGAGCTAGAAATCAAAGCAAACAGGCATCATTTACCATAAACAGGCCTTTCCCCAGCGGAGTGTGCAGCCTGGGGACAAGGAAACCCCGAGATCCTCGGGCACTCACAATAAAAGCCACCAGCACACAGGGCTGCCAGCCAAAGCTCTGATTGAGAGGTTCATCAGCTACTTCGAGAAGCCTCGGAGGAGCTGGGAGGGGCCGTGGACAATGGGGGGTGGAGCCCACCGACTGGCTGGAGAACAATGGGTCTTGATCCATTCTAGAGACTCCCCAGTTGTTCTAAGTACGCCCCTGGAGATGGGGGCGGGGAGGTGGAAGGGGTTTGGTGAGGGGGGGCCGGGGGGGGCGCGCGCGGGGTGGGGGGCACCTCTTCCCCATCCCCTCCTTCCCCCTGCAGCTGGTCAGCGTCCTGCGGGCCAGTGGCCCGCTTTCAAGCAGCTAGCAACCATTTCTGGAGGGGGTAACTCTGATTTGCAGTGTTTCCTGATTTCCATATTGTAAAGACTCCCTTTTGGTGGTATCGCAGATCACAGAACTGGGAGGAGGGGTGCAGACAGGGCATCACTGTATGGGGCTCCTGCCACGCCCTAAGCATAGATGTAAATAACCTCGTGGGCACTGATAATAGTACTACCAAAAAAGGTACTAAAGTGCTTTAGAAAATAAATGAGCTTTGAGTATTTATTACCTTTGTTTTTAGTATAATGTGTTTATTTAGCTAGGATCCTATTGTCTGGTAAGTCATGTCCCATTCTTTGTGACCCTATGGACTGTAGCTCACCAGGCTCCTCTGTCCATGGGATTTTCCAGGCAAGAATGCTGGAGTGGGTTGCCATTTCCTCCTCCAGGGCATCTTCCCAACTCAGGGTTTGAACCCAGGACACGTTCATTGCAGGTTGTCTCCTGCACTGCAGGCAGATTCTTTACCAACTGAGCATCACTAACTGCTTCAGAAAGCCCTGCTCTCAGAAGTCCCCACAACGTGACAGTGAGTCTCGTGAGCTGAAACAGCTTTGTATGAGTCAGTGTGGCTCCTGCGTATCGCCAAGGATGGGAGACCTGGGCCAGGCCTGTCCCAGCCTCCTCTCCAGCCTCGGCACAACACTGAGCAGCACCTGACCCTCCGGGAGGTGAGAGACTGCCCTTGGGTGAAGTCTGGACGCTGATGGGGGTGGGGAGGGGAGAAGCCAGAGTGGCCGCTGCTTGGGCTCCAGCCCTGACACCCCTTGGCCTGGGCAACCTGCTCCTTTTCCAGAGTCCTGCTAAGGTGGGGCTTTGCACAACCCCAGCCTCCTTTGAGGGGTTCAGCTCCCCCTGCAAGCCCCCCATTGGCAGCGGGGTATCCGACAGAGTTGACCACAAGCCCAGCCATTTGGCCGTGGGTAGTTCTGACAGAAGCATGATTCCACAGCTTCATCACAGTGGGAAACCTTTTTATTAAAAAACCCCACACATTTATTTATTTATTTGGTTGCACCAGGTCTTGGTTGTGGCATGCGGGGTCTTCAGCTGCAGCAAGTGAACCCTTAGTTGCAGCATGTGGGACCTAGTTCCCTGACCAGGGATCGAACATAGACCCCCTGCATTGGAAGCATGAAGTCTTAGCCACTGGACCACGGGGGATGTCCCGGAAAACTTTGGGCTCCGCGGGTTCTTCTGGTATCGCATTCTGCCCACACCACCACTTGCCTGCTTACTGCTAACAAAATAACTCAGTTATATTGATGTTTACTAAGCTCCGTGCTTTGGGCTACCACAATGCAGCCTTAGGCGGAAGAGGCCTCTCCTATCCCCGTTTTTGTAGAGGGACAGAATGGGGAAGCCTCTTCCCCAAGGGCACACAAAGACTATGCTAATACAAGCCGAAGTCTGTTGTTGAAAGCAATAACAGACAAATTCTACTTATGTTTCCTAAAAATGGTTAGTCGTCTTTTCGTGTGTTTGCATAATTGATCTTCCATTTGTCCATAGAAATCTTGGTTGGTGATAGAGTCCTGGGTTGGGGGACAGAGGAAAGCTCTGGGGATGGGCAGAGGGCCACGTATACCAGGAACAGAAATTAGCACGTTGACAAAAAAAAAAAAAAAAAAAAAACAAGGAAGGTATTTCGGTCTTTCTTCCTCTGCCTGCTCCCCACTCAGGACACCCTTTCCCACTGGGGAAATGGGAGTGTTTTCCAAGAGACCTCGACCAGTGCTAGGTTTGAGTCCTAGCTCCCCCCACTTCCCAGCTGTATACCCTTGAGCATGTCAGTTTTCCTGTCTGAGCCTCAGTTTCTTTATCTGTGGAAGGGGAGAGCTTAATTCCAGGCAGTGAGGGTGGTGATGAGAGTTAAAGCAATGCTCACTCAACACAGTGATGGCAGGCGCCTGTCCATCGCTTATTTATTAACATCAATAGTTCTAGGGTCCAGATGACCTGGGCTTTAGTCACTGTGGCCTGACTGCACCCCTACCCTGAGCCTCTAGTCTCTGTGGCCACCATTTCACTGGCACCACTAGCAGACTCTTTTTCTGGTCTTTTGACAGCAAGATTTAAAGCCCCATCTGGGTGCATTTGTTTAAACGATGAATGAAATTCTAGGGGAGCAGTGGCCCACCTCTCCCCTGCTCTGGAACTGCCTGGTATTGACGGAATAAATGCTCACGTTTCCTGTGCTCTCCGTGAGCTGTGGACTCTGTATCTGATCACTTTAAAAGGACCTGACGTAGACGATCCAGGTTCAGAGGCTGACAGGGGAAGGAACACAGAAGATCACGCACCAGGTGAGATTGTCCTGGGGCCCAACCAGGCCTTGGAGCAGGGCAAGCAACATACTGGCCTGGGGCATCTCGGCAGATGCAAACCAGGCCTGGAAATGGGTGAAGGCGGCCAGGAAGCCAGCCTGGTCAGGTGCCAAGGAGGCCTGGGGGCCCCTGGGGGCTGCCCCGGGTCTCTCTCCTCCACAGCTGCCACTCTGCCCTCTGGGTGTGAAGCCACACCCGTCACCCATGGGGCCGGAGCCGTGATGGGAACAGAAGCCATGAGCACAGTCTCTCCCCAAAACTGTGCCAAACAGACACCCTCACCGCAGATTTGCAACGTCAAAGGCTGAGCTCGAGTCACCCTCTCAGCCACCTTTGGGAGGTGCGTGAAAGGCCCACTTCACAGATGGAAAAGGAGAGGCCCAGAGAAGGCCACTGGCTGGGTGGGTGGCAGCTCAGCTGTGAACTGTAGTCTCTCCACGTGTTCCAGGCCTCTTGATTCACAGGCTAGTGCTCCTGCAGCCAGGCCGCCACGGTTCCCACGAAGGTGACTGGGTGTGTGGCACTGGGCAGAGGGTGAATAACTCTGTCCTGCAGTGGCTCTGACCACCCCAAGTCTGGCAGATTTACAAGAACAGGCTTGTAAACTCAGCAACACCCCATAATCCTTTTTATGGGGACTGCTGCGGTAATGGACATTCATCAGCTCTCCCAGGCTAAGCATGGTGGGCCTTGGAGGGTGAGGGGCAGAGGAGAGACATGCCGGCCCTCTACCACCCCCATCACTGGATCAATCATCCCGGGAAACCGCAGGACCAACAGGTTTCTGATCAATGCCAAGACCTTCAGCCAGGGGGCGCTGTGCAGCCAAGGTCGGAGAGAAAGCTACAGAGGTCAACACAGGGTGGAAAACACCTGGACGCCGGCACTGGCTTCATCTTTACGTCCCCCAGGAGCTCGGGTGGGCCAGGAAGAGGGGAAGTGCTGTCTAACGTGCCAATTCCCAGGCTTCTCTCCAAACCTCCTGAATCAAAATCTCCGACGGTGGCCCGAGGAACGTGCCTTTAATAAGAGCTCCCAATGTAGCTACCATCTCATATTCACAGGTTTAGAAGAGGCAGAGAATAATGGCAGAAAAGTGCGAGGTAGGTCAGATTTCTCATTTACTCGCTCAACAAACATTCTTCCAAACCTGGCCCTGGTCTCGGACGGGTGAGGCCGCCCTCTGCCTCCTCGTGTGTGGGATCTGCCTTCACCTTCACCTGTACAGTGAACTTGGACCCTGCCCTGCCCCCTCTGGCCACTGTGCCATCCTCCGTCAAATGGGAGGAGTGTCTGCGGTCCTTTTCAGCTCGGGCACTGTTAGATGGTTCAGTCGGGCTGTAAATAATTAACCAGGATGGCCTTGTTATCAGTTAGCATCTGGGCTATTTAGGGGACTGAGGACAGATCCTGGTAATATGCTGGGACTCCAGGCCGAGGGCCTTTCACATCCCTTTTCTGCCTGCCCACTCTCCCTGAGGGTGTGAGCTGTGCCCTTCAAGCCAGGGAAGAGCATGGTGGTGCCTCCCTCTGTCCATGTGAGCTCAGAAGGCCAAGCACTGGGGATCTGTAAGGCCTGAGGTAGACTTGACCATGTCTTGAGGCCCCCTAAACAGCAGTATTGCTTATTGGGTCTTAGACTGGGTTCTGTTTAGTTAGATTTGGGTTTTAACAGGTTGCTGAATGAGAAGTCATACCTGAGAACTGTCTGTATCATTATTTGCTTCATACCTTTCCTTGAATCCATTGATTTTCTTTTACTTAGGGAAATTTATTTAAAAGGGAAATGTTATGAATATTACTGTAAGTGTAAAAGTAAAATTAATTTTATGAAGAGAATAGAGCAATGAAAGTTAATACAAGGAAAGCAAAACAAGGTGATTAGAACCTAGGCAAATCTGGAGTGCAGTGGCAGCCACAGGATCTACACCTGACAGGGTGCCGCACAGCTCTGCACGGTGGTGGCCCAGGTGCTCGGTCATGTCCGGCTCTTGCGACCCCATGGACTGTAGGCTATCAGGCTGCTCTGTCCATGGGATTTCCCAGGCGAGAATACTGGAGCGGGCAGCCATTCCCTTCTCCAGGGGATCTTCCCAACCCAGGGATCCAACCTGGGTCTCCTGCATTGCAGGTAGATTTTTTTATCCTCTGAGCCACCAGGGAAGCCTGTACATTGTACCAATGTTGCTTTCCTGGGTTTGGCATTGTACTTTAGTTGCGTAAGCTGTAATCACTGGGGAGAACTGGGTGAAGGGTTCACAAGACCTCTCTCAATCATCTTTGCAACTTTTTCTGAATCTATAATTATTTAAAAATAAAAAGTAAAAACAAACAAACAAACTCTATAGATACTTTCTTTTAGCCTGAGGCTGGCTCTCTCTCCTTTTAAAGAGGGATGGGTAAGAATTGATGTCAGACATCTTAACTCCATACCAAGATTTTTCTCCTAGACTAACCAGAAGGTTCGAGAGAGCTTCTGAAAAGAAGCAACCTTTCTCACTGTGGGACTCAAGATCACTGAACACTAAACCATCTCACATGCTGAGTGGTGCGTGTATCTACTTTGGGAAACCCTGTCCCCAGTTTTGCCTCTGCTGGCCGACCTGGGATAAACAGCTCACAGCCTCGCTGCCTGGCTGAGAGAGAAGCTGCTTGTAGAGTATCACAGAGCTGCAGGCCCCAGCCTCACCCAGTGAGTATTTTTCACGTCCAGGAACCCAGAGACATGGGCCATGCTGTTGCCAGGTGCCTCCCATGAGCTGGCACAGAGCTTCCTGAGATCAGGATACCCGGGTCTCAGTAGCAGCTCTAATCAAAAAATTACTCTGTGGTCCTGGGCAAGCCCCTCTCCTTTCTGGATCGCTTTTTTTTTTGTATCTGTTATATGGGATCCGGGTTTCCCCAGCTAAGAATCTTGAGAGGGCACCAAACCTCTTCAAGTTATAAGGTAACTACTGTCTGTGCATCGTTCCAAGGGGATGGTCTAGGGTTACGCTATCCAATCTAAGGCAACCAACCATCCAGGTTTGCCAAGGACCCAGGGGTTTCCCAGGGCAAGGGACCATCACTGCTAAAATCAGGAGAATCCTGGGCAAACTGGGATAGTTGGTTACCATAAAAATAACGGCCAGTAGACACGTGTGACTACTGAGCACTTGAAATGTGGCTAGTCCAAATTAGATGAGCTCTAAGTGTAAAACACACAGCATATGTAGAAAAAGAATATAAAATATTTCAATAGTTTTTAATTGGTTATATGTTGAGATGATAGCATTTTGGATATATTTGGTTAAATAAAATATAATGCTAAAGTATTATTAAACTAAGTCTGTTTCTTTTGATTTTTTAAAAAATATGGCTACTTAGAGAATTCCCTGGTGGCCCAGTGGTTAGGACTCACGCTTCCATTGCAGGGTTCAATGCCTGGTCAGGGAACTAAGATCCCACAAGACACAGCATGATCAAAAAAAAATGTGGCCACTTAAAATTTTCACATTCTATATGGGTCTCACATCTATGTCTCACATTGCATTTCTATTGGACGTCACTGTTCTAGAGCCTTCTGGTTTGTGACTCTCAAAATGCTCCAGCCCTTCTTGATCGAAAATGTCAAGGTTCCTTCCAAGTTAGTGATGGCACTTTGTGCTTTTTTGAGTAGCTGCCAGGCCCTTTTCTCCTGGAAAGCCCTTGTGGGAAGGCACGCACTTGCACACACACACACACACACACACACGCGCGTGCGCACACCCATGGGCCACCACCCACCCCTCCCCTTTCCCGATGGCCCCCTTACCCTGGTCCTTTTGTTGAAAGGTGCTCCTCCTAGCTCAGGCTGCCTCTCCGCCCACTCCATGTGATTTTCATTTGTCTAATTAAAACTAATCTGATAAAGGCAGGAATGGCAGAGATGCGTAAAAGCTCCAGTGAGCACAGGTCATGGCCTGATCTAAAGAGGGGGTCTTTGTCTCCCCACCCCCAGGCAGCAGCCAGCTGGGCAGCGGGTTACCCGGGGGAGCCAGCAGAGGGGCCGAGACCAGGGAGGGGGCTCTTCTGGGACAAACTGCACTGACATCACTGGATTGACCATTTGCAAACACAACGAGAAAGAAGCTAAAAAAGGAGAAAAAGTCTTGTGAAAGAGGGGTGCTCAGGAGTTAACTGTGGGCTAGGACCCTGGCTTCTCACGCCTTCGTCTTTCCCACCTGGTCAGTGGCAGCATCTATGAGAGGGGAGGGCGGTTAGCCATTACTCTGGGCAAAAAGAGGAGAGTCTGGTATGGGTGACATGGGTCTGGTATCATATATCCAGGGACACCAAGCTTCCTCAGAGCCTTGAGATCTCGCCAGATCCACCCCTGGAGCCATCCTCCAAGGGCTCCCCTCAAAGACACTTCTTCCAGAGTTCGGACCTGGAGTAGCCCCTCTGACAACACAGGACATTGTGACACCCACCTACCCTCTCTCTCAGGTCATTGGGAATCCAGAGATGAACTAGATAGGGTCTGGAATATCTGAGATGTTCTGTGTTTGTTGTGGCGCTTCAGTTTAAAACTCTCTACTTCTTCTTTGGCTGGTGAAGGTAGTCCAGTAGGGGAAAACCAAAGATGCTGCTGATGAGTGAATTAACCAAGCTAGAAGCACTGATTGAACAGTTGGTGGGTAACCGGGCCTCTGATGGAAGTTTTTGATGGAGACAAGAGATGGAACAAGGAGGTCACACTTGCACTGGGGAGGCTGCCCTCATGTACAAGAATAACCAGGGAAGAAGACAGACCCACTCAATGGTCAGGATGAGCAGAGCCAAGCAGGGGTCTTGGGGGTGAGAGTGGGGAGACAGCCAAGGAACCTTGGGTGTCGGGTGGGCATGAGATGAGGAAAGAGGCCTGTGCTCTAGTTAGGCGTTCTTACACCAACCCTTTGAACCTGGGCAACCCAACCTACTCCCTGGACCTCACCTTCCCCATCTGTAAAATGGGGGTGATCCCCGGGTCTGTCTCTTTACTGAACATAAAATTGTAGGACTGGAAGCACCAGAGAGGATTGGGTGAGAATTCCAGGTGGGAAGAAGGGTTGGGGCGCTCCTGGTAGGACCGAGACAGCTGTCAGTAGGGAGGACCCGTGGTCAGCAATGCTGGGAGGAGCAGCTCTCCAACGCTGGGGGAAAGCGACCCAGCCCTCCTGCTCATTCCAGTCCATCTCAGGGCGAGGAAGGCCCATGGCCTCGCTGGGGTCTCAAACAAGCAGCTGTATTGTGTGTGCCCAGCTGGGGTGCGGGCCAGGGCGCGTGTCATGGGAATGGCCCCTCTGCTTCTGAAGAGAGGAGTGAGACGTGGCCTCAGAGGCCTTGCCCGGCGCCTCTGTTCTTTGCTGACAGACGCAAGGCCACTTCCCTAGAGCCCCCTTCCGGCCTTCTTTGTCATCTTCCCAAGGCGAGCAGAGCCCTGAGTCAGAGCTGACTGTGCGGGGAGGACTGGCAGGGAGGTCAGATCTGGGTTCTAGCAAAGCGTTAAAGATGACTTCTGCCATGTCTAGTTCTTCCTACTGGAGCTCAGTCATGCTATAGACCCTGTCACACCAGTGTGGATTCCACTAACGAAAATCAGGAAGTTCACCGATGCAAACAATGGTGGGCTTTACTCCTTGCCTTGTTCTTTCAACCGACCAATCTGTAAGTGGCTGTGAAAGGCTGTTGTGCACCCAGAATTGTGCCACAGTGTTTGCAGATGTGCATAGCTTGCTCTTCTAACGTTGGAAGATACTCTGTATGGACTGCACCCCAGATATGGGTCTTCTCTGCAAGGTGTCTGGGGTCAGGTGTCTCCCTCCCATTGCATGGCCTTGCTTTCTCTTCCTTACAGACTCACTGCTATCCAGCGCTATCTCACACATTGACTTGTGTATCTGTGTCTGTTACCCAAGCGCATGGCTTCATGAAGAGCAGCGCTGAGCTTGTCCTGTTTCCCTGCTGGATCCCTGACCCCTAGAAGAGGACAGTCACCCGGCAGGCAGTAAAGAGACATTTGGTGAATAAATGAATGTGGAGACAGGCGCACTGCTCTCTTGTGGGACATTCTAGAATGGTAGGAAGGCGCGATTAAGCAGAGCTATTATTTGGCCTGGCATCAGCCATCGGTCAGGGATCCGATGGGAAATAAGGGACAGACTTGGACAGGTTAGTTGAGGCCAGTTGACCCAAGGGCTGGTAAAAGACCCGGTCAGTGTCAAGGGCATGGAAAAGCGACTGAAACACAGGGATGAGAGAGAAAGGTGTGACCCCGGGGACACCAAGGGCAAGGCGGGATGGGTGCGGTTAGTAGAATCCCAGCAAGGGTAGCCTGGTGGGAGCTGTAGCCTTTGGTTGAGAGTTAAAGATGACCCTTGGTGACCTCGCAGGGTGGGAGTCAGGGAAGAAATGCCCAGCGTCCGCTCTTCCTGTTCTTCCTCCCACACCTGTGGGCTGAGCCCAATCAGAAGCCAGAAGCCAGCAGAGCCGTTCATACAGGAGATGGGGTCAGAGGGAGAGTCAGCCTCATGGGGCCCAGACAGGGTAAAGGGGATCTGGAGGGATAAACAGAGAATGTCCAGCTCAGCTGGTAGAGGGGACACGGCTGTGCCTGTGACTATTGCTACAGAACAAGTCTCCCCAAAACTCTGGCTGGAAACAACCACCATTAGGTTAGTATCTTTCGTGGTTTCTGTGGGGCAGGGATCCAGGAAATGCTTTGCAGGATGGTTTCAGCTTGCAGTGGGCGGTGTGGGTAGGGCAGGCAGGCCTCTCACAGTTACAGATGGACAATGACTGCAGCCAGGGTGGCGAGGGGCTAGAGCAACTGGGAGGGAGCAGCTATCTCGGATTCTTCTAGAAACCTGTGGCCTCTCTGTGTGGTCTGTCCGTGGGAGCTAGATTGGGCTTCCTTGCAGCATGGCAGCCTCTTTGTGGAGCAAGTCTGGCCCGGGACTCAGGGCTTCAGCTGGAGCCTGTTTAGTGAAGCCAGCATAAGCACCGTCACCTTCATGACCTGCCCCTGAGTCAGAAGGTGTCGTGTAGCCTGACTTCTGCCATAGTCTGGTGGTGACAAGTCTCTAAGACTGGCCCAAAAGCAAACAGGGGAGGCCATAGACCCCACTGCTCAGTGGGAGGAATATCGAAGTATTTGAAGAAATGTTTCCAAAGGTTAGAGAGTGTGAGGGCACTTGAGTTATAATTGAGTATCATTTGTTTGCCAAAGAAGGCTATGAAACAGTGCTTGGTGGAGACAGAGATGGGCGGAAAGTTCCAACATGGTTAGGAAGTTGGATCTGTTGAATTTCTCCTTTTCAGGTGCTAAAGGACAGGTGAAAGAGCATCCAATCTGGGGAGGCAGAACCCTTCCCTTAGTCTCTGGAGATTCTGGGCTCCCTGAAAAGGGAAGTTGGGTGGTATGGGCAGAACCGGCCCTTGTAGGTCTCTGGGGCTGCTCATCCAATGCTAGAGAACCAAAGCCCAGTTGCTTTTGGCTCATTTTCCTCCCACATTCCCCTCCCAGACACCAGTAGCCTCCCTCCCTGGAAGGAAGGGGGAGAGAAAGGCAATTTGGAGACTATCAAAGCGAGTAGCTTTCACTTTCAGGGAGCAGGCTGGGGAAGATTGCTTCCAGGTGCCTCTCGGGGCCCCTCCCAGCCCAGCGGGAGCCGACGGCGGGCCTGGAGGCAGGGGCAGCAGGCCTGGGGGCTGGGTGAGCTGCTCCCTGGCCTGGGTGTCTTTTTCCAGAGCTGTCAGGGCGGCCTGCTTCTTAACCAGGTCTCAGCTCAAAGGCCCCCTCCTCTTGGAGGCCTTCTCTCATCCCCTCAAATAAATCAGCACCTCTGCCTCCATGGCTTCCTAGAGGAGGGAGCAGCCCTCAAACCCAGTTCAGATGGCCCCGCTCGGGCCTGACTTCTGGGGTGAGGAGTCCATGGCCGAGGTGGTGTGCCTATCTGGAGAACACGCCTGCCCATCTGGACAACACTCAGCATCCTGGGAATTCCCCATCCAAACTTCCTGAGCCTGCTTCGCCGGGTCTGTCCTCCGAGGGCCAGCTCTCCTCCTTGTGTGGGCTACCTGTGGGGTAGCCCAGGGGTGGCCCTGTGGTGTGTATGGCGTGGGTGCTGGAGGGCAGGGACAGAGCTTTGACGGGTGCATACACACGCACATGAGGGCCCTCAGGATTTGGAGCAGAGACAGGGTAGGAGAGAGGGCGCATGGACGAGGACCTTCCTTTGTACTAGTGCTGGGCCCACAAATACCAGGGGTGCTCCTGGATTTCTGTCTCGTCACTCTGTTTCATTTATTCCTAGTGCCTTCCACTGTCTGACATCCATCACTCCTTGTCATTTTTTCTATTCCCTTCCCCAACTGGAATACATACCCAGCAGGAGCTGGGGCCTTAGGTTGCACGCCTGCTTGGGAACTGGGGTCCCTTCTTCTCCTTCGCATGAGGTAGGTGTTAGTCTATAAGAAGGTCCCAGCAGGAAGGAGTTCAGTTCAGTTCAGTTCAATCCAGTTCAGTCACTCAGTTGTGTCCGACTCTTTGCAACCCCATGGACTGCAGCCAGGCCTCCCTGTCCATCACTAACTCCTGGAGTTTACCCAAACTCATGTCCATTGAGTTGGTGATGCCATCCAACCATCTCATCCTCTGTCGTCCCCTTTTTCTCCCTCCTTCAATCTTTCCCAGCATCAGGGTCTTTTCAAATGAGTCAGCTCTTTGCATCAGGTGGCCAAAGTATTGGAGTTTCAGCTTCAACATCAGTCCTTCCAATGAACACTCAGGACTGATCACCTCTAGGATGGACTGGTTGGATCTCCTTGCAGTCCAGGGGATTCTCAATAGTCTTCTCCAACACCACAGTTCAAAAGCATCAGTGCTTCAGTGCTCAGCTTTCTTTATAGTCCAACTCTCACATCCATACATGACTACTGGAAAAACCATAGCCTTGACTAGACGGACCTTTGTTGGCAAAATAAAGTCTCTGCTTTTTAATATGCTGTCTGTTGGTCATAACTTTCCTGAATCTTAATTCCAAATCACCCAGTTTTACAGATGTGCGAACTGAGGCCCAGGGAGAAGAAAGGACTTGCTCAAGGTAACCTAAGTAGCACATACGTGCGCTTAGTCCCTCAGTCGTGTCTGACTCTCTGCAACCCCATGGACTGTACCCGCCAGGCTCCTCTGTCCATGGGATTCTCCAGACAAGAATACTGGAGTGAGTTGCCATGCCCTCCTTCAGGGGGATCTTCTGGACCCAGGTTGCCTGCATTGCAAGCAGATTCTTTACCGTCTGAGACACCAGAGAAGCCCTAAGTAGTATGTGGCATATCACAGGTGATGATGCCGACTCCTAAAAGCGTGATGTTTATTTTTCGGCCAATTGAATTAGTGGCCCCACCCAGATCCAACCAGTAACGGGGGCCACCTCTAGGCAGGCAGCTCCCAAAGGGGAATGTGTTAAAAAATACAGGTTCCCTGCCCCGTTTGTCTTGATGCAGGATGTCTGTCCTGGCACCAAGAAGTCTCTGCTCCCAGCATGTACCACAGTGAGAATGGGGGATGCCCAGTGTTGGGAGGGAGGGCAACCCTGGGCTTCACAGCTGTTGGTGGCGGAAAGTCCTTCCAGAATCCAGTCCCATACCTCACTCAGTCTTTTCAGGGAGGACATGATGCTATCAGATGAGGGTGCCTGTCCCTAAGTTCCAGGTCTCAGAAGGCCTGATGCCCCCAGGAGGGCAACAAATGGGCGCGGGGAGGCGGTGGCCGCTCTCGCGCCCCCTGCTCTGTCTATCTGAGCTGTTTTTATTTTTGTCATTATTGTGTCCTCTTCTGAACACTTTTTCCTCTTCTGGTCCGTACTTTCCATCTGATGCTGAGTCAAAATCGACACATTTACCTTTTTTCTGTGTGTAAGAGATGCCCACTTGATAAAAGCCCCATCTCTCTTTTTCCTTCTCCCCAGCTGCTGCCTCACACCCAGAGGAGGACCATGCTGTACAGAGAGGGCAGGGAACCTGAGTTTCTGACCCCAGCTCTGCCATGAGTGTGTCGCTACATTTTCTGCAACCTTAAAAGACAAATAGCAGCTTCTTCCCTCCCAATGATGGTGTGATGGGTGTGATCATGAAAGCAAAACTTCCTGGAGAACCGAAGATGCTGCCCATCACAGGGATGATGCTTCAGCTTAGCAATGACCCCCCTGAACAAACACATCCGACTCAGCTCCCCACTTTGAGTGGGCATCCCCGATGTGTGGAAAAAAATAAATACATGGATTTGACTCAGAATCGGATGAAGAATGTGGACCAGAAGAGGATGAAATAACGAAAATAAAAACAGCTCAGATGTACAGAGTGCTTACTCTGTGTCAGGCATGGTTACCAATGCTTTCCAATTCCATGAATCAGGTCCTATTAAACACCCATTTTACAGATAAGGAAGCTGAGGCACAAAGAGGCCACAGAACTAGTAGGTGACAGAGCCAGGATTTGTACCCAGGACAAGCCAGGCTGAGCAGGAGTAGCTGGGCAGGAGAGGTGGGGCCAGTGCCCTCTTCCCAATGGTGGGGCTCAGAGAGGCCCTTGGGGGATTTTGCTAAATGAGTGGGAAAAGGCAGCCCTTGTCTCAGCCCCTGAATAAAGATGAGATTTGATGAGGCTGATGGTGTCCTTCAGGGTGGAATCTGGCAAAGTGGAAGTGATACCCTGATTCCTCACGCTGGGCATAGCTGCCATGAGGGATTCCAGGATTCTCCAGGTCCCCTGTGTCACTAAACCTTGTCTTGTTGGAGGCTGGGACTGGCCTTTTGTCTTGACTCCCTTTTCCCTTAGTGTCCCGCCTGGTTTGACATACAGTAGGTGCTCATAGAATTCTCGCTGCCCTGGGAACAGGCTCTGTGGGTAAGGGGTGCCCTTAAACGGGCACAGGGCTCCTCTGGAATCTCAGTGCTGCCGGGAGACTGTCCTCTGTCCCAGCCGCCCTGGCCTCCTGCTGGCCAGCTTGCTGCCTTCTCCCCTCTCCAGCAAGGCCCTTCCGTTCCCCTACCAAGACGTCTCAACAAAGCATCCTCTCCTCTGAGTGAAAGTAGGGACCAGAGGTAGGCAGGATGGGAAAGGGACACCCAGACAAGAGACTGTTTCTTGGCCAGGTGGTGACCAGCTCATCCTTGCCTTTGAGCTTCCCCATTCCAGTGGCCTTACCAGGACTGCATCTCAGATGCTGCCTCCAAACGTCCCCAGTAGAGGCCACCTCCTCTTCTGTCCGACACCCACACGGCCTCACTCACTTCACTGGCCAGGGTAGGAAAACACTTATTTTTGTATGTTATTTTTTTTATTGTGATAAAGCATATATAAACATTTACATGTACATGCTACATATATGTAGCATTTGCCATTTTACGCTATCTTAAAATATGCAGTTCAGTGTTGTTGCTGTTATTATTTAGCCTCTAAGTCGTGTCCGACTCTTTACCACCCCATGGACTGTAGCCCACCAGGTTCCTCTGTCCGTGGGATTTCCCAAGCGAGAATACTGGAGCGGGTTGCTGTTTCCTTCTGCAGGGATCTTCCCCATCCAGGGATCGAACCCGGGTCTCCTGCATTGGCAGGTGGGTCCTTTACCACTGAGCCACCAGGGACACCGCGTACAGTTCAGTAGTAGCAGTCATGTCTACATTGTTGTGAAAGTGATCTCTAGAACTTCGTCATCTCACAAATCAGAAACTTTATATGAAACAACAACTCCTTTTGTCCTCCTCGCCTCAGGCCCTGGCAACCCCCATTGTATTTTCTGTCTCTTGAACTTGACTGTTCTAGATGCCTCGTATAAGCAGAATCATCCAGAATCTGTCTTCTTGTGACTGGTTTATTTCACTCACGTAGTGTCCTCAAGGCTCAGCCACGTTGTGGTAGGTGTCAGAGTTTCTTCCCTTTGGAGGCTGGATGGTACTGTGCTGTGTGTAACGCCACATCTGTTCATCGGTTCATCTGCCAGTGTGCCGCTGGGTCGATTTTGCCTTTGGACTGTTGGGAACGATGCTGCTGGGATTTTGTTGCCCAGGTACACAGCACTGTGCCAGTTACTCGCAGAGAACCAGGTTCTTTATGTATCTTTCTAAAAGACTATGTTTGCCTTTTACAGTGGAGGAACAGTCACTTGCAGGCTTAGAGACTAAACAACAGCAACCCTGAACTGTATATTTTAAGATAGTATAAAATGGTAAAAGTAGGTCATTCGCTCCAAAGCCCACAGCAAGTAAGCGGCAGAAGCTGGCTTTGAATTCATACTGATGCCAAACCTCACACGTCGCTCCTGGTTTCTGCCACCTCCTTTTCTCAAGGGCCTTTGGTTGCATCTCTTATCTGCTGGGGAGATGTCCAGGCTGCATGTGCCCACCTCTGAGGCTCGGGGCCAGTGCTTGTACGGGACAATATAGTACAGTTGTTAAGATCAAGGCTTGAATCCAGACTGTACAAGTTCAAAATTTGACTCCTAGCATTTCTTAGCTGTGTGACTTTCGCCAAATTACTTAACCTCTCTGTGCCATGGTTGATTAGTGATGCCTGCTGCAGACTCAGGATGGGGCCCATATGTCTCTCAGCTCCTTTGACAAAAGTAAAATCTCCCCTGAAACCTCACTTTGCACCAGGTTCTGTCCAGATTCTTAGTCTTGGAAGCAAAAAGGTTACCTACAGAACTGCAAGCAGAGAGACCCTGAATGAAGATGGGGCAGGACTTGCTCCAGAGGGATTTGGCTTCCCTCAGAGTGGGAGTGTTTCCCCTGGCTCCCAGTCTATTTATCCTGAGGCAGTGGGCTTGGCCCCCGGGCCTCGTGGCCAGCAGCTGGGGGAGATTAGACTGCATGGGGCTCCCCTCCCCAGCCTGTCCTTTGAACCCCCTGCATACATTACTGATCCCTGGGCTGTCACCGTGGCTGGGCCACATTTCTAATGTGTTTTCAAGGTTCCTCATGGTTCCTTCCTCCCCAGAGTTTCTGAGGCCTTCAGTTTACTCTGCTCTCTACCCGCCGCTGCCCCCCCTCGCCCCCCCGCAGCACATTGTCAAAGCCAGTCTTCATCTGAGATCCCGGGAGAGATGGCGTGAGAGCTTCAGCTTGGTGGTGTCCTGAACCACCTCTGCTGACCCCAGGCCTCTGAGTGGAAGGGGAGATGCGCCTGGAAGCTATGGGGCCAGTGTGTGTGGGTTTGGGCACAACTCTAGGGGGATGGGAAGAGCAATTAATAGGACATCTGTGGACTCCCCTGGCGGTCCAGGGGTTAAGAATCCGCCTGCCAGTGCAGGAGACATGGGTTCGATCCCCGGTCCGAGAAGATCCACATGCCTCAAGGCAACTAGGCTGTGGACAACCACTGAGCCTCCTTCCCCTCCTCGAGCTGGTGCTTGGCCACAGGGGCGTAGCTCCCACTCGCTGCAGCTGGAAAAAGCCCATGTGCAGCAACGAGGACCCCAGATAAATTAAATTTTAAAAAGTGGCATCTGTGAGTGCCGCCGTGGGCGACAAGGAGATGGCTGGAGGTTACAAGTGGGTGATGGCGTGAAGAAATGGAACCGCTGTGGTTAATGGTGAGGGGGGAGGCGTGACAGGCGACCCCATACATATCACCGTGAGTGATTGACAGAGCTGGCCCCATGGGAATTCGTGGGGTTGACCTTGCACCTGGGTGATGGTGGCAGCGACGTGGTGTTGGGAGACAAGGGAGCAGCTGAGAATGCGGGCTAGTGGCGGGTGGGGGACCTCAGAGGGTGTTGGGAGGGTGGCTGGGTGGCAGGCGCCCAGACTCCGGGCTGCCTGAAGCCATGGGTCGGGCGCCTCCGGCTTGTCTCTAGGGGACATTGTCCATGCCGGAAAGAGAAGAGCGAATGTGTTTTCTCTGCCTGTTAAAAGTGATTCTGAGCGAAGGGGCTCGCGTCCTGGCCGGCGTGAGCCTGACTCTGCCGTGTCAGAAGCTGATTTTTCACAGATGCTGAAAAGTTAGGAAGTGTAATTACGGGGAAATTGCACTCAGGCAAACGAGTACAAGCCAAGGGCTGCCAGGCCCCATTCCTCACCTGAGCCCCCTGATTGCGCCCGACAGCCCCACATCTGTATGTGCTTTGCAGCCGGGAGAGGAAAGAAAGCGGGAAGCAGAGAGGGTTTGGGGCGGAGAGGGGGGTTGTGGGGACCTTGGCTTACCCTGCCCGTCACTCCCCCCACCTTCCTCGGGGAGGAGCTGATGGAGGGCGAGGCTTGGGGGCACATTCCTGGGTTCCCAGGGCCTCCTGGGGTGCCCTAGACTCCTGGGGGTGATGGAAGGAGCTGGAGGAAGACAGGAGGCAGGCTGAGGCGCTTTCCTTCGAATGTCCTCATCTCATCGGCGGGGCAGCAGAGACGGGTCACACGGGGGGTGGTCAGCAGGATGCGACCCTCCACCTCCAGACCAGCCAGGGCTCCTGCCACACGCACACCCCCTCCCCAGCTGGGAGGCACAGGACTGACCGTGGGGCTGAGCCCACGTGTGGCAGGCAGCCCCTGCCCTCCGCCCAGCCTCTCCGCAGAGACACCCAGCCTCGGCATTCCTCAGATTCCTTTCTCTCATCTTCTCACTCGGTTCCTGCCCCTTGGCACCTCCCTGCTGAGGAAGCTGGGAAGCTCCCTGCCAAGGGGTGGTGATAGTGGGGGCCCCCCAGTTCCTCCCTTGCTGCAGAGACCACTGCTCCATCCCATGCCCCCCCCCCCTCACCGGCTCCTTGTGTTTTGCTTTCCAGCTCCTGGGATGGCCCCAGAGAGTGGGGCAACCCACCTTGTTCAATCCCTTTTGGGATGGCTCAAGGGCACCCGGATGCTCCCAGCTCCTTGCCCATCCCCCGATAGGGAACTATTCTTGCCATCAGGCACAGGGTTTGTTCCCCAGCTCCATCCTGGTAACCAGCGCCCTTCCCCTGAGCCTCCAAGGTGGGCACAGGCAGACCCTGATAGGACCAGTCACCCCACCGTCCTCCTGGCCCTAGCCACTGGGTCAGGGGGTGACCAGGGGAACCCCACAGGGGAGTCACTTTCAGCAGGAACTGGCTTCATTCCCGCTGGAGCTGAGAGGTTGGGAAGCTGTGCATTTGGGAATCTGAGGTTTTCCTTCTCCTGTACAGACGCCCATCTGCGGGGGACAGGGTGAGGGGGCGATGGAGGAGGGGAGGGGCGGGGTAGAAAATCAGCATTTTTGAACTCTGGATTCAGCCCTCTCCGCATCCCCACAGCTCCCGGTTATATTAGCCAATGATTCTCTTCTCTTTTGCTCTACTCTATGAGCTTCCTAAGTGGCGCCAGATAAAGAAACTGCCTGCCAATGCAGGAGATAAAAGAGATGCTGGTTCCAATCCCTGGGTCAGAAAGATCTCCTGGAGGAGGAAATGGCAAACCACTCCACTATTCTTGCCTGGAGAATTCCATGGACAGAGGAGCTTGGCGGGTTACAGCTCATGGGGTCACAAAGGGTAAGGAACATGACTGAAGCGACTTAGCACGCAGGCGCATTCTATTCTTTTCCATTCTGTTTGCTTTTAGTACATTCAACCGGATTTCTGTCACTTGCAATCAAGAGACCTGATTCATGTAGCTGCCTCAGAGCTGGAGCTTGGGTGTCCCGGGAGGTACTGATGGGGACATTGGCAGGACTGAGGTAGGATCTGTGCCAGAGAGCATGGTGGTCACCTGCTGGCTGGGAGGGCCTTGGTGGGGGCAGTGTGGCCTGGTAGAAATTTGCTAAGGAGTAAGTGGGCACAAAGGAATGATACAGCAGAACCCCAACAGAGAAGCAAACGGAGAGCTGAAGTCCAGCTGCAGCCCCTGGAGAAATGCTTATCTGGGCCAGAGAGAAATCCCCCAGTCCCCAGAGAGAAAGGACGCCTGAAGGGAGGGGCCTTCCGGGCCACGCTCAACCCAGAAGGTGCACATTTACTGCCCAGCTGAGTGGACGCTGGGATGCTCCTGCGGCAGCTGTACCGGGAAGGGAAGAGCCAAGAGCAGCCCAGAGAAGGTCTGAGCAGAAGGCAGCCCAGCGTCACAGTTCCCCAGCCTGGATCTAGGCGGAAGTGGACTGGTCTGCCCAAGCGTGAGAAACACCACGGAGGAGGACGTGACCTGGGGCTGAACCCCCCCTTCCCCTTGAGTCTGGGATCTGAGGAACTGCAGTCAGAGAAACGACAAATGATGTGAGATACCGGACGTGGGCCGGCAGGCCCTGAGCAGGACCTCATGGGTTTCTGGCAGCCCCGGCTAACCGTTGCCAAACCCCGAGTGAAGAGAGATTGAGACTAACCTCAGCTATGCAGCTCTTTACTCTCAAGGAGGCTGTTGAGAATCCTTCATGTCATTTGTCAGGGAAAGTTCCATTACCCAGAGGCAGCATGGTATGGAAGGAAGAATCAGCGTTTAGAGACAAACATTAATTGACTTGGAGTCCTGGCTCTGCTTTCAAGCTCAGAGACCTTGAGCAAGTCACTTGACCCCTCTGAACCTCAATTTTCTCATCGATGAAATGGGAATAATAGTATCTTCCCCATGCGGGATTAAATATCACAGATCTAAGGTGAATTAAATGAAGGCAGCGTATATCAATTCCAGGCACTCCCCAAACACTCTCCTTTCCTTTTGTTTGCTGTGGTTGAAGCAAAACCCTTGAGTTATAAAAACCACCTAGGGAATTGTTAATCCAAGGTACCGAACTAGAAAAATGTTTACATCACTCCTCAGCACTCAGCTTCAGCTGATCGAGCAAGTAGCTCCCCGCCGCTCCCCAGCCCTTACCAGCCAGTGTTCAAGGCAGAATTCTCCTTGGGAAAGCCAAGTTTACCAAAATGGCACAAGACACAGCATCTTGAATAAAGTAAGATGACCTCGCTTAATTTGGAGCTCTCCAGGGTCAATTATTAGCAGCATCAGCAAGCTGTGCGGTGGGGAATTTTGTGGTGGTGAGAACCCACCCTACCTTACTTCTCGTTGCTCCAGTTCCTCCAATACACCTCAGCCCCAAGCATGCCACACTCTTGCTCTGCAACCTTCTATGGCTCCCTCTTCCTTTGGAAATAAGTACAATTTTTTTTTTTTTAAACCTGGTATTTTATGGTACCCAATGTCTGACCTCAGCCTACCTTCGAGCCTTATCTCCTGCTACTCTGCTTCTTACCCCTTATCCCCTAGTCCAGCTGAACTTCTCTTTTCCAGTCACACCCTGTGCTTTCCAGCCTCTATGGCTTTGCTCAGCTTATGCCTGCTGCCGGGTTTGCCCTTTTCCCCTCAGCCTTTGGAAATACGATTCCTTCTTCACAGCATCCAGCGAATTCCATCTCCTTTCTGAAGTTCCTCTTTTACCCAGAATCAGATGTGATCCTTTCCACCTCCTTTACACACTGCATCTCATCTTGTGAAACTCAGCTTCCATAGTATGGAAACATTCCTGCCCCAAGAAGGACTGATCTCTTCCACTCGGGGTCTGCAACAGCTGTTCTCAGTAAGTGGCTAGGATGAATTGTTCAAGTGCCTGCATCCTCTGTCAGGCCACAGAGAGGAGGACACCTGGCCTTGCCCGTACACCTCTGCACTCTTGCTTATGGATTCCAACATGCTCAACCACAGGACACTGGCTAGTCCCATTCTCTGCATATATCTAACATGCCCGGAAATAACAACCTGACATTTGCTCTAAGCATAAAGTCAAGTCCACCCCTCTGCTCCCGGCAGCCAGGGGCCTTCATGTTCTGTTTCCCCTTCGTGCTGTCAAAACTCCTCTGCCACCAAGCAGTTAGACCCTGGGTAAGTCACCTCCCCATCTGAGCCTTGATTTCCTCCACAGGAAGATGGAGTTTGGCCAGAATCATCCTTAACATCGCGCTCAGGCTAACAATTCTCCTGGCAGACTCTTGTGGAGGGAAAGCAAAGCACATGACAGATATATAGTTAATAATATTATAGTTAAAATATTTGATAATACTTGAAAGTCGTTAAGAGAGTAGATTATAAATATCCTCTCCACAGAAAAGAAATGGCAGTTGTGTGATGGAATGGAGGTGTTGGTTAAGGCTATGGCAGTCATCACTTTGCAATATGTTGGTGTATCAAATCAACACAATATCCACCTTACGCTTACACCATGTTGGGACTTCCCCGGTGGCCCAGTGGCTAAGACTTCGCGCTCCCAATGCCAGGGGCCGGGGTTTGATCCCTGGATGGGGAACTAGATCCCATATGCTGCAGCTGTGGGTTCACATGTCTCAACTAAAGAGCCCGCGTGCTGCCACTAAGACCTAGTGCAGCTAAATAAATAAATGCTTTTAAAATTATACAATGTTATAAGGGTTTCCCAGGTGGCACCAGTGGTGAAGAGTCCACTTGCCAACGCAGGAGACACAAGAGACACAGGTTCGATCCGTGGGTTGGGAAGATGCCCTGGAGGAGGGCATGGCTGCCCACTCCAGTGTGCTTGCCTGGAAAATTCCATGGACAGAGGAACCTCGCGGGCTATAGCCCATGGGGTCGCAAAGAGTCAGACACGAGTGAAGCGACTTAGCACGCACACATGCATACAATGTTATATGTCAATCATATCCCAAGAAATCTAGGAAAAACAATGTTGGATAAATGCCTCGATGGTGGAGTTCTAAGCGCCCCAACAGACATTTGAAGCAGACAAGGGTAACCAGGTTGGTGAAGGTATGGACAATGTTGGTAAGATTTATCTTTATCATTTATCGGGTATTACTGTGTGCGAGGCACTTCATGTAAGCCATCTTGAATCCTTCCAGTAAATCTTTGAGGGAATATTAAAACTCACTTTATAGATGAGGAAACTGAGGTTCAGAGAGGTGATGTGACCTTCTCATTATTCCACCAGCAAGCGGCCAAGGCAGAACTTGGAGCCAGGCCCACTGGGCTCCCTCCCAGACTCCTCTGGCACATTTCAGGCAGGCCCAAGTGGCCAGAGCAGGCCCTGCCTGCCTCCCCTCCTGCCCTCTGCGGCTGTTTCGTATCCTGCCGGATTCCTGACGTGTCAGGCCTCATTAGGGCCTGTGGCCCCAGCAAGCGCGGAGAGGCAGTTGACAGGTATACAGTCTGACTGCGGCTCTCTTCAAATTATCAAGCTGTCTTCAGGCAGGAACGTGCCGGGAAGCTGGGCAGAGGCCCCTGGCTTGGCTGAATAATCTGATGCACATTAAAAACATCTTTTGGACGCCTTTTCCCTGCTCATTCTCACTCTCCCAGCTTCTCTTTTCCTCCATCCAACAAAAGCTGATGGAGTGAGCTGCCAGTGCAAGCTCTCCAGCCCAAGCACGGTCTTGTTGATTGGATGGCCACCCAGGAACAGCTGACATTCTTGGGGTTTGGCTGGCATCTGGGTGAGAGTGCCTGTGTCATCTGGCCACACCCAAGCGACTTATGACAGGGAACAGAAGCGCTGCCTCCTTCTCCAGTTGCCGGGAAGGGTTGCAATTTTACCACAGGCTTCAGTAAAAAGCCCAGACTAATACTAATCATGAGTGGCATTGGATGAGTGCTTGATTTGGCGGCCAAACCTCTTTTTGAGTTCGGGGTGTTCCCCACCCCATGAGTCAGGGCTGGAGGAGGACGGCCCGCCTTCTACCTAGACCCTGAGAAAGCCAGAGCCTTGCTTTCCCAGGGGCCCTTGCCACCAGGAAGTGGGCACGTGACCAGAGCCAGCCAATCTGATGCTCCTGCCCAGCACTAATTCAGCCCAGGAGCAGAGGAGGGCCTGCTGCACTGTTCTGGGGCGGCCGGGCAAGCTTCACTGGGTGAGTTCCATACTCTAGTTTGGACTGTGGTTCTGCCTGCTAGTTCTGCCCTGTTTTGGCATTTTCTGACCCTAGATTTCCAGCCCTCCAGATGACTCTTCTGCTTAAAGCGGCACCAGGGCAACTTCTGTTGTTTTCATTAAGGTTCTCTGGATAGAACTCGCATGATGGCTGGTTTAATTCTTACAACAACCCTTGAGATAGCTCTACTTATTTAGTCCCATTTTAAACATGAGGAAAGTGAGTGAGGCACAGAGTGACTCAGTAACACGGGCCAGACCCTGAGAAAAAGCAGGCTGTGGACTCAAACCCAGGCATGAGAGCCTGGGCTGTCAGACTTGGGGAAAGAGCCTATAGTAGGCCAAATGATGGTACCCAAAGTGTTGGATATAATTAGGTTAAGGATCTTGATGTGAGGGGATTATCCTGGATTATCTGAATGGGCCTATTGTAATTACATGAGTCCTATAAGAGAGAAGTCACTCAGTTGTGTCTGACTCTTTTCAACCCCATGGACTGTAGCCTTCCTAGCTCCTCTGTCCATGGAATTCTCCAGGCAAGAATACTGGAGTGGCTAGCCACTCTCTTCTCCAGGGCATCTTCCTGACCTAGGGATCGAACCTGGGTCTCCTGCAGGAGATTCTTTACCATCTGTAAACAGATTCTTTACATTCTGAGCCAAAAAGAACCAAGGACAGAGCAAAGGTCAGAGAGGAGAGAAGCTGCCACATGGCTGGTCTGAGGATGGAGGGAGGGGCCACGACCTCAGGCATGCAGGCATCCTCCAGAAACTGGCAAAGCCAAGGATACAGATTTCTCCCCAGAAGGAACCCACCCTCCCAACAACTTCTTTCTAACCTAGTGAGACTAATTTTGGACTTTTGACCTCCAAAACTGTATACAGATTTATGTTGTTTTAAGACACTAAATTTGTGGTAATTTGTTATGGTAGCAGTAGGAAGCTCCCCGGAGCTATAAAAATGTTTACACCATTTGTAATTTCTGTTGAAGGTAGGCTATTGAGAAGATGCAGCTCTGAGAGAAGTGACCCCGGAACCCCAGGGCCCAGCAGAGTACCTGGTTCAGGGCTGCGGTTCAGGTTATCTAAACAGTGGAACTATGGTTCCTGCTTGAACTTGCTTGTAAAGTTCCTCATTCAGGCCCTCTGTGCAAGAGACAGACTTGAGAAATCTGTGCCTTGGCCAAATTTTTGTTTCTTCTTATATTATTTCCATGAAAGTGAAAGAGGAGAGTGAAAAAGTTGGCTTGAAACTCAACATTCAGAAAACTAAGATCATGGCACCCGGTCCCATCACTTCATGGCAAATAGATGGGGAAGCAGTGGAAACAGTGTCAGACTTTATTTTGGGGGCTCCAAAATCACTGCAGATGGTAGCAGTAGCCATGAAATTAAAACATACTTGCTCCTTGGAAGAAAAGTTACGACAAACCTAGACAGCATATTAAAAAGCAGAGACATTACTTTGCTAACAAAGTTCTGTCTAGTCAAAGCTATGGTTTTTCCAGTAGTCATGTATGGATGTGAGAGTTGGACTATAAAGAAAGCTGAGTACCAAAAAATTGATGCTTCTGAACTGTGGTGTTGGAGAAGACTCTTGAGAGTCCCTTGAGCTGCAAAGAGATCCAACCAGTCCATCCTAAAGGAAATCAGTCCTGAATACTCATTGGAAAGACTGATGTTGAAGCGGAAACTCCAATAATTTGTCCACCTGATGCGAAGAGTCAATTCATTTGAAAAGACCCTGATGCTGGGAAAGATTGAAGGCAGGAGGAGAAGGCAAGGGCAGAGAATGAAATGGTTGGTTAGCATCACTGTCTCGATGGACATGAGTTTGAGTAGGCTGCGGGAGTTGGTGAGGGACAGGGAACCCTGGTGTGTTGTAGTCCCTGGGGCCACAAAGAGTTGGATATGACTGAGTGACTGAACTGAACTGATATTGTTCCCATGAGGTCATGGTTGGTGGGAGTGTGTCCTGGAATAGCTAACGCAGTGAATGCCTTTCATGGATTCATTCCCTTTGTCTTATTTCTGGGAAATAGCATGGGCTTCAGGCAAATGTTACAAAATCCAGGAGGTTCTCCCATCCCTGTCATGCTCAGAAGCTCCAGTGCTTAGAGCTGTGCCCTGACAAACTCCTGTTCATCCTTCAAAACTGAGCTGACTAAATGCCACATGATATCCTGGATTGGATGCTGGACTGAAAAAGCTGCTGAAATTCCAACAGAGATTGTACTTTCAGTTCAGTTCAGTCGCTCAGTCGTGTCCGACTCTTTGCAACCCCATGAATCGCAGCATGCCAGGCCTCCCTGTTCATCACCATCTCCCGGAGTTCACTCAGACTCACGTCCATCGAGTCAGTGATGCCATCCAGCCATCTCATCCTTGATCGTCCCCTTCTCCTCCTGCCCCCAATCCTCCCAGCATCAGAGTCTTTTCCGATGAGTCAACTCTTTGCATGAGGTGGCCAAAGTACTGGAGTTTCAGCTTTAGCATCATTCCTTCCAAAGAACACCCAGGGCTGATCTCCTTCAGAATGGACTGGTTGGATCTCCTGGCAGTCCAAGGGACTCTCAAGAGTCTTCTCCAGCACCACAGTTCAAAAGCATCAATTCTTCGGCGCTCAGCCTTCTTCACAGTCCAACTCTCACATCCATACATGACCACAGGAAAAACCATAGCCTTGACTAGATGGACCTTAGTCGGCAAAGTAATGTCTCTGCTTTTATACTATCTAGGTTGGTCATAACTTTTCTTCCAAGGAGTAAGCGTCTTTTAATTTCATGGTTGCAGTCACCACCTGAAGTGATTCTGGAGCCCCAAAAAATAAAGTCTGACACTGTTTCCACTGTTTCCCCTGTTTCCCCATCTATTTCCCATGAAGTGATGGGACCGGATGCCATGATCTTCATTTTCTGAATGTTGAGCTTTAGGCCAACATTTTTTTTTTTTAACTTTATTTTACTTTACAATACTATATTGGTTTTGCCATACATTGACATGAATCCACCATGGGTGTACATGTGTTCCCAAACATGAACCCCCCTCCCACCTCCCTCCGCATAACATCTCTCTGGGTCATCACCGTGCACCAGCCCCAAGCATGCTGTATCCTGCGTCAGACATAGACTGGCGATTCGATTCTTACATGGTAGTATACATGTTACAATGCCATTCTCCCAAATCATCCCACCCTCTCCCTCTCCCTCTGAGTCCAAAAGTCCGTTATACACATCTGTGTCTTTTTTGCTGTCTTGCATACAGGGTCGTCATAGGCCAACATTTTTGCTCTCCTCTTTCACTTTCATCAAGAGGCTTTTTAGCTTCTCTTCACTTTCTGTCATAAGGGTGGTGTCATTAGTTAATAGTTAGTTGCTCAGTCGGGTCCGACTTTTTGCAGCCCCATGGACTGTGGCCCTCCAGGCTTCTCTGTCCATGGGATTCTCTGGGAAAGAATACTGGAGTGGGTTGTTATTTCCTTCTCCGGGGATCTTCCTGACACAGGGATTGAACCCGGGTCTCCCGCATTGCAGGCGGATTTTTTTTTTTTTTTTAACCACCTGAACCACCAGTTTCACAGAATGGTACCAATATTCATCTCTTAGTTTTGACACAAGCAGCTTGGTTATATAAGATGTTAACCTTAGGGAAAGCTGGGGGTAGAATATATGGGAACTTTCTCTACTACCTTTGCAAGTTTTCTATAAATTTAAAATTATTCTGTAATAAAACATTTATTTAAAAAGAAAACTATCTTGGTCCAGGCATGGCCAAGAGTAGAAGGCCACGGAGAACAGACTTCCAGACATGGTGAGGGGGAAGCGGGGAGAAGGAGAGGGTGGGATGAGCGGAGAGAGTAACATGGAAGCGCATACTCTCAGTTCAGTTCAGTTCAGTTCAGTTGCTCAGTCGTGTCTGACTCTTTTGAAATAGATAGCCAGTGGGAATTTGCTGTATGACTCAGCAAGCTCCCACTGGGGCTGTGTGACCGCCTAGGGCAGTGGGATGGGGTGGGAGGTGGAGGGAGGTTCAAGAGGGAGGGGACATAGGTATAACTATGGCTGATTCGTGCTGATATTTAGCAGAAATCAACACAATATTGTAAAGCAATTATCTTTCAATTAAAATATAAATATTAAAAAAAGAAACAAACAAAAACAGAATGGAAGCCTCTGCGGCCAGGAAGAATCCCTGCCACGTACACCTACATGCCCTGTTCTCGTCCCTGTTGCGGCCGAGACATGTTGATCTTTCTCCTGGAAGCTCGTGAGGGCAGGCGCTGTGTCTTACTGCGCCTTCTGTGACCATCACAGAGCATTTACAGCGTGCCTGCCACTGTACTAAGTGTTCTACGAACTTTCCATGTATTAACTCCTTTAGCCCTTACCGCAGGCTTGGAGGCAGGTACTATTGCTATCCTCATGTGATGGGGATACAGATGGACATACTGAGGCATAGAGAGGTCAAATAACCAAAGTCCCACAGCTGGCAAGCAGCAGGGCCAGGACCAGGATTTGAAGCTCCCATAGGACGCTTCCAAAATCCACATCGTGCACCCTCTGCCATGGAAAGCCGTATAGTTTCAGGGCTGAGCAGACCTTTTGCCTCAGGTTAGCATCCCAGCTCAACACTCACCAGCTGTGTGACCCTAGACAAGTGGCTCAACCTCTGAGTTCAGTTCCCTCATCTGTGAAATGATGAGAAGATAAAAACGGCCTCCCAAGGAATACATGAGTCGTGCAGAGCGCTTTGCCTGGTGCCAGACACATAGCAGCTGTGATGATGATGGTAAACGGTAACCATAGGCACGATGATAAAGGTGGTAAAGGTAACCATGGAGACGACAGGATGAGTATGGTGATGATAGTGAGGATGATTTCATGCTTGCTGATTGAGCGAACATTGCAGGAGCAAAAGGGGGACTATTCTCAGCTTCTGGAAAAGTCAAGACACAATAGACTGGGTGTCGGAGGAAGAGTAGATGCCGGCAACGACTATCAATCCAGAGGCCAGAGCAGAGAGAGTGAGGGGGGAGGTCAATTGCCGGGGAGCAGCCAGTGGAGAGCAAAGGACGAGAACACAGTCCCAACCCTGGACCAGGCGCACGCACCTCTGGCTCTGCCAGCGGGCGAATGTGTGCACCACGACCTCCTGGGCTGCTCCAGCCTGAGAAAAAGCAAGGAGACCAGGCCTCGTGCCCGGGCAGCCTTGCTGCTCCCCTTGTGAAAAGGGGCTCGGTCTGTTGTTCGCTCCACAACCAGAAGCGGGCTCTCGTCCCTGCCTGAGCAGGAAGCTTCTCTTGGCGGGAGGAGGAAGTGCCAAGGGACCCTGGAGAGGAACCTCTGAGACTGCATGCTCCGGGGTCCTGCTCCAGCGCCTGCCAGAGCCCAGGTGGGCGTGGGGTCTAAGAAAGCCCTCGTCACCCAGAGAGCAGGGCTCAGAAGACCGGCACCCGCTGGAGAGGTGGCGGCGGTCAGCACCGAGGAGAAGAGCATTCCAGGGCACAAGGATAGGCTGACCGCGAGGCAGGGAGGCGCTGTCTCTGTAACCTCGCCTTCCTTCCTGGAACAGAAGAGGCCACATGTTGGGAGGCCCCAAGGTTTCCTGGAACTGTGAGGTGCAGGGACTGCTTTCCAGGTGGGCCAGTTTCCCCCGAGGATTCCCAGAGCCCTGGGCACAGGGTGGGCACCCTCACGGAAAGGGTCCCATCTGTGCTCGCCCCTGTTCTGTAAGGACACCCTCCCCCACAGCTGATGTCCTAATGAGAGGGCGCCCCTCCTGCCATCACCGGGCAGAAGGTGGTCCATGCTCTTATTGTTTGTGTGAGACCCTCCATGAGACAGTGTTGGCAGAGCCTGGATCCCACCACGAGCACAGAAAGCGTATGCAGACTTTAGCCTACCCCTGCTCACGCACCCTTGTGCGTTTAATTGTTTGCCTCTTAAACAGCGGTTGAGTGCCTTTGTGCCAGGCCCTGTTCGAGGAGCAGGGGCGTTGGGGAGGGGTGGAATGGCAAACAAGTCCCTGTTCTGGGCCTAGCGCCAGGGCAGGACATGACTACAAAGGAGGAAAGGGATAGTGAACCGCAGATTCTTTTGGATGCAAAGACCCCGAGTGTGGCTAGGAGATGCAGATGTCCGGATCTGGGTGCATCGAGCAGCTGCTTCAGTCTGGCAGTCAGGGAGGCTTCTCAGAGGAGGTGACCTTGGAGTGGGTCCCTCGGAGGTAAGAAGCAACCAACCATGCAAAGATCCGGGTGGAGAGGATTTTGAGTAGGAAACGAAGCAACACATCAAGCTGCAAAAAACCCACCTAAGGAAGGGGAAGAGTGGTTGAAACAGAGCAGGAGCAGGGGGGAGCTGGGGGGAGAGTGGAGGCTGGGTGTGCAGACGCGGGGCCGTATAAATCAGGGGAAGACAACTGGGCTGAATTCTAAGGGAAATGGGAAGCCATCGGAGAGCTGTAGACAGAGGTGTGGTGTTGATCTGGCTGTTGTCAAAGCCTGCTCTAGCAGGGTGAGGAAAGTGGATGGTAGAGGTGCAGAGGGAGGAAGCGGGGAGACCTAGCAGGTCTGTATCAGTTGCAGCCAGACAGGGTGATGGCTCAGACTAGGGGAGGGAGGGCAGTGGACAGAATGAGGCTCTACAGTGTTCTGGAAGTTTGAGCTGATGGGAACTGATGATGGAGTAGATGAGCAGTGATAGAAAGCAGAGGATTAAGATTAGACAGGAAGCTTCTGTCGGCTGGAGGAAAAAGAGCCAAGGGACACTGAGGAGGAGCCCCCAATACCACATGCTCCGAGTTCCTCCTCCAGCACCTGCCAGAGGCCAGGTGGGCGTGGGGCTTGAGGCTTGAGTTGGTGCTTGAATTGATGGCTGGGTGACAAAGGCCATTTGCTGTGCGGAGGTTATGGGGTGGGGGGTGGGTGTCGGGTCAAGAGAGCAGCACTTTGCACAGGAAGCTGAACTTCCAGGGGTCTGGGCTGAACTCGGGTTTTTATGGGGTGTTTGGGAAAGCGGTTCAGGTCTATGGAGCTGCCACAGTGTGTGGGAGATTGTGGGAGCAATCAGATCTCAATGAAAACACAGCAACTCCCGTTTAATCTATTTTCTAGATTAAAAATTTTTACAGATTCAGGAAAAAAAAACACCCCTTCATTATAGCATTGTTCATAGTAGCCAATAGGTAGAAATAATTTAAGTGCCCATCAATAACAGATGAATGGAAAAACAGAATGTGGCGTGTACATACAGTGGAATATTTTTTCAGCCATAAAAAGGAATGAAACTATGACACATATCACAACATAGATGGACCACGGAAATGTTATACTAAGTAAATACCCCAGATACAGAAGGACAAATATTGTATGATTCCATTTATATGAAGTACCTAGAACAGGCAAACTCATAGAGACACAAAATAGAATAGACGTTACCAGGTACTGGAAAGAGGTAAGAAGAGGGAATTTTTGTTTAATGGGTCCAGAGTTTGAGCAAACTCAGGGACATAGTGATAGACAGAGAAGCTTGGCGTGCTGCAGTTCATGGGGTCACTAAGCTGGGCATGACTGAGAGACTGAACCAAGTTTTTGTTTAAGATAAAAACGATTTGGAAACGGGTAATGGTGATGGCTACACTTGATCCTCTGTGTACCTGGGTCCTGTACTGTGCTTAGTCACTCAGTCACGTCCAGCTCTTTGTGTCCTTATGAACTGTAGCCCACCAGGCTCCTCTGCCCATGGGGATTCTCCAGGCAAGAATACAGGAGTGGGTTGCCATGCCCTTCTCCGGGGGATTTTCCCAATCCAGGGATCAAACCCAGGTCTCCCACACTGCAGGCAGATTCTTTACTATCTGAGCTACCTGGACCCAGGTCCTGGCAGATTTGCATTCCAGGAAGGGTGCCCTTAGGTGGAGATTCACCCAAATTTACCTGTCTCCACCCACCTGCAGGATGTCTTCATCTGATGCTCCAGGTTGCCTTATCTCAGTCTGCTCAGGATGCCATAACAGAGCATCACAGTCTGGGTGGTTTGAACAACAGACACTTATTTCTTACAGTGCTGGAAGCCGAGAAGACCAAGATCAAGGTACTGGTCAGTTTGGTTCTTGATAAGAGCTCTGTTTTTGGCTTGCAGACCTTCTTACCGTGTCTTCACATAGGGGAAACGGGTGCTGGCAGAAAGGGAACACTCTAGTCTCCTCCTGTAAGGACACTAATCCCATTGAATCAGGGCTCCACCCTTGGAACCTCATTTAACCTTAATTACTTCCTTACTCCAAACATAGACTCCCTGGGAGTTAAGCCTTCAACATATGAGTGAACTATTGGGGTGAAGGGATCACAAGTCAGTCCATAGCAGGCTTTAACCTAAGTGTGGCCTGATCCAGTCTACACTCCTGCCCCCAAATTAGCATCTCCTCCTCACTTCTCCTCTCCACTGGTGGCAGCTCTGTGCTCCGAGTCATTCAGTGGCCCATCCTCTTTCTCCCCGCCCATGACCCATCTGTCATCTGCTGTCACAGAGGTCTTTCCAAAACACCAAAGGGGCTATACCATCCCTTCTCTAGCCCCATCATTTATGCTCAAACACCCACAGTGGCTCTCCACTGCCAATTAGATAACAGGTAAACCATTGAACTGGTATTCAAGTTCATCCTACGGGACTGTCCAAACTTGTCCTTCCCTGTTCTCTAGTCTAACTGTTATTCTTTTCCACTCTTAACGGGGGAATTGGGCCTCCCTGGTGGCTCAGATGGTAAAGAATCTGCCTATAATGCAGGAGACCGAGGTTCAATCCCTGGGTCAGGAAGATCCCCTAGAGAAGGGAATAGCCACCCACTGCAGTTTTCTTGCCTGGAGAATTCCACAGACAGAGGAGCCTGGTGGGCTACAGTCCACAGGGTCACAAAGAGTCAGACACAGCTGAGTGACTACCACTTTCAGTTAAGGGGGAATTAATCAGCCTGTATATCTGGAAAGTCTAGGCTTGGAGAAGATTTCAGAAATAAAAATATCAGGACTCGGTTGCTTTTCGCCACTCAACCCTTCAGGTCTCTAGGGCTTCCTTTACTCCTTCCTATTACAGACGGAGTCCTTCCATGCAGTGGGGCAAGAAAGAGAACCTGGTCACGGGCAGCTGCAGGCTCCCACCATCCCAGCGCAATGGCCCCGTGGGAGTGAGAGCATCTGCCTACCAGCCTAGGGAACGATTCTGATTGGCCAGGTTTGGACCATGTGCCATCCCGGGTCAGTCACTGAGACCAGAAGAATAGGGCGTGAGATTGGCCAGGCAAGGATCACATCACCACGTGGTGGGCCGGAAACATGGGCTGTCATGATTGGCACCTTGCCGGTGATGGAGCAGGGGAAAGGCAGCTTCCCAGAAAGGTGCGTGGCAGACAAAAATGATAGCCCACCATACCACTTCCCCTTATTACAGAACTGTTTGTATTTGATTCCCTTTGCCTGTGTCTATGTGCATCTCACATGCCACATTTAAACTCCCTGGGGACAAGGGTATGGGGCTTTTTTTTCTTCCTAAAGCTCCACACCTGGCATAGGGTTTGACCCATAAATTTTCAATAAATGCTACTAGCTGTGCAAAGTGGAGAAGGCAATGGCAATCCATGCCAGTACTCTTGCCTGGAAAATCCCATGGACAGAGGAGCCCGGTAGGCTGCAGTCCATGGGGTCGCTAAGAGTCAGATACGACTAAGCGTCTTCACTTTCACTTTTCACTTTCATGCATTGGAGGAGATGGTAACCCATTCCAGTGTTCTTGCCTGGAGAATCCCAGGGATGGGGGAGCCTTGTGGGCTGCCATCTATGGGGTCGAACAGAGTCGGACACGACTGAAGCAATTTAGCAGCAGCAGCTGTGCAGAGTGTCCTCTTCCCCCTATGCTGACCTTTCAAATGGTCTTCAGTGAGGGAGAGGAGATGAGCAGACTGTACCCTTCAAATGGGATCGCCTGGTTCCCTAGGGGTTCTGGACGCCTCCCCAGGGACCCCACTGGGAAGAACAGTGCATCATCAGGCTTCTATATCGTCCCACCCCTGGTTTTCTCTCTTCCGTATAAATTGAGATTTCTTATAGAAAATTTTGTCGTGCAGTTGCTCAGTCATGTCCAACTCTTCCCATGAGCTGCAGCATGCCAGGCTTCCCTGTTTTATTAAACTTTTTTTAAAAAAAAGTTTGAAAACCACTGTTTCTGGAGAAGGAGACAGATAGGCTATTGGTTCTTTGAGCTGCCCCTCCTTGAAGGATTCTGTGGTCAAATGAACATGGGAAACTTAATTCACTTTAGCCCCTTCCTGGGGAAAAAATAATGCACATTAACTTATTAAACATGCTGAGAAGTCCTGCTAGAAAGAATGTGTTTTTGGATTCGTTTGACTGGTTAATCTTCAAGATGACTCGAGCATAAATTATACTGTCTGCTAGCACCATTAACACCCTGCAGAACCAGTGTCCCATAGAATACAAACTGGAAACTCCTGGCCTGGGGATCTCTAAGGTCGCTTCTGAGCCTGCTGTTCTTGAATCCCTGTGAGAAGTGGCTGATAGACCTGAGGCAAAGAGACTGAATCTTTTCTGAGAGATCTGTCACTGGACGAGGTAGCTATTTTGCATGATGGATCCCCCACGGGAAGCCTGCCTTAAACACTGAGCTCTCTTAACTTACTGGTGAAGGTATCACATGGATCAGATTTTTTTTTTTAAACATCATTTTAGAAACAAGTGTCCAAAGTTTTAAAAAGACATACCTCCTTTGCGCCAGTAATTCTATTCTTCAAACTATCTGAAGGAAACAGTAGCACAGATGCACAGAGATGTAAGTATGGACAGGGACATTCACCAGTTACTGCTTATTATCTTGAAAGCTAAAGACGATTTGGAGATCCAGCTTTAAGGTCTGGTAAGAAAACTTCAGGGCATCCATGGAAGCCAGCAGCCACTAAACACGGTATGATAAAGTAAGGGAGGCACAGTATGAACATGAGGTGGGATATGAACCCGTTTAAATAAAAATATCTGTATTAGTGCTTCTCAAAGTAGCCATGCTGAAGGACTGCTTTGCAATTTTCAAACTGCTGCAAGTCAATAGTTTGTAAAACACAATATATAAAAACGCAGTGTCCGTGTCAAATTGCTCTGGGAGTTTTCTAAATGCTTACTCTTGTTTTCCACACTCATCTCTTTAGGCACCAAGAACAAACAGTTCCCAGGCTACACTTTAAATCGCCCTGTTTTATATCTTATATAAAAGTCTGAGAGGAAAGGCAACACTAGGTCAAGAGTGATTTTTTTTCTCTAAACAGTTGAGTTTGGAGTGGTCATTCTTTTTCTTTCTTTCTTTTTTTTTTTTTTTTTTAGAAATTGGTATTTTGGCTGTGCTACAAGGAAAAGCTCATTTCTTGAGTAATAAAGAAGTGTCCAAGGTGGGGGTGAGCATTAAGAAGGAGGCTGTACAGGCTGTCTGGCGTGGGGTGGGCAGCCGGGAGGGGATGGCCATGGGGCCTTTCAGAACCCAGATGAGACCTGTGGCTGCCTTTGAAGCAGGAAAACGTTTGTGAGTCAGCAGCTTCCTTCAGGCAGAGTTGGGAAGCAGCAGGGGAATTCAGTCCTCTTCTGAGTCTGGAACATCGTCCCTGTTCCTCTTCTGGGCTGTGCCCAGCACTCCATCCGCCCTGGACACTGAACTCTCCGGCCGTCCTGCCAACCTCTCCCCAGCCTCGCCAGTGGGAATACAGAGCATCGGGGACCTCACCTGCCCAGCGCAGCCCCGCCCCGCCCGCGCTGAGCCACCAGACATCGCGTCAGGGCGTCCCAACCGGGAGGCTGAGCCGCATGGAGCCCAGGCCCCTGCCAAGGCCCCGGGGCTAAGTCTGCTGGCTCCTGGGCTCCTCCGGGGAGTTTTCCCAGGGACCTCCACCCTGCCAGCCAGCCCGCCAGCGGCGGAGGGAGGGTGGGCAGGAGCCCCGCAGTGTGGTTAGCCTGGCAGGGGGAGGGGGTGGAAAGAGCCTTCTCCGCTCGCTGCCATTCCTGCGGGATGGAGGCAGCGCTGTCCCCCAGGACAGGAGTCTGGCTTTGTTGTTGCTGTTCCTCAAGAGAAGAAAGGGCAGAGATGAGCTTCCAGACGCCAAGAATGGGGAAGAATGTGAACCCCTGCTGGGATGACAGGCCCCCCGCCTCCGTGGTACCAAGACCCAGTGGATGCCTGAGGGCGGCGGGACCAACCGCAACAATCGCAGCTGGCTCCCCAGAGCCACCACTCGCTCTGGACTCCAGAGGGAGGGTGGGGTGACTTGGGGTGACTGCAGATGTCTTGTGCCTCCCCAAGGGCAAATCATGCTGGTCAGGGGACAGATCTAAGGATTCAGACTGTTCCAGAGTTTCCCCCGACCCAATGAGACAGGTGTTAGTGTTATCCAGTGTTAGAAATGAGGCAACCGAGGCTCAAAGCCATAAAGTGGCTGAACTGCCTAAAGCCACAGAGTTGGGAAGTGGCAGAACTTGGACTCGAGCCAGGTTAACTCTAAGGCATCTGCCCAGGCATTCTGTCTCCTAAGATGGTTAAAAAAAAAAAATGTGGTCTAATTCTGGCTTGTACCCTCTCCTCCCTCCAGACAACCTCACTGCATCTAGAGCTCCTAAGGCATGGTGTGTAGATTCTGCTTCTTAGTAGCCTCCATCCCCGTTGGAAGGTGCCGAGAAGCCAGTCACTGTCAATTTGCTCACTGCAATGACTCAGGAAGCTTTCATCCCAGAAAGATAAATATTTTCAGAGTAGACTCTGGGAAATCCAAATCAAGGCCCAAAGGAATGAATGTCTAATGGTGGAATTTCAAACACTGTGGCGCATCTTTGACTGTGGAGTCCTTCCTGGGGCTCTTCAAGTTCTCCTCTACCCTGTGTATAGCCAGCCATGCCCCACATGCTATTGCAGAAGACCTAGATTCTCACCTGAGTTCTGACCCCCATTAACTGTGTGACACTGGAAAATCACCTACCCTCTCTGAGCCTTAAGAAACTGAGGAGGGTGGAGCAGAAAGTGACTCAGGGCCCACTTGTATCAGACTCACTCGTGAATGATGTGATAATTGTAGGTTCTTACGCATGTCCCCCTCCCCCAGCCCTAACGGATGAGCCCTTCTGGAGGGTAGAACCAGGAATCTGCCTTTTGCATAGATTTCCCAGGTGATTCTGACAGGCAGTAGAGTTGGACAAGCACTGACACAGAAGATGTCTAAGGTCAGTTACAGGCTCTATATGTGATCCTAAGGTTGATGAACAGTATCTTTCTCTCTGCCTCCCTGCTCCCACTCCCACCCAGATATTCTATGCCAAGGAGAAGCTTCTGGGGATGACCTGACATGCATGCTGCTGGAGCTTAACCTGCAGCTGCAGCCAAACAGCCATGGGTGAGGGGCTGAGGCCTGGGTAGAGCCAGAGCTCTGTCCTGGGGACTGCAGGCTGGATCTTCACTCCAGGGCCGGCCTGGCCCGGCCCCAAGTCCAGAAGTCCACGTGGGCTGGAGCCTGGGTGTGGCCATTGCTTCAGCCCACATTGTCCTGGGCTGCTCCAGATCCCCACCCTCATGCCACAGCTCTCTGGTCAGGGACTCCTGCCATTCCAGGCTCTGGAGCACTTGCCAGGGGCCTGGATCTGTCTGCCCACATTAAAGCCCTGCTGAGTCAACCTAGATAACATATTCAAAAGCAGAGACATTACTTTGCCAACAAAGGTCCATCTAGTCAAGGCTATGGTTTTTCCTGTGGTCATGTATGGATGTGAGAGTTGGACTGTGAAGAAAGCTGAGGGCCGTAGAATTGATGCTTTTGAACTGTGGTGTTGGAGAAGACTCTTGAGAGTCCCTTGGACTGCAAGGAGATCCAACCAGTCCATTCTGAAGGAGATCAGCCCTGGGTGTTCTTTGGAAGGAATGATGCTAAAGCTGAAACTCCAGTACTTTGGCCACATCATGCGAAGAGTTGACTCTTTGGAGAAGACTCTGATGCTGGGAGAGATTGGGGGCAGGAGGAGAAGGGGGCGACAGAGGATGAGATGGCTGGATGGCATCACTGACTTGATGGACATGAGTTTGTGTGAACTCCAGGAGATGGTGATGGACAGGGAGGCCTGGCGTGCTGAGATTCATGCGGTCGCAAAGAGTCAGACATGACTGAGCGACTGAACTGAACTGAGTCAACCTGGTCCTCCTTCAGAGGTGCTTCTGGATGATGTCAGAGTCAAGGACCAGGTGTGGGGTTGGGAGCCAGTTCAGGGCGAGATGCTGTGCTGGGTCATCCCATCTGACCCAAACTTGGGAAAATGAGTAGAATTCGACAATGCTGGCTGAGTTACTAAAATAACAAAGAATTCAGATCAAATCCTTTGAAAGATCATCAACAACAGTCAAGTGAAAAAAAAATTTTAATAGGATTGGTAGAACTATCACATCTTTGCAAATACATGTACTTTAATGAGTGTTTATGTGTGAATCTATGTCTATTTCCGTATGGACCCAGAGATGGGCCAAACTTTACAGATTCAGAACATGGTCTTCCACAAACTGTCCTCTCATCAGCCGCCGGGGCTACCTGCACTTCAAAACAGCTGGCTCGGAGATCCCCATGGACTCCCTCAGGTTTGACAGTTCACTAGAAAGACTTACAGAACTCAGAAAAAACACTGTAATTATGATTACTACTAAAAGGACACAAGTTAAAAGATACACATGGAGCTAAGTCTGGGAGGGTTCCAAATACAATGCTTGCATCACCCTCAGGACCGTGTTACCCTCCTGGCATCCACATATGACAAAGAATACTCCAGCCAAGAACCTCACCAGGACTTCAGTGTCCAGAGTTTTTAATGGGGCTTCATTGCATAGGGATGATTGACTGAACTCAATCGTCAGCACCTTCCCTTCCACAAATGTTGGGCTGATACCACATGACTCAAAGCCTTGATCCTCTAATCACAGGACTGCCCTTTCAGGCATGGCCAGCTCCTGTCCTGAGCCATCCTGTTAGGAGTGGCCCAGGGGTCCACCAGGAGCAATAATGCACTCCCGTTACCCAGAAAATTCCAATGACTTAGAGACTGCCTCCCAGGAACTGGAGACAAAGACCCAGTCAAATGCTTTATTATACAAAATGTTCACAAAATTAAAAAAGATTGGAAGGAGCTCCCTCAAAATGTGAATATTGGTTCTGTCAGCATGCTGAAGGTTGGATTATGGCAGACATTGTGGTATATTCACCAGAACCCACTTCTCTGCTTCCTGACACACAGTTAGACTACATTCCCCAGCATCCCTTGCAGTCAGATGTGCCCATGTGACTGAATTCTGGCCAATGAAATGTGAGCGGAAATAATGCTTGCCATTTCCAAGCCTAACACATAAACTCTTTACCTTTTTTCTTTTTTCCCTACCTACTGGATAGAGACAAAGAATTCAGGGCCTTAGAGGATGATGGAACCATAGCATGTGAAGGTTCTGGGTCCCTGAATCATCCAGAGAAAGGTCATGGATCAAACACTGTCATTGGACTTTTGCATGAGCAAAAACAGTCTATTATTTAAAGCAACTGAGATTTGAAAGTTGTTTATGAACATCAGGTACCCACCTTAATTAATGTACAGGCAAATTTCCTTTCCTTCCCACTTATGTTAATTTTCTTAACATGCTGTAATAAATGTTATGCTGAAAAAAGCAAACACCAAGGTTATATTTTTAATGATAACATACAAAAAATTAGGTAGTTAGAGTGGAGAGTGCCTGAATGATTTTAAAATGTTTTTGAAGAAAAAAATTGAAAGAAACATTTGATAGCACAGGAAGGAAAATCTTTATTCTTCTTGAAACCCTTAACCCTGAGGATCCTCTCCTTTCTCAGTAACCCACCCAGCAGGCCTTGAAGTGGCCTTTTTTCTTGAGTACCCTCAGAGTTAAAATCATGTTTCCCCCAGAGGACTTCTTCCCAGCCTATTTGGGTTGCCTCCCGGGAGCTGCTTCTGGTCCTACTCTGTCCCCTCAGCTTAGGGATGTGGCCCCAGGGATGTGGAAGAGAACTCAGGCTATGACCCTAGTTTTCTCTCCATCCACAAGTTTTCTCCCTTATAAGGTGGGTGCTTCTTTATAGAGAACAATCTGGGCTCCATAAGGATATCTCATCAACCTTACTACCTTGATGTTTCATCAGAAGGAGGTTTCTTTTTTTTTCTTTTTCCCCTTCTGCTGAATCTGCTGTGGTTTCAGAGAGTAACCAGACCCAGGTGTGGGGCCTGTCCCCAGTGCCCACCCCTATGATGTCTTAGAGCTTTCCCATGGTCTGGGGCTCCAAGGATGTGCTTCCTGGGAATACACTTCCAGTTCAAATCTAGAGAATTTCCCTTTTCTCACTTTTCATCCATGAGGTGGTTGGTGCTGCGTGGGTGTGCTTTTCATTATCAATAAATACAGGATTTATATTGGGATTCTCCAGAGAAATAGAACCAATAGAATGTGTGTGTCTACATAGAATGTGTGTGTATACGTATAATGTGTGTGTATATTATCTATATGTGTATATATATATATATATACATATATATGTGTATGTATAAACATTTTTAGAGAGTGAGGTTTATCTTGAAGAACTGGCTCATGTGATTACAGAGGCTGACAAATTCAGAATCTACAGGGTTTCTCAGCAGGCTTGAGACCCAAAGACTAGTCCTTATTGCAGTTCAAATCCAAAGGCCCTCTTCTGGCAGGATTTCCTGTTGCTTGGGGAATTCAGTCTTTTGGTCTATTCAGTACTTTGACTGTTTGGATGAGGCCCACCCATATTTAGGTACTTCCCTGGTGGCTCAGACAGTAAAGTGTTTGCCTGCAATGCAGGAGACCTGGGTTCAATCCCTGGGTTGGGAAGATCCCCTGGAGAAGGAAATGGCAACCTACTCCAGTACTCTTGCCTGGAAAATTCCATGGATGGAGGGGCCCGGTGGGCTATAGTCCATGGGGTTGCAAAGAGTCGAACTTGACTGAGCAACTTCACTTTACTTCACCCATATTTATGATGGGCAATCTGCTTTACTCCAAGTCCACTGATTTAACTGTTAATTTCATCTCAAAAATCCTCACATAAACATCGAGGGTAATATCTAGCCAAATATCTAGGCACCATGGCTGGGTCAAGTTGGCACATACAATTAAGCATCACAGTTTCCTTGAAAACCCAGTCTTCAGGTCAGTTTTCCTTGAGATCTAAGACTTCATATTCCAGGAGATTTTCAGCTCATGGAAATTATGAGAAACAGCTACCTGCTGGATGCTATGGACTCCTCGCCATCCCCATCACCATCACTACCGTCATTGTTGTTATCATTATTCCCACTTTACCAAGCAGGTACCCAAAGCTCAGAGAGGCTCAATGACTCATCCAAGATTTCATAGCTGGGAAAGAGAGGAAATGGGTTTGAACTCAGATATTCAAACCAAGGCTGCGGTCCATGTGATCAGATTGGTTAGTTTTCTGTGATTTTGGTTTTCAGTCTGTCTGCCCTCTGATGGAGAAGGATAGGAGGTTTATGGAAGCTTCCTGATGGGAGAGACTGACTGAGGGGGAAACTGAGTCTTGTTCTAATGGGTGGGGCCATGCTCAGCAAATCTTTAATCCAATTTTTTGTTGAAGGGCGGGGCTGTGTTCCCTCCCTATTATTTGATCTGAGGCCAAATTATGGTGGAGGTAATGGAGATAAGGGAGATAGTGGAGATAATGGAGGTAATGGAGACCTCCTTCAAAAGGTTGGTCCCACGCGTGCACTGCTTCTCTCAGTGTCCCCAACCTTGCAGCAGGCCACCACCGACCCACGCCTCCACCAGAGACCCCTGGACACTCACGGAATCAGAACATGAGCTCCTTATTGCCAAATTCAGACTTAAATTGAAGAAAGTAGAGAAAACCACTAGACCATTCAGGTATGACCTAAATCAAATCCTTTAGGATTATACAGTGGAAATGACAAATAGACTCAAGGGATTAGATCTGATAGAGTGCTTAAAGAACTGTGGTTCCTGACATGGTACAGGAGGCAGGGATCAAGACCATCCCCAAGAAAAAGAAAGGCAAAAAGGCAAAATGGTTGTCTGAGGAGGCCTTACCAATAGCTATGAAAAGAAGAGAAATGAAAGGCAAAGGAGAAAAGGAAAGATATACCCATTTGAATGCATAGTTCTAAAGAATAGCAAGGAGAGATAAGAAAGTCTCCCTCAGTGATCAATACAAAAAAATAGAGGAAAAACAATAGAATGGGAAAGACTGGAGATCTCTTAAAGAAAACTAGAGATACCAAAGGAACATTTCATGCAAAGTGGGCTCAATAAAGGACAAGAATGGTATGGACCTAACAGAAGCAGGAGATACTAAGAAGAGATGGCAAGTATATACAGAAGAACTATACAAAAAGATCTTAGTGACCCAGATAATAACGATGGTGTGATCGCTCACCTAAAGCCAGACATCCTGGAATGCAAAGTCAGGTGGGCCTTAGGGAGCATCACTATGAACAAACCTAATGGAGGTGATGGAATTCCAGCTGAGCTATTTTAAATCCTAAAAGATGATGCTGTGAAAGTGCTGCACTCAATATGCCAGCAAATTTGAAAAACTCAGCAGTGGCCACAGGACTGGAAAAGGTCAGTTTTCATTCCAATCTCAAAGAAAGGCAATGTCAAAGAATGCTCAAACTACCGCACAACTGCGCTCATCTCACACACTAGCAAAGTAATGCTCAAAATTCTCCAGGCTTCAGCAGTACGTGAACCAAGAACTTCCAGATGTTCAAGCTGGATTTAGAAAAGACAGAGGAACCAGAGATCAAATTGCCAACATCCATCGAAAAAGCAAGACGTTTCCAGAAAAACATCTATTTCTGCTTTGTTGACTATGCCAAAGTCTTTGACTGTGTGGATCACAATAAACTGTGGAACATTCTTTAAGAGATGGGAATACCAGACCACCTGACCTGCCTGCTGAGAGATCTGTATGTAGGTCAAGAAGCAACAATTAGAACTGAACATGGAACAACAGACTGGTTCCAAATTGGGAAAGGAGTACGTCAAGGTTGTATAATTGTCACCCTGCTTATTTAACTTATATATACAGAGTACATCATGAGAAATGCTGGACTGGATGAAGCACAAGCTGGAATCCAGATTGCCAGGAGAAATAACAATCACCTCAGATATGCAGATGATACCACCCTTATGGCAGAGAGCGAGGAAGAACTAAAGATCCTCTTGCTGAAAGCGGAAGAGAAGAGGGAAAAAGTTGGCTTAAAACTCAATATTCAGAAAACTAAGATCATGGCATCTGGTCTCATCACTTCATGGCAAATAGATGGGGAAACAGTGACAGACTATTTTGGGGGGCTCCAAAATCACTGCAGATGGTGATTGCAGCCATGAAATTATAAAATGCTTGCTCCTTGGAAGAAAAGTTTTGACCAACCTAGAGAGCATATTAAAAAGTAGAGACATTACTTTGCCAACAAAGATCCATCTAGTCAAAGCTATTGTTTCTCCAGTAGTCATAAATGGATGTGAGAGTTGGACTATAAAGAAAGCTGAGCACCGAAGAACTGATACTTTTGAACTGTGGTGTTGGAGAAGACTTTTGAGAGTCCCTTGGACAGCAAGGAGATCCAACCAGTCCATTCTAAAGGAGATCAGGCCTGAACATTCATTGGAAGGACTGATGCTGAAGCTGAAACTCCAATACTTTGGCCACCTGATGCGAAGAGCTGAGTCATTTGAAAAGACTCTGATATTGGGAAAGATTGAAGTGGGAGGAGAAGGGGATGACAGAGGATGAGATGGCTGGATGGCATCATCAACTCAATGGACATGAGTTTGAGTAAGCTCCTGGTGTTGGTGGTAAGCAGGGAGGCCTGGCGTGCTGCAGTCCATGGGCTTGCAGAAAGTCAGTCATGACTGAGGGACTGAACTGATTGACTGACTGATTCAAACCAAACCTAGCACTTTTCATTATGCCACACTGTCTCTCTTCGAGCAAATACAAAAGCATTTGCAGCAGGGCCTGGCTCCACTCTGGGCACTGATAGTATTCTTGTGCTTAGTCGCTCAGTCGTGTCCGACTCTTGGCGACCCCATGGACTGTAGCCCACCAGGCTCCTCTGTCCATGGGGACTCTCCAGGCAAGGACACTGGAGTGGGTGGCCATCCCCTCCTCCCGGGGAACTTTCCAACCAAGGGATCGAACCCAGGTCTCCCTCATTGCAGGCGGATTATTTACCGTCTGAGCCAACAGGGAAGCCTGCTAGTATACTTACCCATCAAATTTCTACAATAGCCCTATGACATCAGCACCTCTAATAACCCCATTTGGCAAATGAGAAAAAGCAAAGTACAGAGGTGGGCTGACCAGCACCACAGCAGAGCTGAGATTTGATCCAGGCAGTCTGAGCCTGGAGCCCACAGCTAACCACAACCTCTCTCTGGTGTCCTTCTTTCCTTTCCACCCCTCAGTTACTTATATTTTTGAAGAAATTTTATAGAAAAGAAGAATCTAAAAACCATTAGGTTCCTGCTCTTTGCAACCCTCCTAACTGAGCCTTTTGGGAGACAAGGACTGGGTCCCATGCTGTACCTGTCCTTAGACGTGCTGGCTACCCAGATATGCGTGAGAGGCAGGTCCTGCTCTTCTCTGGTTCACTGTCCAGCCAGGCAGCATAACCATATCCTCTCCAACATGCAACTGACTTCCCAGGACCCCACGTTGCAACCCCTGGCCAGCCTCCACCTTACAAGTCAGCTTCCCAGCCTCCAGCCTGCCGCCCAGTGCCAAGGCCTGGCCTCCCAGACGAGGTGGCATCTGGTTCTGCTTTGCTTGGGAAGACAGCTCCATTTACAAATATTTGGGCCATGTAGCTCGTCTCCCCAGTCAGCCTCAGCGTGGGCCTCAATATGAAGCCTTCCTGTAAGGGACCCGAGACAGGTTTACTGCCTGGGAAAGGGGAGGTCTTTGCTGAAGTCATCATTTTCTCTAATGGAATCTGCACTGCCAACCTCCTCCCCTGCCAAAAGGGCAGGGCTGCTGGTGGCCTGGAGGCCCTGGATGGGCAGTATTTCCAGATGATGGGGTTGGGGTGGTGGGGCTCACTGCCCACCTGCCACACTGAGACACTGGACCCCTCCCTGTGACCCCTCAACAAAAGGCCTTCTAGTCCCATTTCCCATTCCGTCCCTCTCAGGGTTTCCCTCCTGCCTTCTCAGATCCAGCAGCAAGGTTGGCCCCCCAACCCCAGCACTGCAGCACAGTGGCCTGCAAAGCTGGTGCCCTTGGGAGCAAGGGTCTGGCCCTCTAGAGACCAGGGAGGTTTTTCCGGGGGGTGGTGGGTGGCGGGTAGTGCTGTGATAGAGCTGCGTTTCAGCCAGGAGTCTCCCCTGAGGACTCACAGGCAAGAGACAGCGCTGTTCAGAATTGCCAAGAGACATGAGTCATTCATTCACCGATTACTGAGTTCCCACTCAATGCCAGCTCCAAGCTAAGACCTGGGTGGGGAGCAAAAGCAGACACAGCCTCTTCCTTCCTAGGAGGTAGGAGGTAGTGAGAAATAGTGATGAATGAGAACTAAACTAATGGAAGGTGCTGAGGAAAAGAGGAGACTGATTCTTTGAGGCCTGATACAAAGAACCAGATGGGAGTCTGGGAAGACTTCCTAGAGGAGATGAGGCTTCACTTTTGCGCTGTCATATCAGTAGGATTTAACTGAGGGATGGAGCAAGAGTGAGGATCCCAGGTTTGGATGAGCAGCCAGTTTTGAGGAAGTATACAGAAATCCTGGTTGGCAGGAGGACAGAGATGAGGGGAAGGTCACAGGGGATGGGCTGAAATGCCTTGGGCGAGAGATGGAGGAGGAGGCGGACCAGGCATGGTCTTGAAGGGTGTATTAGGGATCTGGATCCCCATCCCTCATCCCCTAAGGGGCAATCCGCATCTTTACCTGGGTCTGTGTACCTGTTGGGCAACTTGCCCAATGACCAGAGTGTTTAATGTCCATCACTCGCTGGAGGATTTTGATATCTATACACACTTGTTATTATTTATTTCTTTTTAAAGAAATGCTAAATAATTTATCCAAGTGATGAAAAATTGTTAAAACATTAAAAAATGTTACCATAACAATGTTTAAAAATCCTATTACAGTATCCACAGGAGACTGGTTCCAGGAGCCCCTTCATACACCAAAATCCATGGATCTTCAGATCCCTTATACAAAATGGCCTATTAGAATGAATATAATGGTCCCTCCATGTCCATGGATCTGAAACCTGCCAATATGGAGGACTGACTATATATTTATTGAAAAAGACCCGAGTATAAGTGGACCTGTGAAGTTTACACTCATGTTGTTCAAGGGTCAACTGTGTTTATAAAAGTTTAATTATTGAACTGGAATCGAGATTGCCGGGAGAAATATCAATAACCTCAGATATGCGGATGATACCATCCTTATGGCAGAAAGTGAAGAGGAGCTAAAGAGCCTCTTGATGAAAGTGAAAAAGGAGAGTGAAAAAACTGGCTTAAAGCTCAGCATTCAAAACACTAAGATCTTGGCATCCAGTCCACGTCTATCTCCCATGACATGATGGGACCAATAAGGTTACTGTTGAGTCTAACAATTAAGAGCAGGCACATGTGTACTTGTGCCCTCTTTTCTCATTTGGAAAATGGGAAATTATTTAGTTACCAGTAATATTGGCTAGTTAAGGAACAAGTATAAGCACATGGCAGGTACTTTGTGTTTGATTCAGTTCAGTTCAGTTCAGTCCAGTCGCTCAGTTGTGTCCGACTCTTTGCGACCCCATGAATTGCAGCACGCCAGGCCTTCCTGTCCATCACCAACTCCTGGAGTTTACTCAAACTCATGTCCATCGAGTCGGTGATGCCATCCAGCCATCTCATCCTCTCGTCCCCTTCTCCTCCCACCCCCAATCCTTCCCAGCATCAAGGTCTTTTCCAGTGAGTCAACTCTTTGCATGAGGTGGCCAAAGTATTGAAGTTTCAGCTTTAGCATCAGTCCTTCCAATGAACACCCAGGACTGGTCTCCTTTAGAATGGACTGGTTGGATCTCCTTGCAGTCCAAGGGACTCTCAAGAGTCTTCTCCAACACCACAGTTCAAAAGCATCAATTCTTCGGTGCTCAGCTTTCTTCACAGTCCAACTCTCACATCCATACATGACCACTGGAAAAACCATAGCCTTCACTAGACGGACCTTTGTTGGCAAAGTAATGTCTTTGCTTTTCAACATGCTATCTAGGTTGGTCATAACTTTTCTTTCAAAGTGTAAGTGTCTTTTAATTTCATGGCTGCAGTCACCATCTGCAGTGATTTTGGAGCCCAAATATATAAAGTCTGACACTGTTTCCACTGTTTGCACATCTATTTCCCATGAAGTGATGGGACCGGATGCCATGATCTTCGTTTTCTGAATGTTGAGCTTTAAGCCAACATTTTCACTCTCCTCTTTCACTTTCATCAAGAGGCGTTTTAGTTCCTCTTCATTTTCTGCCATAAGGGTGGTGTCATCTGCGTATCTGTGGTTATTGATATTTCTCCTGGCAATCTTGATTCCAGCTTGTGCTTCTTCCAGCCCAGCGTTTCTCATGATGATATGAAACAGAAGATATTCAGAAGAGGTGGCAAGAATACACAGAAGAAAAAAGAGCTTCAAGGCCAAGATAATCACGATGGTGTGATCACTCACCTAGAGCCAGACATCCTGGAATGTGAAGTCAAGTGGGCCTTAGAAAGCATCATGACGAGCAAAGCTAGTGGAGGTGATGGAATTCCAGTCCAATTCAAATCCTAAAAGATGATGCTGTGAAAGTGCTGCACTCAATATGCTAGCAAATTTGGAAAACTCAGCAATGGCCACAGAATTGGAAAAGGTCAGTTTTCATTTCAATCCCAAAGAAAGGCAATGTCAAAGAATGCTCAAACTACTGCACAATTGCACTCATCTCACACGCTAGTAAAGGAATGCTCAAAATTCTCCAAGCCAGGCTTTAGCAATACGTGAACCATGAATTTCCAGATGTTCAAGCTGGTTTTAGAAAAGACAGAGGAACCAGAGATCAAATTGCTAACATCTGCTGGATCATGGAAAAAGCAAGAGTTCCAGAAAAACATCTATTTCTGCTCTATTGACTATGCCAAAGCCTTTGACTGTGTGGATCACAATAAACTGTGGAAAATTCTGAAAGAGATGGGAATACCAGACCACCTGACCTGCCTCTTGAGAAATCTGTATGCAGGTCAGGAAGCAACAGTTAGAAATGAACATGGAACAACGGACTGGTTCCAAATAGGAAAAGGAGAGCGTCAAGGCTGTATACTGTCACCCTGCTTATTTAACTTCTATGCAGAGTCCATCATCGTCATCATCATCATCCTGTGTTCAATTAGCTATAGTTATTATTGTTATTCGTAAACTTTAAATTTTCTCCCACCAAAAACCTATTCCATTCTCACCAGGATATAGTACTGTTCAAGCATCAAATCCAGGAGCCACCTTTGTAGCTTACACTTTCTTTACCCTCAAAAGCTGACCTGTCTGCAAATGGCGCCACTTCCTGAATCTGCCCATGTCGGCCACCTCTCCGTGTCTCCCCCGCTCTCTCCTTCCAATTCTGCATTGCAATCCTCCTGCTCACTGTACTGTTTCCCAAGTGGTCTCCCACTTGCCCGTGCCCCACCCCACCCCACAGTCCATTCTCCACACAGTGGCCAGAGTGACCCTCAGGTCCCTGTAGCTCTGAATCCTTCTTAACATTCAGGTTTAGGGTTAATTTCAGCTCCTTACAGAGGCATCTCCTGAGCACCTGTCTTAAGTCATTCCTCCCCACCCCTCACTTTCTATCCCTTTATCTTATCTACAACACTTCCACTGATTTGAAATTATTTATTTGTTTATTTGTTAGTGCCTAAGTTCTCAGAGGGCAAGGACCTCTCAGTCTGGTCTATCACTCTATCCCCAATACACAATACAAGCTTGGTAAATATTTGTCAAATGTAGTGATTACTGATAATGATATGGTTCCTACAAAATTAATTTGGCAGAGCCTCAAATGTCACCTCCTCTCTGAAGCCATCTCTGATTTCTGGAGCATTTTTGTGTCTATGTCCATTAGCCAGCTGACCCAGAGTTGAGCTGGTTTAAGGCAAGGTGTTCCAGGGCTGCTGAGAATTGTTGCAGGGTTTTTCTGAAACAATAGCTCAGCCTTGTTGCCTTGGAGGCCTGGAACCCTCACAAAGGAACTGGCTAGCACAGGCCTTCATTCCCATCATGCAACTGATGGGCTGGAGAAGAAGAGATTAGGACCAAAAACTAGAAGCAATTTTCAAAAGATGGAGAAAACTTCAACCATTGACCGCAACATAATGAAATGAGAGAGCTCCCCAGAGAAAATTTGAATTTTAAAAACAGATCTTCCTGGGCCCAGTCATATCAATTTAGCATCTGGGATTTGCCCTATAACTCATCTCTCCCCACATTTCAGTTCAGTTCAGTTCAGTTCAGTCACTCAGTCGTGTCCGACTCCTTGCAACCCCATGAATTGCAGCACACCAGGCCTCCTTGTCCATCACCAACTCCCGGAGTTCACTCAGACTCACATCCATCGAGTCACTGATGCCATCCGGCCATCTCATCCTCTGTCGTCCCCTTTTCCTCCTGCCCCCAATCCCTCCCAGAGTCAGAGCCTTTTCCAATGGGTCAACTCTTTGCATGAGGTGCCCAGAGTAGTGGATTTCAACTTTAGCATCAGTCCTTCCAAAGAACACCCAGGGCTGATCTCCTTCAGAATGGACTGGTTGGATCTCCTTGCAGTCCAAGGGACTCTCAAGAGTCTTCTCCAACACCACAGTTCAAAAGCATCAGTTCTTTGGCTCTCAGCTTTCTTCACAGTCCAACTCTCACATCCACACTGGAAAAACCATAGCCTTGACTAGACGGACCTTTGTTGGCAAAGTAATGTCTCTGCTTTTCAATATGCTATCTAGGTTGGGAGATAGGTGGGGAAACAGTGGAAACAGTGTCAGACTTTGTGTTTTGGGTCTCCAAAATCACTGCAGATCGTGACTGCAGCCATGAAATTAAAAGACACTTGCTCCTTGGAAGGAAAGTTATGACCAACCCCACAGTTAAGCTTCCCCAAATATCTGTTTTTTTGATAACCTGGGGCTTCCTGGAAAGCTAGGAGTCCCTGACTTCCTCAGGGTGGCTGAATCAAAGAAGACGCAAAAGAGAGAAGGCAAGTTCTGTGGTTAATCTGGATTTGGGTTTCAGAGGTTATTCTGGAGCTTGGAATAAAGAGGAGGTTTCTACTGGGTTCACTCATGCTACTGTAGAGACTATTGGACAATGAACTCCAGAATTACTGGATTCAAATCTTGGCTCTACAGACTGTAAGCCAAATGACCATAGAAAATTCATCAGCCTTTCTGGGTCTCAGTTTTCATCGGTAAAATGGGTACCCACTTCAAAGGGAGATTAAATGAGACAATTTATATAAGTGCTAAGGAGAGTATTTAGCATACAGCTAGTCCTGCTTTGGTGTTTACGTTTATAATTATCCTTTATCTACACAGATTGACTTCCTATAATATGACAAAATTACAATTCAAAAATTCAAGATTTATTTTACCTCGTCACCAATTCAATGGGGAGTAATTCTGGATTCTTGTCTACTAACCTTGAAGTTTTCAGTCCAAGTGTAGATTAGAAGAAAGAAAACATATTTAATGTGATGAACCATTTTGGGCTAAGAGCTCACTCTGAACCTCCAACTTCTCCCACCCCAGTCTTTCCTAGAGAGTAATCTTCCTGAATCATAGATTTGGAGACAAGAAGAATATCTTCATCTCTCTGTAAAGGCCAAGATAATTAATGGAAAACTATGATAAACAGTAAAAAAGCTTGGGATAATGTAAAGTTAAAAAATAAATATACAAAAATCAGTAGCTTTCTTATAAAACAGTAACCAGCACAGTGAAAATAAAGAACAACAATAATACCAACAACAAATAAAATACCAAGAATAGATTTGGCAAGAATCAGCAAGTTCACATGAAAAATCAATCTATCTATCTATCTATCTATATATATATATATGTAAAATAAATATATAACCCCCAGAAGTACAGAGAGGAGAACCTGAGTAAATAGATACGTATCTTGTTCTTGTCTAGACGGTCTCAAAATTATATAAACGTCAATTCTCCTAAAACATATTGAAAAATCCAGTCCCATGTCAACCCAAACTCCAGTGTGGTTATTTTTGGAGTTTGACAGCATGGGAGAATAAATAGGGGAAAATAGATATCTGGGGTAAAAGTGAGAAAAGAGGGGAAAGTTTCACTTTCAGCAGATATTGAAACACACTTTAAAAATAGGATACTATAGATGCTTTGATATGGGATCTAAAACAAGAATGTCAACAGAGTCAAGTAGGAAGTGCAACTGAATATGAGGACTTAGTACTCTAGAAGAGACGCTTCTACTCAGAGGGGAGAGAGGTATTATTTAATACATGATGTGGGCCACTGGCTGGCCATTTGGAAAAAAAATAAAGACAGATTCATACTTCTTTCACCAGAATACATTCCAGATGGAATAATATTTAAATGTAAAAATCCAAACCATAAAAATATTAGAAAAAAGCAATGGAAGAATATTTTATAAGGAAAAAGTTTTATAAGTAGCAAATGAGACCCAGAATCTATAATGGAAAAAGATAGGCAGTTTGAGGTTTTACAGATTTTACAGTAAAATACACTGCAAATAAAGTTGAAAGACAAGCTTTGCCTGGGGGGGAAAATATGACAGAGATGCATTTAGTATCCATAAGACAAAAAGAGTTTCTACAAATCAATGAGCAAAAAAAAAGCAAAGGACCAGAAAAACATTCAAAAAGATGATCAACCTCTCTAATAATAAAAGAAATAAAAATTAGAATAATGAAATGTATTCTCCCCCCACAACATAGACAGTTTTCAAAGATCAAATACTCCAAGCTGACTAGGAGGTAGGGAAATGGGCCTCTTTGCTCATTGCTGGTAGAAGTATAAATTGGTTCAAGATTTCTGAAGAGAAATTTGGCCATATCAATCAACATTTTAACCGTGCAAAATATGGAGAATATATTTTTGTCCTTTTTTGGGCTCTTACATATCTTTTCATGTGAGAAGCATGGTGATGTGGACATCACAGTGGTGTGTTGCCCAGATGCTCCTGCTGCTGCTGAGAGGGTGGACAGCTGAGAGCTCACAGCTGAGAATCACCCCCACTCCAACCACCCCCTGGACTGGATTGCAGATTGTGCACGCCAAGTCGCTTCTGTCACCTCTATCCATGAGATTCTCCAGGCAAGAATACTGGAGTGGATTTCCATGGCCTCCTCCAGGGGATCTTCCAGACCCGAGGTATCCTAGAAGACTCAGGAGCCACAGTAGTGAAGTTTGTGGTCCAGTCTAGTTTGTCCTGGCCTGCAGCATACCAGGACGTTCCCTCTAAAGTAAAGGGCAAGTGGCTGCCTCTCACACCTCTCACCGCTAAGGCAAAACTACAGTGCCTGGTAGATGTCTGAGGGTTCTAGAAGTAGCATATTTTTACACGTGTTCCATCCATGTATTGAAATATATGGGAAGCAGCCAGTTTCAGTGGAGATCAGAGCAGGGTTTGTCTACAACAGATCCAGACTGCAGTGTAAGAAGCCCAGCTGCTTGGGTCATATGGCTCAACAGACTAGATGGTACGGGAGCTCTCCAAGGTGGGAGAAAACACTATGTAGATTCTGTGGCAAGCCCCAGTAGGAGACTCTCAGTGTAGACCTCTGAAGTCCTGGAGCAAGTTCTTGCCACCTGCAGTGGAAAATATATACATCTTTCAAAAACAGTTCTTGGAATGATTCTGTGCAAAGATGTGGATAGAGTACCCAACCACGGACAGCAAGTTTCCAATAGCCAGGGCTGTGCCTCATTAGCTGAGTTCAGACAGCACTGCAAAGATAGAAGTTTGGCCCAACAAGACCAGAGGATACAAATAGGCTGACAGGCCATAAGCCAGATCTCCTCACTACCCACCACTGTTCCCCTCATCCCATGCCCGTCTCTAGAGTCCTTATAAATAACTGAGACAGGAGGGGACAAATTCACAGATGACATTTAGAATGGATAAACCATAAGGTCCTGCTGTATAGCACAAGGAGCTATATCCAATCTCCTGGGATAAACCACAATGGAAAAGATTATTTTAAAAAGTGTATGTATGTATATAACTGAGTCACTTTGCCATACAGCAGAGATTGGCACACCATTATAAACCAGCTGTGCTTCAATTGAAAAATAAAAAACACAACACTTAAAAAAAAAGTTCACAGATGGGTTAACTTGATGTGTGGATGCAAGCAGCAAATGGACCCTAACACCGCCCCATTCAGGGTTTGTCCTGGAAAACAGTAGTGGGGGGAGATCCTGGCCTTGGGTGGAGTTTTGGGCAGTGATCTGGCCATCTACTCAGTGCAGAAAGAGAATTGGCCAGAGGTTAGAATACGGGTGGATTCATAGGCAGAGGTGAATGGCTAGACTGGCTACTTAGGAAAACGAAAGAGAAAATTTGGAAGAAATGGGTGGAAGGATTTAAGGGAACAGGCGTAAAGTGTGAAGATTTTTTTTTTCCATTGCATGTTAATGCCTGCAAGGGAGTGTCCACCTCAGAAGAGTCAGTAACCAACCAGCCAGACAGAATGACTCAGCCAGATGATGTCAGCTGGTGATATCAACCACCCCAGTGCCTGTACAACTGGCACAGAATGGAGGAGGCCTGGTGGCCAGGGTGGAGGCTATGCTTGGGAGGGGTCCCAGTTCTTAAACTGCCGCTGCTGAACAGCCAACCTGCCAGGCATGGGACCAGCTCTGAGCTCCCTATATGACACTTGACCTCAAGGAGACCAAACAGTCACTTGGTGACAGGTAACTGTTTTGGATGCCTTCCACCCAGGAAGGAACAGATTTATCTTGACTGAAAGTTACACATACTCCATATGAGTCTGTCCTTTCTGTCCAGAGGGCTTTGGCCAATACCTACTCCTATTCCAGGTCCAGCCATGTGTTCATCCACCCAGCCAGGTCTGTGCATAATATTACATAGGATCAAGGATTTTAGAGCAAAGAAGGCATAGCCCCTCCCTCCATCTTCAAAGTGCGTCGTTTTAATCTCTGCTTCCAATGTCACATCTCCTCTCTGAGCCTCTCGTCTTCCTCTTGTAAGGATGCTTGCGATTATACTGAGCCCAGCTTGAAAACCCAGGTTCAACTCCCTATCTCAAAACCCATAAGTTAAGTGCATCGTCAAATTTCTGTTTGCAGTGTAAAATGACATAGTCACAGGTTCCAAGGGATTAAGATGTAGATAACTTTGGGGGAGAGGCAGCATACTGTCCACCACAAGTGATAACCCCAGCAGCCGCACTATTTATAAGACAGCCAAGATGAAACCCTAACTATAGTTCTTTCATCCACTACGGCTTGAAGTCGAGTGAGCTTGTTTACCTGATTTTAGCTGGGACAGAGAGCAGAGCAAGGCGTTTTAAGTTTGAGTCCTAGAAAGGCTAATGGCTTGGTGAGAGCTAAGGGTTGGTGATGGCAATGATGCTGGACAGGGAGATTAGCCCAGGGTCTCTGCACACGCGGGTGATGGAAGGGCTGCAATGCAGAGCCTGAGAGGATTGCAGTGCTGTGTTGGCAAGACAGTGCCAACAGTCAATCTTCAAGCCAGAGTCCAGAAATGGGACCCCAGCCACCTTGCCAGCTCCATTAGAACACAGACGAAACTGCTGCTTCTGAGAGGCAAGGCTACAGCAAGGGGTCGTTGCTCAGGGCCTCATTCCTCAGCTAGAAGATGAGGGCAACAATAAGGATCCTCTCTGGTAGTGCTGCCATAATGGTGGGCATAAAGGGTATCACATGGGACCAGGCACATAGCCAGGGAGTGCTAGCCATTGAGACAGTGCTGGTCCCCAGTGCTGCCCCCAGTGCTCAGTCCAGGGGGCAGAGTCATTGCTGGCAAAAGCAGTCAAGATGAGAACTGCATTTCCCAGCCCCCTCATCTGTGTGTGCTCACATGACTGGTTCTGGCCGATGGAATGTAGGCAAGCGGTGAGTTCCTTCAGACTGGACACGGAAGGCCTCCTGGTGTCCCCTCTTCCTGTCTCTTGTGTCTGCCTGAACATTGATGTCCCCTGTGACCTCTGAATCTAGGAGATGAAAATGGCAAAGCCTCCATCAGCCTATGTCCCTGGGTATGTGGGGAACACCTCCCTGGTATTCCACTGCCATTTAAATTTTATGTGAATAAGAAATACAGTTCTATTATGTTAAACCAATGAGATCTTGAGATTTACTCTTTTTTTTTTTTTTTTTTCGGTTGTGCCACAAAGCATGCAGGATCTTAATTCTTTGACCAGGGATCGAACCCATGCCCCCTGTAATGGAAACACAGAATCCCCCAACCACTGGACTGCCAAGAAATTCCCAGGACTTACTCTATCTTTAATCTTAACTTTACCTTAACTGATCCAGTTGTCAGTGATGACTTAGCCATCTGATTATCCTGAAGATCTAATTCAAGATATAAAACTGACATGAAGTCCAGAGAAGAGCTTCCATAAATTCAGAAATAGGAGGAAAGGGCAGTGTGTCAGCACCCCTTAGGTCCCAGGACTGACCCTGTTGGGACAGTGTGGGGCATACAGGCTCATTGTTGTGCCTGGGCTAATGAACACATTTATCATGGCAGATCCAAGTCATCGAGCACTTCCTGTGCACTGACTCCTCCTTTGCTTTCTCTTCCTTGTTGTCCAGTCATTCAGTCACGTCCCACTCTGCAACCCCATAGACTGCAGCAGGCAGGCTTCCTTTCACCGTCTCCCGGAGCCTGCTCAAACTCATGTCCGTTGAGTCAGTGATGCCATCCAACCATCTCGTCTTCTGTCGTCCCCTTCTCCTCCTGCCCTCAATCTTTTCCAGCATCAGGGTCTTTTCCAGTAAATCAGCTCTTTGCATCAGGTGGCCAAAGTATTGGAGCTTCAGCTTCAGCATCAGTCCTTCTAATGAATATTCAGGACTGACTTCCTTTAGAATGGACTGGTTTGATCTCCTCACAAGTACAAGGGTCTCTCAAGAGTCTTCTCCAGCACCACAGTTTGAAAGTATCAATTCTTTGGTGCTCAGCCTTTCAACTCTCACAACCGTACATGTCTACTAGAAAAACCATGGCTTTGACTAGACGGACATTTGTCGGCAATGTTATGTTTCTGCTTTTTAATGCGCTGTCTAGATTTGGAGAGTGAAAAAGCATTATCTCTCTGAACTCTATGAAACAGCTACCAAGTTTATGTCCATTTAACAGAGAAGAAGCCTCTGTAAAAACCTCACAAAAAAGTTTTATGATTGCACAGCTGGAGGGCAGGGGAGTTAGACTCAGGGCCAGGACTCCTGAAGCCAAGCCATACTCTCAAGCCCTGTGCTGGCCTTTCTTCCTAGGCTGGTGGGAACTAAATAGATTGCCAGACTCATAAGGAGATTTTTTGTTTCAACAGTGAATGGCTAAAGCCATCCTATTAAGATGCTTAGAATCAGATTTGTATAATTAACAGGGAAGGTCCTAAAAAGAGTGCTCTAATTTCTGATTCTGGAGCCAAGGTGGCTAAAAGATTTGGGTTAGAAGATATAGAAGGAGAAAGTGGCCTGGCCTATTTTCTCCTCTCGCTTCCTCTGTCTGGTGACATCATTAATGTTTCTGGCATTTTTTATTCTTGGTTCTTTACCTCAAACGGAACAAAGCAAAACAAAATAATGAAGCTTATTTATTATATCTCAGATCTGGAGATTCATGGGCTCACAGTTAAATAAGCTTATGGGGATTAGAGTAGGGTGAACTCTCTTTACAAATGTCAACATCTTTGGGTCCTAAATGCTGTAAGAGCCATCTAAGGGAGTCTGGATTTCATAAACAAGCATCACTAATATGGCATACTAAGATCTGAATCTATTATCTGTTGCCACAATAATGCTGATTTATAGCCACAAGGACTTGGATGCCTACATCAATAAACATGTCTTTGGCTCAAGAATCTGTAAGTTTCCACTGATCTGGTGTGGGCTTGGCTGACCCCCAGTGGACTTGCTCATGTGGACTTGCTGCCAGCTGTGGGATGTCTGGGCAGCTCTATCTTGGCCAAGTCTGTGCACATGTCTGGAGTTGGCTGGCTCCCGGCTGATCTGGGCTGGCCTCATCTGCGATGACTGGGCTGACTTAGTGCTCCTGCAGAGGTAGCATCCTCCAGTAGACTAGCCCAGACTTATTCTCACGGCAGGTGCAGAGAAGCGAGACTGACGAAGTGGAAATGTGCAAGCTCCTGAAGTACAGGTGACCCTTGAAAAACATGGGGTTTGAACTGTGCGGGGTCCGCTTATACATGTTATGTTCAATAGTAAATACCACAGAACTGTGGGTACTTTAGTATTTACTATGGGTGGGTTGGTTGGTTGAATACGGAGCCACGGATATGGGGGATCTACAGACAGAAGGGACCTGTGCATAAGAAGGGCCAACCTTAAGTTATACTTGGATTTTTCAACTGCACAGAAGGTCAGCACCCTTAAACTCCATGTTGTTCAGCACCTACTATCATTTCATTGGTTAAAGCAACTCACATGTCTGAGCCATAGTCAGACAGATATGACACTAAAAAGTACGTAACAGAGAATGCAGACATGTGAAGGCGTAAAGAATTAGACAAAGGGTGGGGAGGCCGGGATGGGGTGGAGGTGTTAACACTGTTGATCTACCATGAAACTTATCGTTTATTGTGTATCTACCGTGAGCCAGGTTCTGGACCAGATCCTGCAAATATCGTCTTTAATACTCACAGCTATTATCATCCTGTCCCTGATTTCGACCTCAGAGGTGCAGTAGCTTGTCCAGGGTCACACAGCTAGGAAACCGCAGAGTCGAGATTCGCTTTCTAGTCCTGCTGCAGTAGGTGTTCTTGCCATCACACAGCTTGGATCTAAATATTTTTATTACAAACTTTGAAGCTTTATCATACCATAACTGCTTAAATTTTTACCTTAAGCTGAAGATCAGTCTAGAAGATTTGATCAAGGTTTTGTTGGTTTGTTAGGTGAACATCTAAGATGATTATTCCCAGATAACAAGGAGAACAGCAAGAGTAGTAGCAACAGGAACTTACCGTATGATAAGCACGTAGGTCTCGTAACTGATTATAATCATAATGATGTAAGTATTATTTCTCCCTCTGTTTTATGGATGCTGGTTGGAGGCAGCTCTGGGTGCTGAAACAGATGGGATGGAGCCAGAGCACGATGGCTCCCTTCCTTTGTTATTAAGTAGAATTTAATATCTTGGGGGCCACGTTGGGTATGGTCAGGTATGTACCACGAGGCTTTCCCTCTTTATCCCATGGGATCAGTCTCCTCACAGGGATGAACAGGTTCTGGGTAGAGGTGGGAGGACGTTGGGTGGAGGAGGGGCAGTTTCTAAAGCTGCAGCTAGGAAATTGTGCTGGAAAGGGGAGGAGGGATCCTCCTCACGGAGTGAGCAGCCACTGGCCATGGGGACCTGGCTTCTTGGCTGTGTAGCCTCCAAGATGGATGGCCACGGCCTTCAGGGCCGGACAACCTCTTCTTAGGCCTTTGATGCTGAAAGCAGAACAAATGTGAGTCGGCCGCCCGGCCGCAGCTGCCTCTCATTAGGGCCCGCTTCCTTCAGCCCAGGACAAGGTGGGCCGCGAGGTAAGCCAGGGCAAACACCAGATGTGTCCGCCACAGCTGGCTGCAAAACCTTGCTCTTGGCTTCTCACCCCCAGATCTACTTCCCTGCCCCCACCGAACAGCCCCCTGGCTGCTCAAGCCAGAACGGGTCTTGCTCCCCACCCCCGCCACTCCCCCCCACCCGTACATATCCAATCCATCAGCAGATCCCATCAGCGCCGCTTTGGGAATGTCTCTGTCTGACCACTCTCTCCGTCTCCACCGACATCACTGATCCGGGCCATGGGTTATATCTCTCCTGGACGATTGCACTAGCCTCCTGGGATGGATTGAAAAAATTCAAAAATGTTGAATGCATATGTTGAAATCCTAGAGCCTCAAACCTCAGAATATGACCTGACTGGGGAGTAGGGTCCTTATAGATGTAATTCGTTATGATGAGGTCATACTGGAGTAGGATGGGCACTAATTCAACATGACTGGTGTCCTTATTAAAAGGGGAAATTCAGACACAGACGCATAGATAGGGAGAATGCCGCGTGATGATGGAGGCAGAGATGAGGGTGATGCCTCCATAAGCTAAGCAATGCCAAACATTGTCCGCAAAACTTCAGAAGCTCGGGGAGAGGCCCGAATCGATACTCCCTTCCAGCTTTCAGAAGGAAGCGACCCTGCCAACACCTGGATCTCAGACTTCCAGCCTCCAGAATTATGAGACAACACAGTTCTGTTGTTTAAGCTGCCCAGCCAGTGGTTCTTGGTTGTGCAACTCTTGTAAAGGAACACACCTCGAACTGCAGTCTCTGCTTCCTCTCTTCTCTTCCTCTAACCCATATGCATGTTATACTCCGCAGAAAGTGGGTATTTTAGAATTCCAACTGGGATCACGTAATTCCCCTGCACTTGCCACCCGTGGTCTGCAAAGCCCTGGGAGACTTGGTCTTGCTGAGTTCGCCAGCGTCCCCTCTTCCCCTTCCTCCCAGGACCCCTACACACCACTCACACCATGTCAGTCTTTGTGGTTTTTTTGGCCATACCGCATGGCTTGCAAGCTCTTACTTTCCTGACTAGGGATCAAACCCAGGGCCTGGCAATGAGAATGCCAAGTCCTAGCTGCTGGACCACCAGAGAATTCCCCTCCATGTCAGTCTCGAACATGCCAAGCTTCTTCCAGCCAAACGCCTTTGCACACGCTGTACCTTCAGCCCTCTGCCAAGTCTTGGCATAGTCATCGTGTCTGGAGAGCCAGAGCGACACGGACACCAATGACATGGCTAGGACCGGGAGGAGGATGTCGCTGGAGAAAGGGGAGGGGAGAGAGGGATGCTGATGCAAGACTGAGGGGCCTGTGCCCAGCTCACAGCCTCTGAGAGGAGAGGTTTGCCTGTCAGGGGTTTTTATGTTTTGATGTGAAGACCCAGACTCTTTCAACCGATTCTTATCTAATATCGTGCGTAACCTTGGATGAGTCTTCGGGATAGCAATGTGGGCCTCAGTTTACCTGTCCGTAAAATGGATCTGTACATGACCTCACTCAGTTCTCCTGAGAACAAGTAGGTGTCATCTCATCAGTCACGTCTGTTAATGCCTTCATTCGTTAGAGGGGGAAACTGAGACGGGGTGGTCAATGAAGTCATTTACCTGGATCACCCAGCATGAGGGATGGCAGAGCAGACGTTTAAACCTGAATCTCTCTGGCTCCAGAATTCACATCCTTGACCACTGTGCTGACGTGTGTCCAAGAAACTGGGCCTGTGACTGCCCCCACCCGCAAAATGGGCAGGTGTCTGTGGAGGTGAGGTTACAAGGCACTGGGTAAATTCACTCGGAGTGAGTCTATGACACCTTTCTAAAAGGAGCAGTCCATCAATATACGAAGCCAGATGAGAAGTACTCCACAGATACACACGTGGTAGTGGTGTATACACCCCGTGTGCCTGCCACTCTGTGGCTTAAGCAGGAGAGAAATGTCCAAACCCATGGGCCAGACTCGGCGGGGTCTCCCCTCAGAGTCAGAGGTCACTGGTGTTGGAGAGAGGGAGAAACAGCTGGAGAAACCTCTGAGACTTTGCCGCAGTGGAGATGTTTCCAGTGGACACAAGGCCCCATTTCTCCAACTTAACACCAGTGCTGAGTTTAAGACCAAGAGATGGATGGAAGATTACAGGATCACTATGACTGGAATAAGGTTTGAATCCACTGTAAACAAACTACTTTTAAACGTTGCCTTTGCTGATTGCGTATCATTCATGGGAAATCAGTAGAGCTTACCCACCACCTGAAAAGAGCGGGTCAGGGATGTCAGGCTTGAGTGCAAGTCTCCAGGCTAACACCCTCACATGCACGCCCATGAAGCTCTCCAACAAACTTCTGAGGTGGGGAGCAGCCTCCCTGTACCCATTTTACAGACAAGGAAACAGCTTCAGCAATGATGGCCTATCATGCTGGGATCACAGCAGGCTGATACGCAACATCTCAATTCATATGTTTTTCTACAACTTTCTTAACCCTTTGATGCTCCACACCTCTCACCTTTGTGTACTGATCCTTTTAGTTTTAAGTAGGCTTTAGCTGCGGAGAAGGCAATGGCAACCCACTCCAGTATTCTTGCCTGGAGGATCCCATGGATGGAGGAGCCTGGTAGGCTGCAGTCCATGGGGTCGCTAAGAGCTGGATATGACTGAGTGACTTTCACTTTTCACTTTCATGCATTGGAAAAGGAAATGTCAACCCACTCCAGTATCCTTGCCTGGAGAATCTCAGGGACAGAGGAGCCTGTTGGGCTGCCGTCTATGGGGTTGCACAGAGTCGGACATGACTGACGCGACTTAGCAGCAGCAGCAGCAGGCTTTAGCTGTGGTCCCAGGGAGGTGTCACAAGCAACTGAGAAAGATCAACGATTCCAACATTCTAATTCACTCTGATTTAGGTGAGCTCAGTTCAGTCGCTCAGTCGTGTCCAACTCGTTGCGACACCATGGACTGCAGCACGCCAGGCCTCCCTGCCCATCACCAACCCCCAGAGCTTACCCAGACTCATGTCCATCGAGTCAGTGATGCCATCCAACCATCTCATCCTCTGTCATCCCCTTCTCCTCCTGCCTTCAATCTTGCCCAGCATCAGGGTCTTTTCCAATGAGTCAGTTCTTCACATCAAGTGCCCAAAGTATTGGAGTTTCAGCTTCAGCATCAGTCCTTCCAATGAATATTCAGGACTTATTTCCTTTAGGATGAACTGGTTGGATCTTCTTGCTGTCCAAGGGACTCTCAAGAGCCTTCTCCAACACCACAGTTCAAAAGCATCAATTCTTCGGTGCTCAGCTTTCTTTATAGTCCAACTCTTACATCCATACATGACTACTGGAAAAACCGTAGCTTTGACTAGATGGACTTTTGTTGGCAAAGCAATGTCTCTGTTTTTTAATATGATGTCTAGGCTGGTCATAATTTTTCTTCCAAGGACCAAGCATCTTTTAATTTCATGGCTGCAATCACTATCTGCAGTGATTTTGGAGCCCCCCCAAAATAAAGTCTGACACTGTCTCCACTGTTTCCACATCTATTTCCCATGAAGTGATGGGACCAGATGCCATGATCTTTGTTTTCTGAATATTGAGCTTTAAGCCAACTTTTTCACTCTCCTCTTTCACTTTCATCAAGAGGCTTTTTAGTTCCTCTTCACTTTCTGCCATAAGGGTGGTGTCATCTGCGTATCTGAGGTTATTGATATTTCTCCCGGCAATCTTGATTCCAGCTTGTGCTTCATCCAGCCCAGCATTTCTCATGATGTACTCTGCATATAAGTTAAACAAGCAGGGTGACAAAATACAACCTTGACGGACTCCTTTCCCTATTTGGAACCAGTCTGTTGTTCCAACAGATTTAGGTGAAGAGCTAAGCAATTTGGGGAAAGGGTTTATTTCAGGAACGGCAGAGTTTGGGGGAGGCAGTGGGAGGCTTTGTGTCAGAATGGGGGATCTGCTAGCACTGGAGCAGATCAGAAAAGCGGGAAGGACCACCTTCTTTACTCTGGGAGGTGAGGAGGCTGAAGGAAACGGCATCTCATGGCTCAGGGAGAGCCCAAGGAAGCCTGGAGTTCAGCCCTCTGTCCCCTCAAGGAATGGCAATGATCACACATGTCCGTGAGAAAGAAGGACGTGGAGCAAGGGAATGCCTATAGTTTGGCTAGATGATGGAAAGGGAGGGACCCAACATGGAGGAGAAGCCTGAGTCAAGGAGCGGCCCAGAGGATGCTGAGCTCTCTCCATGGGTATCAGCCTGGGGCGCCGGCAGCTGAGAACTGCATCCGAAGGATGAAGGAGGAGGCAGCGGTCCCAGACCGAGTAACGCCTGCCTCCACGTCAGCCTGGGAAAAGCCCGAGACATTCATGGCCGTCAGTGTGTCCGCCTGGATGGGACAAAGCTCCACTGCATCAGCACCAAGAGGGCTCCGGAGAGAAATCAAGATTGGTCCTCGAAAAACAAAGAGGTTACATTTGTTGACACACTTGAGTTTACAGCCTGTAAAGCATCAGTTCAGTTCAGTTCAGTCGTGTCCGACTCTTTGTGACCCCATGAATCGCAGCACGCCAGGCCTCCCTGTCCATCACCAACTCCCGGAGTTCACACAGACTCATGTCCATCGAGTCCGTGATGCCATCCAGCCATCTCATCCTGAATATATGTAAAGCATATACCTGCCTTATTGCCCCGCCTCACACTACGAGTGGGTTCCTGCTAGAACGTTCAGTTCTATGCACACCCACCCACCCTTTGCACGTACGCGCTCGCATACACACACACACACACACACACACACACACACACACACACCGAGTAGGGTCTCTTTCTTAGCTCGTGTGACTGGCAGAAAATGCCCTCCTCCAATATGTCCCTGTCCTAATTCCCAGAACTGGTGATATGTTACATGATGGGCAAAGGAAAGTTCATCTCAGCTGAGGCTGCTAGGGGCAGGCAGGTCCCATGGGGCAGGGCAGGAACAAGCCCTCACTTTCCTGGGCCTCTTCAGTCTTTTCCAAGGTGGGACCGATCCCCCACCTCCACCCCCTGGCCAAGGGTGGGGAGTGCAAGCCAGGGGCTCCTGCCTGTGAAGGCTCTAATGTGGGCTGGGAGCAGGAAAAGGGGGTGGGGAGGGCCCCCGAAGTTCCCAGAGAGCATCACACCTCGTAAAGCAGCGCGAGCTGGAGTGCGGAGAGGGACAGCCAGCCCGACTTTCATCTCCTGTCAATAAAGCATTATCAGCGCTGAGCTGGGTTTTCGGCTCTTAATTCCAGATGTGGCCCAAGGCCCATCCCCAGCAGGCTTCTTCCCTCCCGACCCCACCCTCTTCCCACAGAGGCCCCTCGGGGTGATGCTGCTCTGGGGAAGGGAGAGGGACAACAGGCCTTTCGGGACCCCAGTCTGGGGGGCAGGAGTCAGGCTAGCCGTCCAGGCTGGCGGAAGGTCATGCACATGGAGCTGCCCGCTCCTGAGACAGAGAGGGGATGGTGGTGCCTACCGAGGGGCTGCCTGTCCCTGCTGAGACGTGTGATGGGCACACCGTGCCCCAAGTGTTGGGACGCCTGGACCCCTGGCCTGGCCTTGACCTGAGCAGTAACCTTGGGCAAGTTGGTTTCCCTTTTTTGGTTTTAGTAGTTTGGTAAAATGAGGCAGTTACTCTAGTTTCTTTTGTTAACCAGTCAACAAGTATGTATTAAGCCCAGTGTGCATGCTGGCTTCTGTTTAATCTTGGGAAATGCGGGGTAGACAGAGAGAAGGGCTCCTGTTCTTGTAAAGCACCCATTCTTGTGGGAGGAAGCAGTAAATCCCAAGTAAACAAACGCAGGGGTGAAATACCCGGACTGTGAAAAATGCTGAGTAAGAAAGGAAATAGGATGCTAAGCCAGAGGAAATTTTACGCGCAGGACCTCTGCTGGGAAGGCAATGGGCTGCCTTCCTGGAGAGCAGATGTTGAGTGAAGCTGAATGGGAAGATGTGGAGTCAGGCGGGCCCTAGAAAGCCTCACTGCCGACAAAGCTAGGGGAGGGGGTGGAACTCCAGTGCAGCTCTTTCAAATCCTGGAAGATAGTGCTGTGAAGGTGCTGCACTCAATATGCCAGCAAATTTGGAAAACTCAGCAGTGGCCGCAAGACTGGAAAAGGTCAGTTTTCATTCCAATCCCAAAGAAAGGCAATGCCAAAGAATGCTTAAACTACTGTACAATTGCACTCATCTCACATGCTAGTAAAGTAATGCTCAAAATTCTCTAAGTCAGGCTTCAGCAATACATGAACTGTGAACTTCCAGATGTTCAAGCTGGTTTTAGAAAAGGCAGAGGAACTAGAGATCAAATTGCCAACATCCGCTGGATCATCAAAAAAGCAAGAGTTCCAGAAAAACATCTATTTCTGCTTTATTGACTATGCCAAAGCCTTTGACTGTGTGGATCACAATAAACTGTGGAAAATTCTGAAAGAGATGGGAATACCAGACCACCTGACCTGCCTCTTGAGAAATCTGTATGCAGGTCAGGAAGCAACAGTTAGAACTGGATATGGAACAACAGACTGGTTCCAAATAGGAAAAGGAGTACGTCAAGGCTGTATTTTGTCACCCTGCTTGTTTAACTTATTTGCAGTGTACATCATGAGAAACGCTGGACTGGAAGAAACACAAGCTGGAATCAAGATTGCCGGGAGAAATATCAATAACATCAGACATGCAGATGACACCACCCCTTATGGCAGAAAGTGAAGAGGAACAAAAGAGCCTCTTGATGAAAGTGAAAGAGGAGAGTGAAAAAGTTGGCTTAAAGCTCAACATTCAGAAAACAAAGATCATGGCATCTGGTCCCATCACTTCATGGGAAATAGATGTGGAAACAGTGGAAACAGTGTCAGACTTAATTTTTTGCGGGGGGGGGGGGGGCTCCAAAATCACTGCAGATGGTGATTGCAGCCATGAAATTAAAAGACGCTTACTCCTTGGAAGAAAAGTTATGACCAACCTAGATAGTATATTCAAAAGCAGAGACATTACTTTGCCGACTAAGGTCCGTCTAGTCAAGGCTATGGTTTTTCCAGTGGTCATGTATGGATGTGAGAGTTGGACTGTGAAGAAGGCTGAGGGCTGAAGAATTGATGCTTTTGAACTGTGGTGTTGGAGAAGACTCTTGAGAGTCCCTTGGACTGCAAGGAGATCCAACCAGTCCATTCTGAAGGAGATCAATCCTGGGTGTTCTTTGGAAGGACTGATGCTAAAGCTGAAACTCCAGTACTTTGGCCACCTGATGTGAAGAGCTGACTCATTGGAAAAGACTCTGATGCTGGGAGGATTGGGGGCAGGAGGAGAAGGGGACGCCAGAGGATGAGATGGCTGGATGGCATCACAGACTCGATGGACGTGAGTCTGAGTGAACTCTGGGAGATGGGGATGGACAAGGAGGCCTGGCGTGCTGTGATTCATGGGGTTGCAAAGAGTTGGACATGCCTGAGCAACAGAACTGAACTGAACTGAACTGAAACGGGAAGATAAAGAGGAAAAGCATTCCAGGAAGACGGAACAGCAAGTGCAAAGTCTCCGGGGGGAGCAAGCTCGGAGCGCTGCAGGAACAGGAAGGCCATTGCAGCTGGCATGGAGCTCGTGAGGGAGAGAGGGCTGGTGAGGGCTGTCTGATAGGGACAGATTTCCTAGTATTAAATAGGATCAGGTCAGGTGCATGGCAAAGATGTCCAGAGGAATGTAGCCTGGGGCTGGCGTGACACTCTACAGTGTCACAGCCCCACTCCTTCCATGGTGCTTCATCACATTCTCAGGATGTGACTTACTCCTCATGATACAAGATGACTGCCTGAGCTCCAGACAGCAAGTCTGCTTTTTAGTTATCCAGAAGAAGGAAGGAAACAAAGGAAGGTAGCCTTTCTCCTGTTTGGGACACTTCCTGTTATTGAACACAGCATTTCTGCTCTCATCTTGATAGTAGGAAGTACCTCTTTATTCCAGGTAGTTATATGCCCAGCTAAGAATCAAGGGTTATATTACTAAAGAGGAAAGAGAGAGTAACTATTGAGGTGGACACCTGGCACCTCTGCCACTGCCTACAAGGCAGGGAGTTCTCATTCAGAACCTACCTCCTGGTCCCACCACTCAAAGCCACCAACAGTTGTAAACTAGTCACTTACCTTATATACCTAGTCTTCCCCATCTCAAGAACTGGCATCACTGTCCAGTGAGCTGCCCATGCTATGCCTCTGACAACTCTTCCCTCATCTCCAGCAAAGAGCCACACACAACATATCACCAAAGTCTGCCGATTCGACCCCCCAAATATTCCTGAATCTCTCCTCCCTCTCTATCTCCCCAAGTCACTATCTTAATTAACGGCCCGTCTCTTCCTTGGTCCACTGGGGTAGCCTCGAAACTGGTTTTTCTTCTTCCACACGATCAGGTCCGCACAGAGCAGCCACCATCATCAGTCTAAACGTCACTGCTCTGTCTAAAGTCCTTCAGGATAAAAATAATGAATTCCCGATCTATGACCAGGCTTTTATCTTACCTTGTTTCATCCCCCCCCCCCCACCCCCGGCTCTCTCCCTTCTTCTGTCCATCTGTTTGTCTGTCTGTCTTTCTGTCTCCTCCTGTCACACTGGCCTTCTCTGAACTCATCAAATATTCCAGGCTCCTTCCTGTCACAGGGCCTTTGCACATGCAGGTCCCCCTGCCAGGAATGCTTCCCCCACCTCTTTTCGCACCTGATTCGATCCTGTGGAAGAGGGCTTTCCATCTACCCGGTCTTATTTGCTCCCTCCTTGCCCTGTGTATCTCACACATGACATTTATCACAACTGCAATTAATTGTTCCATGTCTGTTCTCCTGCCAGAACATCCACTCCTGCATGGGGGGAAATGTATCAGGCTCAAAAAAAGGGTGTGTAGTAAATGGTTCGATGCCTACATTGAACTTCTCCGTCAATTCCCTGCACCCCACTGTGCACTAATGGATGCCTCTCAACCCTGAAGAGGGATGCACAGACATCTGGGAACTGAGAGACAGTTCATGTTAATGGTAGGACTCATACGGCCTGCTCATTGCAAAGCAAAGCCTGTGGCTCCTTGAAGAGGCCCTAATAGTTTAACAAAGTGCTGGGTTCTCAGCCACACACACATGGTGGAGCCCGTCTCTGGGTGTCAGCAATGGGCTTAAACCTAACTCAAGAACTCCAGCAGGCAGAATTCCAGCAGGGGAGAAAGGGAGGGAAGGGGAGGAACTGGGGACTAAGGAGAAGGGGTCTCCGCAGAGTCTGAAGGAAGCCAGGGAGAAGAAGCAAGTCTCTTGAACTTTTAAGTTATTTTTCACTGAAGCTTTGGTTTGACCAGCTGGGCTGATAGGCTGCGGACCAGGAGATCCCCGCTGAGGACTCACCCATGGGGCACTTTAACGCCTCTCTGAGGCTGTTGCTCCTCCTCTCTGGGCCTGTCTCAGTTTATCCATCTGTGAAAAGGGGGTGGCTGAACCAGAAGACTCTGAGAGCCCTTACAGTCAACTCTCGTGTTGATAAAGCTGTGAGCTCTTGCCTATCTCTGAAACAGGTAGGGACATATTTAGATGTGAATCCAACTACTAGTCAGGATGGACCAGGTTATGTTATGGTAACCGACAGGCCCACCCAGCTCAGCAGCTTGGTGCAATACCCTTGTCGCCCTCACTCCCCAAAACTTTGCCGTGTGTTAGCAGCGGCCTCTGGAACAGGTGGTCTCCTAGGTCCCAAGGCGGAGGAGAGAAAGATGAGGAAGTAATGCTGGCTCTAACTGCCTCTGTCTGGCAGGGATGCCCAGAATCTTTGTTCAGAGTCCACTGGCCCAGGGAATCTGGGGGGCCCGCCCCAGCTGTAAGGGATTCTGGGAGATGGAGGGACCACTTGGAATATTTGGTGGATTCCCACCGTTTCTGACACCCTCTGTGATGTGACATCAGGGGTGAGAAAAACCTCTGTACTCTTAAGCCTGTGTTGCAACACGTGAGCATCGAGCACCTTCCTGGTTTGTGTCCCGGAGCTGGGCTTCATCTACGCCCTCCCCTTGGCTCACACTCATCTCAGCTGACACATAGAGACCCTGATCTCTCTTCTACAACACAGCCCCCACCCCCTCCATTGGCTGGGCAACCAGCTCCTCAGAAACATCTGGAATCCCTCCTTCCCAGTGGGAGACACGGAACTGACCACAGATGGTGTCTCGCCAATTCTGGGGCATCCTCAGTATGACAAAGAGGACATCTGTTCTCTGTCTGGAGTATGGTTAAAGCGAAAGAAAGACGAGAGTGGTCGTTCAACTGAAGAAAACATTCGTTTTATTGATCTGGCTACGTCTGTTGTTCTTTCTCCTGCCACACCCTCCATCCACCTTTCCATTTAGCTACTCAGTCATTTCACACCGACCCCGGATGAGTTTAGAATTTTGTTTTAGCTCAGTTGCTAAGCTGTGTCCAACTCTTTGAGACCTCATGGACTGCAGCACGCCAGGCTTCCCTGTCCTTCACTATCTCCTGGAGTTTGCTCAGATTCATGGCCATTGAGTTGGTGATGCTATCTAACCATCTCATCCTCTGTTGCCCCCTTCTCCTCCTGCCTTCAATCTTTCCCAGCATCAGGGTCTCTTCCAATAAGTCGCATCTTTGCATCAGGTGGCCAAAGTATAGGAGTTTCAGCTTCAGCATCAGTCCTTCCAATGAATATTCAGGACTGATTTCCTTTAGGATGGACTGGTTTGATCTCCTTGCAGTCCAAGGGACCCTCAAGAGTCTTCTCCAACACTACAATTTGAAGGCATCCATTCTTCGGGGATCAGCCTTCTTTATCATCCAGCTGTCTCATCCATACATGACTACTGGAAAAAACCATAGTTTTGACTAGGTGGATCTTGGTCGGCAAATTGTGATGTCTTTGCTTTTTAATATGCTGTCAATGTTTCCCATAGCTTTCCTTCCAAGTAGCAAGCTTGAATATGGCTTTAGAATATGAAGCCCCTCAAATGTGCAGAGTATTGTTGAGCACACAGGAGGACCATGCAGGGGCCTTGCCTTGGCGGCCAGTCTAACTGGCTTTACCATCACGCCAAGGATGCTGAAGACGATGGTGACAGCGGCTGTGTCCTGAGTGGCTGTGTCACCAGGCCCTGTGGTGCCCTGCTGAGTGCCTAACAGATAGGGTTGTCTTTGAGCTGCAAAGCAATCCCATAGAAGCAGGAATTACTATCCTCACTTGCTCAGTAATTCAGTGTCCCCAAGCCAGTGATGGTATCTGGTGACTGTCAAGTTAACTGAGGTCTGCTCGGGAATGATGGTGGCTTATTCCTGGGCCCGTTCCGTAGAGCAACTCAGGGCTTTGCTCCTCTTGAGGGCATAATATCTGAGCCTGGTTTTCCACCTGTGTCTGTGCAAAGTAGCCGCCATTGGTTTTGGTCACTTGCCACTAGGAGTTCTGTGTTGTTGACATCAATCAGCTGGGAAATGCCCCAGAAAATGGGAGAGAAATTCGTCAGTCCCTCAAAGGTGCCCTCTTTTCCTTGCCTCTGCCTGGGTCCAAGGCCACCTCAACTCTCCCTGCATCCTTAAGACAGTTGCCAGGGTGATCCTCGTGATTGTGCTCCACATCATCCACACAGCCACCAGAGGGTGCTTTCCTTCTAATGTGGAAGTCTGAGCCTCACACCCCCACCTTCAAAGTGGGGTGAGCTCAGGGCAAAGAGTTCCTCTTCCCCCAGGGCGTCCGGGCCCTTCAGAATCTTCCACTGCCTGCCCTGGGCCTCAGCTCCAGTCCTGCCTTCTCTTGGCCACCTCTGGGCTGTTCGCAGAACCTTGATTCACATTGTTCTATCCAGTGAAGAGCTGTTGAATGTTGAGCCCCGTGTTGGTCTGTGAGCCTCCCTAGTGTCTAGCTCGCTGCCTGGCATACATAGAATTCCCCCAAATGGTTGTTGAATTGACTGAATTAAAGTTAGACAGGACTCTTGAGTGTTCCCCTCATTGGGAGGTTTCAAACACGGTGGCCCCCATGGAGGATTCAGCCCGCATCTTTTAAAATTCTATGTAACTAGCTTTGAGCATTTTTTAAAAGTTAGGTTCCATGGAAGAATGAACCCCGCTTTCTCTTCGATAAGCAGAAGGGTTGCCACCGCCTCCTTTCTGGGACCTAGCTCTGACAAAAAGCCCTTTGGTTAAAGCTGAAGGGTGGCCCCTTACAAACAAAGCAAATGTTCTCCTTTTTTCCTGAAGCTTCTTCCCCTGTCACTTCTACCATTTACACAAAATCTGTCCTAGACTCCTGTAAGCACTGACATTTTCGGCCTCTGATTTGTTTAAAACCTTATTTTGCAGGGGGACATAGATGCGCGGCTAGGGGGTTGTCCAGAATTTCATTTAGCCACAAAGTTTGGGCCAAGGCTGGGACCGAGGTCCCTGGGTCCTGCCTACACTCTTCTGCCTGGCTCAGGGTCCCCATACGTCCTTCCCCGTACACTGGGACCAGCCCGCACGCACCCCACACGTGCTTGGAATCTCCGCTTTGGATTTGCCTTAAGCTCCTTTTGCTACAAGGTTGGGATGTTTTAGAGCTTCCTAAGTCTACATCAGCCCCTCCCATTACCACCCCCAATGAGCTCCTCAGTGCCCCAGAGTGCGGTGTCCAGAGCCACATCCATCACGGACACTGGGCTGTCAGCGTGGCCACGTGCCCCTCTCAAAGGCCCGGATCCAGAATGGATTTATCCCAAGGGGAACCTTGTCATGCTTTTATGTCTTCAATTCATTAGATTCTCTGTCAGCAGCATAAATCAGGGCCGGACCATCTTCTCACACACTCGGGAATGAGGAAGACACGCAGAGAACAGAGAGAAAATGCGCCGAGGGCTGGATGCGCTGGACAGTGGCTTTCCCATCCCCATATTTATTCCTTTGTTGTTTTAGCCAGAAAGGGATCTTAGAGAGATCACTGGGGATACCAGGGAGAGGGAGAGGCTAGATGGGGGAGACTGAGGCTAAAAGTGTTGCTTTCCCCGTAATTTTATCAGATTGCCCCTAACTCCACCCCAGTTCCATAGTCGAAAGCTTTGGGGGAGATTGAGGCTAAAAGTGTTGCTTTCCCCATAATTTTATCAGATTGCCCCTAACTCCACCCCAGTTCCATAGTCGAAAGCTTTGGGGGAGATTGAGGCTAAAAGTGTTGCTTTCCCTATAATTTTATCAGATTGCCCCTAACTCCACCCCAGTTCCGTAGTTGAAAGCTCTCCTTTTTTATTCCACCATGGCATGCCTAGAGGAGCTATCTTTACAAAAAACCAACCAAATCATGTTAAATTCTTCCACCCCTCCCTGTTTCAATTAGTACAAGCCCCAAACCTCCTACCAGGGTCTCCTAGTTCCCCGTGGTCTCTCTCCTTCCTTCTCTCCCATCTCCCTCCACTTGATAAGTTGCAAAAACCCTTTTCGTTCATTTGCTCATGAATGCAATCATTCAACAAATGTTTCATAAGCACCTGACGGGGCCCAGATGCTTTCATAAGCCCTCAAAATGCAGTCAGGAACAGACTCACCTCCTTGTTCTCCTAGAGCTTCCATTTTGGTGGGAGAGGGACAATATCACAAATAAACAAACAAACACATAATATGTCAGACTGTGATAAGTGTTATTCACAAAAGGAAGTGGAATAAGGGTGGGGAGGCCCAGAGGACCTCTCTGAGGCCATGTCATTTGGGCAGAGACCTGAGTGAGGTGAGGGAGTGGGTCACTGGGGTGAAAGGAGAGAGAGTGGTCCAGGGAGAGAGAAGGGTGATGCAAAGGCCCTGGGGTGGGAGTGTGCCATGTGCATCAAGCAAGTGCCAGGTGGCACACACGGCAGCCAAACGGTGGGATGGGCGGGCATCTGGAAGAGGTGACCAGAAGCCAGCTCACACAGCGCATGCCGGGGAGCCACAGCAGGGACTCGGATGTATTCCAAGTGTGCTGGAAGCTCTGAAGGTTTAAGCCTATCAGTGGCAAACTCCTCTGCTTTAAAAGGATCACTCTGCATCCTTTTATCTTTGCATGGGATAGACCTCGGGAAGGTCTGAGTGGGTGCTGGAAGCAATCCAGGTGGGGGCCTGAAGTGGGGCAAGCAGAGACTGGAGAGGGAGAGTGGGCGGAGCAGGGGCTTTGACGTCAGTACAGAGGAGAATGAAGCTTTAAGCCTTAGGTGTTGGCCGGGGGCACACACCGTGCCATCACACCCGCACTATGCCTTTATATCATGACCATTTCTGCTGAGCCATCCTGCTGTCCAAAAGCCTCCATGGGCTTGGAAACTCAGATCGTCTGCTGATTCCACCTCCCACATTGTTTTGCGCATCTGAAAAAGTGCTAGGTTTGAGCCAGCATGACATGGGTCTAGAGGGAAGAAATGCTTTTCTAAGAATGCTGAGTAGAAAGGTGGGAATTTTATTCCTCGTATTCCCAAACTCATCCGCACATCTGAGCCTTTAAAGCAGCCACTGCTACCAGAATGCGGTCCCCTCTCCCCTGCACCTTCCCACTTCCTCCAGGTCCTCATCCATCCATCCTTTAGAGCAGAGGTGTGTGCCCCCAGACTCATAGGTTGAAGGCCTCACCTCCAAAGTGTTTGGAGATAAGGCTTTTAGGAGGTAATTAAGGTTCGCTGAGGAGCCTGGCAGGCTGCAGCCATAGGGTCCCGAAGAGTCAGATATGACTGAAGTGATACAGGACACACACAAGGTTCCGTGAAGCTGTGGGATAGGAGCCTAGTCTGATAGCCTAGGCGGCCTTAGAAGAAGAGGGAGAAAACGGGGACTCTCTCCCCACCCATGTGCAAAAATACTGGAGTGGGTTGCCATTTCCTCCTCCAGAGCATCTTCCTGACCCAGGGATCAAACCTGGGTCTCCTGCATCTCCTGCGCTGTCGGTGAATTCTTTACCGCTGAGCCACCGCGGAGCAAGAGAAGGGGTTTTCCAACTCTTCTGATAACGTTCCTCTCGCCCAGCAGTAAAAACACAGAGAGCACCCACCGCTGCGTGGAGAGCTATTTATGATTTCATGTGTATACCACATATCCTACCATCATGCATGTATTCAACGTCAGAAAAAATGTTCACTTCTTTTCTTTTTTCTGTTTATGGTTTATTGATTTTTGACAATAGTACCAATGCATTTTAAGGGCAAAGGAAAGTCTTGATTGCCATACATCTATTTATTCATTAATGTAACCAGTGTTAATCACCCAATCTGGGATGTACCCAGTGACAGTAACTCAGGGTCTTTTTACACTGGAGTGTGGTCGCTTTACAGAGTTGTGTTAGGCTGTTGTTTGTCATTTGTTGCTAAGTCGTGTCCGACTCTGTTGTGACCCTGGAGCTTGTAGCCTGCCAAGCTCCTCTGTCTGTGGGATTTTCCAGGCAAAATTACTGGAGTGGGTTGCCATTTCCCTCTCCAGCAGGCGTTAGTTTCTTATTTTTAAAACTGAGAAACAAAATCAAATAGAATTTCTACTCTTTTCTTCATGTAATCCAGTCAAGTGAGAGTCGCTCAGGACTCGCCATTTGGGAGACATTATTTTAGAACTCAACCTCTGTCCTTCAGAAACCCTTGTTTTGATCTACAGCTCACTCCTTTATTCATTCATTCCCTGGACAAATACCCATAAAGGACCTTCTGGGGACCCGATGTATGTGGACGCATCGGATAAGAGACGGTTCTGCTCTTGAAGTCTGGATAGACTGTCCTGTTAGGTAATCTCCCCTGTAATTAAGTGCAATTAATTAAGGGTTTAATTACCTGTTTACAAGACATCGATCTTTCCTCCCAGAGGACTGAGGAGGACAGAGGTCAGCCTGTCCTCTTTCACGGCTGCATCTTCAGCACCTGGCATATAGTACACAGTTAATAAAAAAGTGAATGGGCGAGAGACGGGTGATGGGTGAATGAATGAACCAGAAGTGAATGACAGAGTCCACTCCCCTTTTGTCCCTTTTCCTCAAGTCAGCCTTGCCAGGAGAAACTGTCAAGAGTAGCTGAGGGGCAGGCAGGCTGGCCGCAGGGTGGGGGTAAGGGGAGAGATTTGTGAGCAGGGCCAGGTTAGTGGTGGTTTTATTACATGCCATTAAGCATCTGGTCATGATTATAATAAGCACATGAGTTATGGCGAGTGACATATGTTTCTTGAAGGAAGAAAAGGAGCGAGGAGGAGGAGGAAAAGGAAGACGGCAAGCCCCCCAGTGGTGGCCTGGCTGGTTGACCCAGGCGTGGGCCGGGCGTGGGCCTGTGCTGCCCAGGGCTTTTTAACCCTCTCACATCCTGGGTGAGGTGCTGGGGAGACAGCGACTCCTGGGGGACAGGCAGGGTCTTGGGGCTCCCAGGTGGGTCCTTCTTGCCCACTTGTCTAAGAAGCCATCAGAGGACTGGGATGTGATTGGTCAGCTCAGCTTAAAGGCCTCAGTATCTGGGACAAAGCCTGGTCCAGAGCAGACATTTGGAGTGTGAAAGGTCCGTCTGGTCAAGGCTATGGTTTTTCCAGTGGTCATGTATGGATGTGAGAGTTGGGCTATAAAGAAAGCTGAACACAAAAGAATTGATGCTTTTGAACTGTGGTGTTGGAGAAGACTCCTGAGAGTCCCTTGAATTGCAAGGAGATCAAACCAGTCCATCCTAAAGGAAATCAGTCCTGAATATTCATTGGAAGGACTGATGCTGAAGCTGAAACTCCTATACTTTGGCCACCTGATGCGAAGAACTGACTCATTGGAAAAGACCCTGATGCTGGGAAAGATTGAAGGCGGGAGGAGAAGGGGACAACAGAGGATGAGATGGTTGGAGGGCATCACTGACTCAATGGACATGAGTTTGAGTAAGCTCCGGGAGTTGGTGATGGACAGGGAGGCCTGGCGTGCTGCAGTTCATGGGGTCTCAAAGAGTTGGACATGACTGAACGACTGAACTGAACTGAACTGAACTGAGGAGTATGTAGGAGGGCAAGGAAGGAAAAGAGAGAGGCAAGGTTGAAGGAAGTAAGGAGGAAGGGAAGGAGGAGTTTAGGGCTTCTCACTGAACTTTCATTCATTCAGCAACCAGGGTCTTTCTATTGTGCACAGCGTGGTATAGCAGGTGAGGCCTGGGCTGAGGTCAGAACACCTGTATTGCTCCCTGGGATTTGCCATGAACTTCCTGCCTATATGGCCTTGGATGAGTTTCTCTCCTTCTCTGTGTTCATTTGTAGAAGGAGGCAATCATTCAAGTCTCTCCCAGCTCTGGCTTCATGGGAGCTACAGATCTCTGATGGGAAGGACACAGAGACACCTGTCTCCTGCAGCAGCGTTGGGAAGGTCCACACGCAGTGCGCAGCTGAAAGGAGTCTCCTTCCTGCTCACCCATTTCACAGGTGTGGAAACAGAGGCCTGGATGTCCGTGCTGCCTAATGTTGAACTCTCCAGTTCTCTTCCATCTCTTTTCTCCCCTCCTCCTCATCCCAAGGTCAAAGGGGATCATAGCCACCCAAAGACCCAAGCTTCTGTGACCAAGGACATCTCCACATCTGGGCAGCAGCAGAGGAGAAGAGCTTGTGTTTGGGGAAGTTCCCTGTCACCCTAGCAACCAGGCTGTGGCTCCAGCAGCAGACCTTGGAGCTGCTGGGGGGTGTGGGCACTGGGGGCCTGGGCCACCAGACCCTTGGCTGTCAGGAACTGTGAGGCTCCATCTCAATGTGCTCGCGAGCCAGATCACCTAGAGATCTCGTCCTTAACTTCCTCACGTGGTTTCATATCCTCTCTCCAGCCAAGTGGGTGATGGAGCACAAGTAGGTGGTGGAGCTAGGCTGGGATCCAGGTCAGCCTGTCTCCAGAGTCTGTGCTGTCTTTTTCCCCAAGGTCTCTTCCTCTGCAGCCTGGAGGCCTGGCCTGGGCTCTGCCAGTGACTGTGGGCAAGTCAGGTCACCTCCCTAACACTCAGTGTTCTCACCCGGAGAATGGGCCCACTCTCAGAGGGCCGACAGGAGGAGGTCATCACAGTACCATCAAGCCAGGATCTGGGGCAGGAGGGTGGAGATGGGGCTGGACCAAATCAGAACTTCCCAGTCTTTTTTCCAAGAAAGGCAGCCCTTAACTTGTGTTTTGAGAGATCTTATTTCTCAAACACATTTTGTTTTAAAGTAATACTTAATCGGGAAAGACCCTGATGCTGGGAAAGATTGAGGACAGGAGAAGAGGGAGACAGAGGATGAGCTGGTTGGATGACATCATCAACTCAACAGACATGAGTGTGAGCAAACTCCGGGAGAGAGTGAAGGACAGGGAAGCCTGGCGTGCTGCAGTCCATGGGGTCGCACGACTGAGCTGCTAAACAGCAACAACAGTGCTTAATTCCCCTCTGCCCTTCTTAGTCCTCAGACACGCCCATGGCCGTCTTCTGAGATGACCGCTGTGTCCACCCACATTGGGCTGTCAGAATTCTAATCACCCCCAAGACAGAACATTCTCTGCCCGGCAGAATTCCCTGAGCAGGGCCTGTAAGGGGCTTGGAAATGCCAGGATAAAGGGATGGTACCCATTCTGTTACCTCTCTGAGGACCCCAGGTCACGAGCCCCTGGGAGGGTGATGGTGGCAGGAAACGCAGTCACAGGCCTTCACGGAGTTCCCGTCCCATGCCTGCATGGTTCCAGGAAGTTCCCATGTGTTACCTCACAGATGCTGTTTCTTGCTCTCATTCTGCATGGAGGAAGCCTGGTAAAGGCCCAGAGACTTAACTGACTCCCAAGGTCATGAGCTGGGATACAGTCAGTTCTCCTGTCCTGTGTGATTCCCGAGCCACGTTTCTGAATCACAGCTCTCGTTTTCCTTCCCTTGCCTGAGTCTGTTGTGGTTTGTCAGTTGCTAAGTCGTGGCTAACTCTTTGTTACCCCCAGGGCTGCCCCATGCCAGGCTCCTCTGTCCTCCACTCTCTCCCAGAGTTTGCTCAAATTCATGTCCATTGAGCGGCTGATGCTGTCTTACCAGGTCATCCTCTGCCTTTTATCTTTCCCAGCATCAGAGTCTTTCCCAATGAGCTGGCTCTTCACATCAGGTGGCCGAAGTATTGGAGTTTCAGCATCAGTCCTTTCGAAGAAAGTCAGGGTTGATTTGCTTTGGGATTGACTGGTGTGATCTTCTTGCCTGAGTCTAGAATCCTGTGATTGGAGTGAGGGTTGGAGGACAGCGTGGGCCTTGCCTGAAGGACTTCCCAGTCTAGCTGAGGATACCAGACATGAATGAATGTGCCCAAACTTGCAGAGCAGCAGCACAAAGGCCTCAGGAGCCCCTGCATGATTTGGCCAAAGATGGTGCCTGCAGCAGAGCCAGGCAGCCCAGGCGACCCGTGAACTGCTGCTCCTCACTCTGTGCCTCAGTTTCCCCAGGCGGAGCGCACAGGCGCTAATGCTCCCAAGGGCTGCTGTGAGGCTGCCAAGAGACAACAGAGGCCCAGACGCCCAGCCAGCATGGCCGATGACTAAGACAAATTGGCCCCAGGCTTCAGGCTTTCTCCGAGCGTTGCCAGGTGGGGGCTGGAAAGGAAGCTGGAGGAGGATCGCGTTCTGGGGGCCTGTCCCAAGAACCGGGGCTGCCCCGCAGAGTGATGGCCGCTGGGGGACGAACCTGAAGATAAATAAGAATAGTCCGCGTGAGCCCGGGCTCATCTTAACACTAAGCAGAGAGGCCTGGGGCTGGACTTGAAAGCGTCCGGCTGAGACAGATGGGCTGCGGCCGAGCTGGGGGCGGCTGGGCGTGGGGAATGAGCAATGAGGTGTTGGGGCGCTCAGTCACCGCTAGCCAGAGATGCCGGCCCCTGTCCAGCCGCCAGGACGTGTGCGGGGGCCTGCCCCTCCCGCCGCCCGGCCCAGGGATTTATGGCTTCGGAAAGGCCTGGAGAGGGGCTGAGGCCAGGCCCGAGGTGGGAGGGTTTGATGTCAGTCTGGCAGCCCCTGTTGGATTTCCGCCCCGAGCAATGCCGGGGAAAACAGGCCCAGCCCCACGGGGCAGCAGTGACTCAGGGTCACGCAGAGAGGGGCATGGGGCCTGGCCCCCTTCCTTAAGTCACCTGGGAGCCTCCTGACCTCAGCCACCTCCAGCCTCCAAGCATTTCCAGCCTCCTTACCTTTACCCAAGACAGCCCCTCAGCCCGGGGGACTGGGTGCCCTGGAGAAGCCCCAGCCGTCCTTGTAGCCTTGGCATCTGTGCCACCTGCCGTTGGGAGGCTCGCTTTGGCAACCCTCCTCCACCAGGCCCACTCCTCGTCCTTACCAACCTCTTCCTCAATCATCTGGTATTTGCCCCCAGATGACCACGAGCCTGCCTTTCTTCATCTTGACCCCCTGGCATTTACTCCATTATATAAACCACTGTTCACCAAGCTCTTGCTGTGTGCCAGGAGCTAAGTGAAGTGTTTTTCTATTTTACTATCTATCATATTCATCTGCTTTACAGGCTTGGAAACTGAGGCTCAGAGAATCGTTAGCCAGGATTCAAACCAAGTTTATCTGATTCCAAAACACAAGCGGTGGCCTGCTGAGCTAAGCACCAGTCTGGGGGATAAGTTGGCAAGCAGGGAATGTTTCCTTTTTCCTCCCCACCCCTGACCCAACCCCTGGTGGCGGCGGTGGTGGTTTAGTTGCTCAGTCGTGTTGGACTCTTTGTAGCCCTATTGACTATAGCCTGCCAGGCTCCTCTGTCCACAGGATTTCCCAGGCAAGAATACTGGAGTGCGCTGCCATTTGCTTCTCCAGGGGAACCTCCCGACCTAGGGATCGAACCCGCATCTCCTGCGTGCAGGCGGATTCTTTACCAACCAAGCCACCAGGAAAGCACTGACCCAATGCCTACACTTTGCCATTTGCCGAGCAATGGGGCTTCCCCCATTGATCCCCATAGCAACCCTGGGGGTCAGCATTATGGTGATCATCCCATTATACAGAGTGAAAAAACTGAGGTCCGGAGAAGGGACACGTCTGCTAGGGTCACAGCCAGTAGGTGGCTGAGCCAGCCCTTTTGACGTGGACATCCCATGCCCTCCCCACAGCCCCTTGGCTTTTCCCACACCTTCTGCCTCTCAGGCCCATCTCAGCTCAGAAAGGCAGGGCTGGGGGATGCTGAGGCTGCAAGTGGACCCTTGGCCCTTGCACTGGGCCACAGAGGAGCCTCCCCAAAGCCCAGGCCCTCCCTAACACCTCCCACCCAGGAGAGAGTGCTCCCTCTGGTAGAGTAGAGTCCCTGACAGCCAGCCAGCTGGACTCTCCTGAGCCCGGGACACTCCAGAAGGCCCTGCCCGCCTGCCCGCCTACAGCCCCATGCCCACCCCTTGCTGAGCTTGCAGGTGCCCCCCACCCCTTCCTATCTGGGCCTGCTGCTCCAGAGCCAGTGAGCTGTGAGGAAGCCGCCCTCTGTCACCACTTCGGCCGCCCTGGCGGGGGCTCCGCTTCCCGCAGGGGTGTGGGTGATGGCCCATCGGGGCTGTCTGGAGCGCCGTGAGCTGGTCCCGTCTCTAGCTCTCCTTCCTCCCCCTTCATATCCCCGCAGCCTTGATGCTGGCTCCCCCAGTCATCTATTCTGGGCCCAGGTGGTTAACAAGTGGGGATTCTCAGCACCTGTCCCAAAGGATCCCTCAAGCTCCCTGCTCACTTGCTTTTGGGGCAGGAAGAGGGCCTTTTTTCTTAGATTATTCAACTGGTGGTATAGTTGCTTTACAATGCTGTTAGCCTCCGCTGTACAATGACGTGAACCAGCTATATGTCTACCCGTCCCTCCCACCCCACTCCCCACATCCCACCCACCTAGGTCATCACAGCGCATAGAGCTGAGCTCCCTGCGCCATATAGCGGGTTCCCACTAGCTAGCTATTTCACACATGGTTATGTATGTATGTGAAAAGAAAGAAAGAAAGTGAAGTTGCTCAGTCATGTCCGACTCTTAATGACACCATGGACTGTAGCCCACTAGGCTCCTCCATCCATGGAATTTTCCAGGCAAGAATACTAGAGTGGGTTGCCATTTCCTTCTCCAGGGGATCTTCCTGACCCAGGGATTGAACCCAGGTCTCCCGCATTGCAGGCAGACGCTTTACTGTCTGAGCCACCAGGGAAGCCCCTATGTATTATGTCAACGCCAACCCTGCAGTTCACCCCGTGCCCCCCTTTCCCCGTCCCCACACCTACACATCTCTTCTTTACGTCTGCATCTCTACTCCTGCCCTACAAGTAGGTTCATCAGTACCGTTTTTTTAGATCCCACCCATATGTCTTAATGTATGATAGCTGTTTTTCACTTTCTGAATTACTTCACTTTGTATGACGGTCTCTAGGTCCATCCTCGTCTCTGCAAATGACCCCGTTTCGTTACATTTAATGGCCGGGTAATATTCCATTGTGTAAATGTATCACATCTTCTTTATCCATTCGGCATGTCAATGCCGTGTAGGTTGCTTCCACGTTCTGACTGTTGCAAATAGTGCTACAGTGAACACTGGGGTATGTGTGTCTTTCCGAATCATGGTTTTCATCAGGTTATGTGACGCTCAGCATCACTGATGATTACAGAAGGGAGGCTTTGAGGAGGAAACTGACAATTCTGCATCCTCTCTGGGGCAGGAGTGCGATTAGAATTCCAGTGTGCAGAGATTTTCTGCCTCTCATTCATTCATTCATCCACTCACCTCTGTGTGCAAGGCACTGATCATTGAGCAGCTACTATATGCCAGGTCCCACTCTAAGCATTGGACAAGACAGGACATCATGGACAAGACAGGAAAATGTGTGTGTGTGTTTTTTTTTTCATGGAGTGACAGTCAGGTGAAAAAGACAGACATTAGATAGACCTGCAGAGAAGAATGCGTTCATGCTGTGAGAAATCGTTTCCCTACAGCTCTGCTTTGGTATCACCTCCCCAGTGAGACTTTCCCTGATCCCTGTTTTGAAATACCACCCTGTCAATCTTCATCCCCTTTCTTGACTATTTAATAGCAGTAGGAGTATTTGGCGTTATGTATTTCTTTCTATATTTTCCATCTTTCCCCCAGAATGTAAACACCGTGGAAGTGGATGGTTTTGTGCTCCGGCTCCAGCCCCCGGCAAGTGGTAGATGCTGAATGAACTCCTGTAGGATGAGCAGCGGATGGATGGATGAAGGCCGAGGAGCCACAGCTTGTGTTGAGCCCAGGATGCCTCGAGGACCAACAAGGTCCCTGCTGATGCTCCCCTAGAGGACAGTCATGGGCAGCTGCCATGACATTTTCCCACAAGCCTTTGTTGGCACCACAGGGGGCTCTGGGTCCTTGGATTAAAATCCTCCATCTGCCTTTGTGAGTGATCTCGGGCAAGAATTAACCTTCCTTATCCTCCATTTCCTCACCTGTAGAATGGGGATGAGTATACCATCTACCTGGTCCGGTTACTATGGAGACACATGGGATGACAGCTGTGACTGTACTATTTTCTCTTAATTTATTTACTTTTAGTTGGAAGATTGTGTTGGCTTCTGCCATACATCAACATGCATCAGCCTTAGGTACACATATGTCCCTTCTCCCTGAGCCTCCCTCCCATCTCCCCGCTCCACCCCCGCCAGGTCGTCACAGAGCCCCAGGTTGAGTTCCCTGAGTCATGCAGCAAATTCCCACTGGTTATCTATGTTACCTGTGTTTCTGTTCCTCCCACCCTCTCCTTCCTGCCCACCCCGCTGTGTCCATAAGCCTGTTCTCTGTGTCTGCATCTCCACTGCTGCCCTGCAAATAGGTTCAACAGTTCCATCTTTCTGGACTCCATATAAATATATATTTATGATATTTGTTTACTCTTTCTGACTTGCTTCACTCTGTGTAATAGGCTCTAGCTTCATATTTAGACCCACAGTGAGAGCTTAATAAACGCTGCCTATTGTGGCCCAGTGCTGCCTCCCATCTCCCACAGAAACTTAGGCTAAGATGCTTGCTCTTTTAAAGAAGCCGTTCCCGGTTGGCACGGATATAGGAATGATGGGGTGGAAAGTTGGAAGCACCGAGAGTTAGGTCATTTCCAGTCTCTGCCTTGAACAAATCATCCGTCTCTCAGCCTCAGTGTCCCCGTCAACTCCAGGGGGCGTCAGCCAGCTTCCCTCTGCTGCCAGCCCTTTCCCAGCCAAACTCCCTGTTCCCTGAGGCCTTAACTTCCTGTCAGAGCCCTCAGGGCCATGCAGAGCTGGGCCTTCACCTCCTGCATGAATATTTTGCACCTTCCCCCAGCCCAGATGTCCTGGAGTCTTGCCTCCCCCACTCTCCCTGGGGCTGCTCTCTGTCCCCACCGCCTCCCCGCCAGAAAGTCCCTGGCCCCTCCCCATGCCCCAAGTGCCTGTTGCAGGGGCTCGCTCAGCCCAGGAAAGCCCACCGGACCCCCAGCATCCCGCAATCCCTCACTTCCTCCCATCCATGCAGCAGGAAGTTGTGCTCACACCTATGGGAATTACTCTTCGGGGGTTGAGTCACAGTGAGGCTTGGTTGGAAGGGTCCCCCACCTCCTCCTGCAGGAGAGATGTGCCCCAGGTAAGCGCAAGCGTGCACTCGTGCACGTGTGCACACACACACACACACACGCACACACGGCTTCAGGAGGGCTGCAAAAGCTTCCCCCCCCCCCCGCCCCCCGCCCCCCCCACCCCGAGACAGAGAGTGAGTTTCAGAAACTCGGGACAGTAAGAGAGGGGTCGCCGAGGGGGCAGGCTCTGGCACTGGGCCCAGAGCTGTGGTTTCTGGAGCGGCCTCAGCCTGGGGCTTGGAGGGAAGCAGAGGGTGGGGGCGGGAGGAAGTGCTGAGTCTATAGCTGAGCATGTCTGGAGAAGTTCGCCAGGCAGAGGTGGCCCCCGGAATCGGTACCAGGACAGGGTGACCTGGCTTCTCCTGGTGTGGGGACCCTGGGGAAGTCACTCTTCCTCTCTAGGCCTGTTCCCTCCTCTGCAAAATGTCATTTCCAGACAGTGGGCCACATGGAGCCAGGCAAAGATTAGGCAGGCCCGGGTCCCTATCACAGACCAGGCCCCCCAGGACTGTGGGGCTGTAACGGAAGGTTGCATCTTGCTGGACCTTCACCCCTTCATCCACAAAATGCAGAAAACAACCCTTACCTTCCTGTGCTGCTGTGAGGTTAACTGATGTATGGAAAGCATCTCACTCAGTGCCTGAAAACACACCCATTCCTCCGGGGGAGCCTGACCCCAAGGTGAGATCCAGCCTCATTGACAGGACCTTTCTTTATAGCCTCTGTCCTTGACAGCCCTGACTGCTTTCTGTAGTATGTATTTATGTAATGATTGGATGAACACCTTTATTCTCTACTAGGTTATACACTTCTTGAAGGCAAGAACCTGAGCCTGGCACATAGTTAGGGCTTTTATCAGATCCAGTCAGGACACCAGAGCTCCTGCAGTTCTTTCCACAGAAGGAATTTAATATAGGGCACTCATTTTGAAGGGGTTGGAAGAGCCGAGCTGAAAAACTTTATGGAATGAGGGGTAACTCGAGGACAAGTAGCAGCAGGAAGCTGCAACATCCCTGGGACTAGAGGGACCGAGGAGTAAGTGCCCAGGAGCCAGGATCAGGGCAGGATGCTGGAATCACAGTTAGGCACGGGCTGCCCATAGGAACTGGCGCACAGAGGGGGCTCCTCCTGTCCCCAGGACCCGGGAGCATAGGCACAGACACTACCCGAGATGACAGCTGAAGGAACCCTGCCTCCTGTCCTCTAATCTCTTACTGGCTCATCCCACTGGTCAAGGATAACAGGAAGCCAGTCAGCAAGGGAGCTTTGGAGACGTCCTTCGGCAGGAATCAACCCTGAGATACAGAGGATAAAGAGCAGGGGGCAGATCTGAGTTGAACAGATAGCAGAGTCAAGCCTCAACTTTTTTGTTCATTCAGGAATGCATATAGTTGATCATACACATGCATATACGTGTGTGCGTGTGCTAAGTCGTTTCAACCGTGTCCAACTCTTTGTGATCCTACGGAGGCTAGCCAGCCAGGCTCCTCTGTCTGATTCTCCAGGAAAGAATACTGGAGTGGGTTGCCATTCCCTTCTCCAGGGGTTCTTCCTGACCCAGGGATTAAACACCCATCTCTTGTGTCTCCTGTATTTGCAGGCAGGTTCTTTACCACTCGCAAGACCTGGGAAGCCCACGTGCGTGTATACATGTGGGAGGCTCAGCTGGTCAAGAATCCGCCTGCAATGCGGGAGACCTGGGTTTGATCCCTGGGTGGGGAAGATCCCCTGGAGAAGGGAATGGCAACCCACTCCAGTATCCTTGCCTGGAGAATCCCATGGACAGAGGAGCCCGACGGGCTACAGTCCAAGTGGTCACAAAGAGCTGGACACGACTGAGCGACTACGCACAGCATGGCACAATGCTTGTGTATACACTGGGCACTAGTGGAAGGGTGTTACAACGACGAACTCCTTTAATAAGCGTTTGGGTTAAGAATAAACAACATGCCCTCAGTAAATGCTGCCTGCCCTTGTTGACCAGACTGCTTGAAAGGGCTCAGGCTTGCAGCGACTCTGGGATTTTTCTGTCTGGGACACCAAGACCTCCACCCCCGAGCCTGGACTTCCTGGGCCCAGACAGCAGAGACCCAGGCCCCCAGGCTCTGCTTGGCTGAAAGCAGGGAGGAAGGGCAGAGGATGCGGGCCCTGGAGCCCCGAGCCCCGCGGAGTCCCTCCATCTCTGCCCGGGTCTCCACGGGGAGCCGGCGCTCCCTTTCCGCGCCTGTCAGTCAAAGCCGGCTGCTTGGAAGTTCAAGCGTGGCCAAAAGGAAGCAGATTTCAAAACACACCTCTGCTTGCCCCGCTTCCCTTCCCGCCCCCTCCTGGGCTGTGGCTCAAGGCTCCCCGGGGGCTCCCTTGCCCCTGGCCTGTCCCAGGCAGAGCTGAAACCAGAAGGATTGGGGCAGAGGTGGGGGTGGGCTGTGGGGAGTGAGTAGGGGGCACCAGCCTCTGTCTCATGCCCGCATGGAGGGGGAAGGGATCGGAGCAGGATTGGGGTTGGGGAGGGGCGGTGAAAACTGCCTCTTCTTTAGTAAGGAAAGGGGTGGTAGGCAAGAGGGGGCCAGACCCTGAAATTCAAGGAAGCTTGCTGTTTTCCTTAATGAGTCTATGCCTACACTAGCACAAGCCTTGGCTTCTAGAAGATTCTCTGCAAGCATCTGTCACATGAATGAACGGATGAGTGGATTCTCACTAACGAGAAGTTGGCTCAACTTCGAAGCTGAAGGTAAAGTAGGCTGTCAGGTTGGAGGGCCCCCCTACATACACACACACTGCCACTGACCTCCAAGAACCAAAGTCTTCCACTCAGCAAGGGCATTTGGGTCCAAGCTCTTGGACACCATCTTGACTCTCACCTTTGAGCTGTGTGATATGGAAGAAGCCTCAGTTTTCTGCACCTGTAAAATGGGCAGAGATGTCCTCTGCTCCTGAGAGTGTGATGTGCGAAGTTGCTTCGGTCATGTCCGACCTTTGCGACCCCGTGGACCATAACCGGCTAGGCTCTTCTGTCCATGGGATTTCCCAGTCGAGAATACTGGAGTGGGTTGCCATTATCTCCGTCAGGGGATCTTCCCAACCCAGGGATCGAACCCGCGTCTCCTGCAGCTCTTGCTTTGGCAGGCAGGCGCTTTACCACCAGCACCACCTGGGAAGCCCCCTGAGCATGCTGAGAGGCCTGAATTGAATGAGTCCCTGAAAACAAATCCTATCGCAGGCCTCTGGGTGCAATTAAAAAACTTCACAAACACGGAGGCCATTGAAAGTCAGAGAATGAGCTCGAATGCCCCCTGTGAGTGTGTCAACAGCATTAATCACGTGGCCAAGGGTGCTAACACGGAGCCATGGCTTCTTGTAATTTCTTTGCTGCAGCAGATGGAAGTGAAGTGAAGCCATGCCCAGCCACGGAGGCCGACCGTGGGATGAGTGCCTCGATGGGATGGTGGGAGTTTGCCTTTCCTGGTGGGTTTGTCGGGTTTTTCCCTCCCGCTCCGCACTCCCTCCCCGCTCAGAGCCCAGCCATAAACGCAGCGCCAGCCCAGCCCACGCTGTTCGCTTTATTGCCGTGTTGTTTTCCATTTGGAAGCTCTCTCTCTGCAGAACGTGCTTGAGATTTTGAAGAAGTGAGTTAATATATCGATGATGTCTTTATTGTCAGGACACTTCCTGAATTAGAAATAAAAGGTCCTGCTGAAGTCAATAAAATGACATGGGGGAGAAAACATTCTTTCCCAGCATGAGAGCCCTTCTGCTACGGCTGGCTCGGGGTGGGGGGGCGAGCATGGGGAGGCCACGTTCGGAAGCTTGGAGCTTCGCCTGAAGGTTCTTCCAATAACTCGGCTTCTCCCAAAGGCAGAGGAGAAATCCCTGCCCTTCCAGGAGCAGTGAGCAGGGCCCATGTGTGTCCGAGGTCCGGGCCTGTCTCTGACAGTCTCCTGGCCTTCCAGGCCCCCTGACAGCTCCGACCTGACCCTCCCCCAGGCCCCCAGTACCATGAGCCACACAGCAGCGTGGGGCAGATCCTCCCCTCTGCAGAACTGGAAGGAGACAAGCTCTGCTCTTGAACGCCCTTCTTTTTCCAGACCCTGCCAGGCTATGCCCTCTGTCCCAAGACCCCACTGCCTTGCTGATCTTTCCAGTCTGAAGTCTGCCTACGAGTCATTAGAAGAGGCAGACTTGAAAAGCAAAGCCTTGGGTTCCCACAGGTCTAGACTTGTGTCTCCTTGGCCTCTTCGCTGCTGTGTGACCTTGAGCGAGTGACCTGACCACTCTGTGCTTCAGTTTCCCCTGCAGTGATGGAAACACCCAGTACAGGGTCTGGTAACTAAGACTGCTACGTATTCACTTGCCTGTAATCTTGTTATCGCTGAGGAAGAAGTACGCTGGGGGAGAAGGCGCCTGTTAGATAGTATGTTGGCAATAGGAGGGCAATAGGAAGCCTCCTCTCAAGGGGAGACAGAAGAAGGGGGATGACCTTTTTAATGAGCGTCTATCGTGGTCTGGCATACAGCAACCCTTACTCTACAAGGCTCAGAGAGGTTAGTTCATTCGACTAAGGTCACACAGCAAACAAGAGACTCAGATTCGTCCCTGGGTCTTTCAGACTTCCAGTTCACGCTTAGCTTACTCTGTCCTTGAGAATACCTCCCCCAAGGCCACGTGTGCCTTCAAAGGTACAACGGGGGACCCGCAAGTGGGTGGAGTAGAGTCCTTGGGGGCCGAATCCTGCTGTGAAGGAGGGAGTGGCCGGGCCAGCTGTCCCCTCCCTCTGGCAGCCCTTGCTGTGGGTGATGAGGGGGTCTGCGCCCACCTATGCCGGTCATGTCCCGGGCGGTGCCCCTCTGCCTTGAGAAAACGCCCCGTGGTCCTGGGAGTATTTTGCTGACTCAGACACCTGAGTGGGCTCCGTCTCCCAGGGCCCGGCGCTTCCAGTTTCACTCTCGTTTCCTGCCGGCGGGTTTGCCCTTCCATCCCAGCGCCTGCCACTTTGAGTCTCTGATGTCCTGCTTCCCGGCTGCCATCTTGGTCCCCATCAGGCCAAGTGGGAGGGGGCTCAGGACCCAGGAACAGGACGCTCGGGACAGCGGGCCATCTCCTCTGCACGGGTGCGGCTCCTGCAGTTTGGTACCCCAGCTGGGGAGGAGGCAACAGCTGGATGGGGTGGGACCCCAGGCACCCCCGGTCTGCCTAATCCTCGGAAGTGAAAGGCCCTCAGTCGTGTCGGACTCTTTGTGACCCCATGGGCTATACAGTCCATGGAATTCTCCAGGCCAGAATACTAGAGTGGGTAGCCTTTCTCTTCTCCAGAGGATCTTCCCAACCCAGGGATCGAACCCAGGTATCCTGCACTGGGGGCAGATTCTTTACCAGCTGAGCCACCGGGGGAGCCCGCCTAATCCTCAGGGCCAGCTGTGGGTCAGGCTGAGGGACCTTGTCCAAGGTCGAGGGAAGGTTGCACCCTCAGCGGTCAGCACTGCTTCTCTCGTGCCGGGCACCCTGGGCGGGGACCCAGGACCTCAGGTCTGTGTGCTATGAGGTCCCCTGAAGGCGGGGTCCCATGAAAGGATGACTGGCCCCCTCTGCACCCTGTGGCCCCATCGACACCACCCTGTCAGATCCTCTGCAGCTTCACGCTCCTAAACTTCAACCGAAACTACGGCTACATCCCGACTCCTCTCCAGGTTTGTTTTCCAGAAACTTCCAGCTGGTCTAAGGACACCGGCCCATGTTTAGTGCGGAGGCCTCTTCCTCCCTCCCCGGCCCTGGGACAGACCCAGCTCTACGCCTCCAGCCGGGGCGCCTCGGACAGCTGTCTCCTGTTCCTCACGGGTCAGATGGCGATGACCCCTCCAGACCCCGCCTTGTGCCCTGGGTTGTTTGGAATATGAACCCTAGCTCCCATGGGCTGAGTCACCCCTCTCCCCGCCTGGGCGTGCCTGGGGCCAACCAAGAGTCCAGAGACCAGCCTTGGCTTTCAGACCTGGTCGTCACTTTACCCTGTGGCCTCGGGGACATGACCCTACCACTCCTCTGTGCCTTGATTTCCCCATCTGAGCAATGAACTTGCCTCTCTTCCTCATTCTTCCCACTTCTCCCATCGTCTAGCTGCTCAAGGAGCCAGTGCCCGGAGGGTCTCAGTGGCCGGAGCCCCGAGGGGAACAGCTCAGTGGACCTGGTCTGGAGGCCTGGGGAGGGTGAGGAGGTGGGGTGAGGCCGCAGGGTCCGAGCTCCCCCCACCCCAGAACGCCCACCATACGCACATCTGCAGCCCCATCTGGAACAGCCGGGCCCCGCCCCCACACACGGTCCGGCAGCCAGACCTCCAGTCCCCCTCTCCGCCCCTCCCTCTGCCTTTCCAGCCACCCCCGGATTTGTACCCATAATCTGCATATTTAGCAGTTCACCACGTTGCAGGCCAAACCATAAATCCTTCTCTGGCGGGACCCTGGGAAAGAGTCCCCACGTTTCCACAGAGCCCCGAGCCCTGACCTCTGAGACCCCACTCCTCTGAGTCTTCAGGCCCTGAGGGGCATCTGCTCAGTCCTTAGGTGTCCTCTGGCCCCCAGAGGCTGAGCCACACAGCTCGGAAATCGGAATAACTGAAATGATCGGAGGAGGAATCAAAGAGAAAGAATGGTTTCATTTGACTTTCAGGTCACCGAGTGAGGTGGACTGGGCAGTACTTTTCTCCCTATTCTGCAGAGAGGTAAACTGAGGCTCTAGTTCTGTCCTCAGTCATTCGGGGCCAGCTCAGCGACAATGCCAGGGTGACATGTCATTTCTCAAAGGCCTGGCCAGTGCAAGTAAACTTCCATTTCTTAAGTCTGGAAGCTGCTAGGAACTATGGGAACACACAGCAGGGGGCCCATGCACTTGGCCTCTAGTCCCCACTCAGTTCTGTAGTCATGGCAATGGGCTCGGGCCCTCTGAGATTCTTTCCATCACCCATTTAATCCTGAGCTCTCTCCAGCCTCCTGATGCAGCCTCCCCAGACTCTCCAGCCCCAAACTCAAAGGGGCAGGACCTTTGAGCGTCACTGATTCTCCTCAAAGAAATAGGAACAGACAGCTTTGCAAAGTTTTTACCAAGAAATATGCAGAGTAGACCTCTTGGTACTCCTAACCCATCAATGAACCTGACCCCGCTGTCCCAAAGTAGCAGGCATTAGCATCTTCTGAGCTCCTTCTATGGATCTGATGCTACAGCGAGCGCTCTGGGAGGACTTTCTCATTCAATCCTGATGTCGGCCTTTTAGAGAGGGAGGAAGATGATGAAGATGATAAAGAAGGTGGTGCTGGTGAGTGGCAAGGGCCAGATTCCAGGCCAGAGCTGTCAGACGCGGGGCCTGAGCTTTCACTCCCACGCTAGAGCCCACGGCCACGGATGTCCTTGGGAGGAAGGAATCCACCCAAGCTCTGTGCTCTGCTGCTCCCTGCAGCCTGGCCTGCCCCACGCAGCCCACGTCGGCTCCGGATCCCAAAGGAGCGCCTGCCTCCCCGCTGCTCCTCCGGGGTGGGCTGGGGCACCTCCCACCCGAGATTTATGCCCACAGGCGTTGTCCACAGCCTGCCCCTGCCACCCGGGATCCAGTCCCTCTCCCCAGCAGAACTGGGTGCTCATCAGGGAAGGATTTGGGGTTCAGTGTGTTCTCTCCTCTCTATTCATGCGTCTAAAATGTGCCTCCTGTCAGACACTGTTTTGGTGATGGAGATACAGTCATTTAAAATGGTCCTCGGTTCTGCTATCTTCAGAACAAGCTACTAATAGCCCTGGGCACCCCTTAAATGTCCACTGAAAGATGGAACAAAGAATTTAGAAGGGAAATACAAAAAGCCACGCCTGAAATGGGAAGACCAGGCTATACATGTTCACCTTGCTGTTAACTTCCTCTGTGACCTTGAACGAGTAACTCAGACTCTGGGCCTCAACTTCCCCATCTGTCAAATGGGAGGCCTGGACTCCAGCATTCGTGAGCCTCCCTCACTCCTGGTCCCCCCTCCCAGCTTCTGCCACGTGTGCCTACCACCTGTAACTCTGTTAACTGAATATTACTCTTGAGATCAATGTATGCTTTCTGACGCGGCAAATTTATTTTAAAAGGGAATTTTGAATCACTTCTACAAATTGAAAATTGCAGTATCGTTTGCCAGAAGAAATAAAAGGTAACCAGAAAAATAAATACCATGAAGATAACATAGTGTTGTTAGTCTCGCTGGAAACTCTCCTGCCCAAGGCTGCGGTCGCATTGCCCACCTCTCTCTTCTGCCCATTCAACTGGCAACTGTTCTGGGAGTTCCTTCCATGTGCCAGCCACTGTTCTGGTGCTAGAATAAAGCAATTAGAAAGAAATAGCCGATGAAGGAAGGGGAATCCCAATTGCAGATGAAGTGAGCATTGGGAGTGGTGGGGGGAGGGTCTCAATGTGAACTGGAGCAAAGCTTTGAAGGGAATGAGGACAGAGCCACGCGGATCTTTTTTTTTTTTTTTTTTCTTTTTAAGACAAGAGCATTCCGGTTAGAGAGAAGAGCAAGTGCAAAGGCCTTGAGGCAGGAGTGTTTTTCTGTGAGCTGGGGGAGGGGCCAGCAAGGTGCGAATCGTACGAGGCTGCAGTTAGCAGGGGAGGTTGGGAATGTCCAAGGGGGGTTACAGGTGGAGGAGCAGCAAACTGAGGCCTCCTCCTGGGCTTGATCAGAAAGAGGGAAAGTAGTGAGGGGCTGACAGCTCCCTGGCCCTGTGACTGAGCGCTGCGTGCTGCTGGGTCTTTGTGGCCTTTTAAAGTCATCTTCTGGAACTACAGGGGCACACATCCTCACTGCCTGCCCATGGAGCTCACCTCGGGGCAACTGGGGTTCTTTACTCCTCACCTGGTCCATGATTTCTTGTGTTTCCAGGCTGGACACCAAGCTCAGGAGGTCATCTGAAGCGGCCTACAGACGCCCAGCAGGCTTCCCTTCCACCTAGTGTTTCTGTATCTGCACATTATATGTCCTGCCTTCCCGCTAAACCTGGAATATTCATTGGAAGGACTGATGCTGAAGCTGAAGCTCCAATACTTAGGCCACCTCATGCGAAGAGCTGACTCATTAGAAAAGACCCTGATGCTGGGAAAGATTGAAGGCTAAAGGAGAAGAGGGTAGCAGAGGATGAGATGGTTAGACAGCATCACCAACTCAATGGACATGAATCTGAGCAAACTCTGGGAGATGGTGGCGGACAGGGAAGCCTGGAGTGCTGCAGTCCAGGGGGTCGCAAAGAACTGGACACGACTGAGCGGCTGAAAACAACAACCACCTTCCCGGACAGTCTGCACACACGAGGCACGCATTCATTCATCCAACTAAGCCACACACATCCCTTCAGTGGTTAGAACTGCTCTAGGTTCAGATCAGTGCAAGGAGGCAGACACAGTCCTGCCTCAGGGACATACATGTGGGTGGGGAGGTGAGAGACAGGGCCAAATGATTTTAGCTGGTAAGAGCTGTGAGGAAAAGACAGTGGAATGAGCCTTGGGGAGGGGCAGGGCCACCTTAGGGTCCTTAAAGACGCCTCTTTGAGAAGCGACGTTTCAGCTGAGCCCTGGATGATGTGGCTCTCTGGAGGAAGGGGAGTCCAGGCAAGGGGAACAGCCAGGGCAAGTGTCCTGGGGTGGGTACAAATCTCTCACTAGAGTGAAGGCCAGTGCAGCTGGAACTTGGTGAGTTATGAGGGAAGGAGCAGTTGACAGGGGGTGAGGAGAACAGGGCCTAGGGCGTGCAGGCTGAGGCTGGGTAAGGAGTTCGGCAGGCTGGAGCAGGGTAGCATCTTCAGCTTCAACAGACGGCTCCAGATGCTGGCTGAGAACGGACCTGAAGGAGAGCTAGAGAAAGCAGGCGTGCAACCAAGGTTGTCTGAGTGAGACGGCCTGGTGTCTGGGCTGGAGGTGGGGCAGATGGCGTGGAGGCTCTCGTCAGGAATCTGTTTGGAGGGAGGGCTGACAGAAGTTCTGAGTGGACCTGTCTCTGTGCTCTGTGGGTAGATGACTTGGGGGGCAACTCCCTGCAAGGGCCAGGTCTAGTGAGTGCGGTAAGCAACCAGCTTGTGAGCCCTGAAGGGCCTGGGTAATTCCTCACATGTCCTCAAGAGGGCAGAGTATGGCTAAAGAAAGCATCGGGAGAAGCAAGGGCTGGATGGGGCTGGGCAGTGACTGTCGCACGCTCGGAGGCAGGGCTCATCCCAGCTCCTGGGAGTCGGGAGCTGGCTGGAGTGAGGTCCCAGCTCGAGAGCATCCTGGGAGCTACGGCGGGCCGGGCCTGGAGCTGATTAGCCACCGGGAGGGGACCGTGAAGGTGGTGACCTTCAGAGACCGGCTGGCGTCCTGCTGGCCCCAGCACCAAGCTTGGCACCTATGGACATCCAGCCCCTTCTCCAGCAGCCTGGAAGAGGCTCTAGGGTGAGGGACAGAGGTGGGTGCAGTTTGGTGGGGAGGACACAGCTCAGGACAGGACGTCCATAGACCTGGCTTCCAGCCCCAGCTCAGCCTCCTCCCAGGCTCTGGAGACCTTGGACTAGTCCCTGATCACCTCTCCGTCACTTTCCCATCTACAGAAAGTGATGGATGAAGCTGGTGGCCCCTGCCAGGGGCTTCCTTCCAAGCCTCATGTGCCCTGGGCCTGAGACTGTGAGGAAAGTTCAGGGGATGGGAGGCCCCGGGGGTGGGTGAGGACAGCAACATGACCGGGAGAGGAGGACCTGCAGAGTCATCGAACTGCACTTGGAGGGGACCTTGGGGATGCTCAGGGTCACTGCAGGGACGGGGTGGTCAGAGGGCTCATAGCTTCTCTCCTGGCCCCTCCAGACCCTGACAGTCTTGCTTTATCTGCTCCCACATCTGACCCCACAGGGGATGTGGCTCAATGCAGTATCTACTGCTAAAGATCAGCTTGCGAACTCCTGACCTTCGCCCATCCCATTTCAGGAGAGAATGACCCAGAGAGGAGAAGGGATTTGCTTGAGTCACACAGCCAAAGAGGCTGAGGGGACAGAGGTGAGAGAGGACCATCCACTCCATGCCTTTAGCCCCTTAGCCCTAGCATGGTTGCCTCCCGAGAAAGATCTTCATTCCAACCAAGTGGGCTCAAAAGAGGCACCCAAAAATGTTTCCAGTGTGTCTGCAAATGCCCCCGGCATCCCTCCAAATGTAGGGGAACGGTCAACTTAAAGACGAACAAGGAAACTAGAAAGCAGATCAAATCCTTATCGATTATCCAGTAGGGCCTGCCTATGTCCAGTGGTAGCATTATTGCCCCCACTTGGCAGATGAGGAAAACTGAGGCTTAAAGGGTTGAAGGGACCCTCCTGATGTTGTTCCCTGCAAGGACCAGAGCCCAGGCCTGAGGACTCCACAGTGCATGAGGCTTGCTATGGTGAGATTTTTCATGCTTCTCCTGGTGCTTTCCCCTGGATATTGAAAAACTTCCCTCCTGCCCATCCACTGAGCCAGCAGCATCTTCCCGTGTCCCCTTCCTGTGCCCTTGCCTGAGCCTGGACCAGTGCACAAGGCCATGAAGTACCCCCATTTCAGAGACAAGGGCGACACCTGGTGGCAGCTCATAAGTATGACATTCTGCTAAATGCTCTGAGCGTAGCACTGGAAAAAACCAGGGCAGTTTCTCTCCTCTCCACCCTCTCTCAGTGTGCATTTATGGAAGGCCTATACTTTGCCAAGCACAGTTCAAGGTGTCAGGGACACAAAGCTAAATGTGATCTTCGCCCTCAAGAAACCTCAAGCATAAGAGAGAAGCTTCCCTCAAGAAACGTCAAGCATATAATATTCTTATATAAGAATAATTGCAATGTAAAGTACGAAAACCAAATTTTCACAGCGTTTCCTTTTAGTCAGGGCAAACTAACCCAATACGGAAGTGCAATTTACAGTAATATCTGACACTTCCTGAACACTTACGACAGGCCAGACACTGTCCAAAGTGCTTTATCTGAAGAAACTCACTGAAGCTTCCCAAACAGGCACTGTCATTAGCTCCATTTTCAGGTAGTATGTATATTTCTAGCAACATGTGATACCATGCACACGCTATCACTCAGTCGTGTCCGACTCTTTGTAGCCTTATGGACTGTAGCCCGCCAGGCTCCTCTGTCCATGGGATTCTCCAGGCTAGAATACTGGAGTGGGTTGTCATTTCCTCCTCCAGGGGATCTTATCAAACCCACATCTTCTGCATTGCCGGGTGGCTTCTTCACCATCTGGGAAGACCCTGTGATATCAAGTACACGGTAATACTATTAGCTTCATTTGTGAAATGGGTGTCCAGAGAAGTTGAGCAACCTGGCCAAGGTCACACAGCTTGAGAGATGCAGAGTCAGGATTTGAGCTCAGGACTTCCTCAGTGGCTCAGAGGTAAAGAATCTGCCTGTAATGCAAGAGACACAGGTTCTGTCCCAAGGTTGGGAAGGTCCCCTGGAGAAGGAAATGGTAACCCACTCCAGGATTCTTGCTGGGAAAATCCCATGGACAGAGGAGCCTGGAGGGCTACAGTCCCTGGGGTCGCAGAGTCGGACACGACTGAGCAGGCACATACACGCACAGGTTGGCTTTATAAGCCTTGCCCTTCATCTTGTGTCACGCTGCCTCTGGAGACAGCTTATACAAGTGAGGCTTCTCTGGCTGAAAAGAAGGGGGTTGTCTTAGGAGTCATGCTTGTTCAGCCCCTCCTTCACCGCCTCTGGACACCCAAGGAGTCATCAACAGCTGTTGACCTCACAGTGAACACCTGCCGTGGAGATGGTGACAGATTTTACACAGAAGAGGAAAATTAAATTTGCACGTTGCAATGGTTATTCCGAGGTGGGCTGTGGACAAAAAGTACTACCTACCATTCCGTGAAACGACAAATGTCGCCTGCCAGCAAGCCGTTGGCCACTGCAGCTGTGCCCCGTGGCGCATCCTCAGGGGCATTCAGGGTGAAGAAAAACAGGATACTGGTTCTCGATAGTTAAGATGTATAACTAAGCAATAATTTCAGTGAACTCAGACTGTTGCATCTTCCCATACATAGAAAATCACTAAGATTATTAACTTGAGATATCTTATGATTAGCGATTAGTAATCTTTTAATGTTTGACTACATTTTTTTTTTTCAGCAAAAACTACAAACACTGGATCCTCCCTTACCTCTTCAGAGCAGTTTCTCAAGGCTACCTGAGAAGCTGTCTCCCAGGCTACAGTTCTCGGTAAGGTCCCTGATAAAACATAACCTGCCACTTAGGCTGTGCGTTTTTCTTCAGTTGTTGGGACCCAGAGGCTCAAGACTAGAGGCTGTGATCAGAGTGAAGGGGCTGAACTGGGCTAGTAGAGGACAGAAAGGCAGAGGGGGAAAAGTGACTGGCCTTCGCCATGAAGATCATATGGCCCAGAGCCTAGCCTGTAATTTACTTGGAGGTTGGGGATGGGATGTGATTCTAATTTGCCTTGGGAGCCAATCGATTCACTGAAAAGTATTTATAAATAACTGCTATGTGTCAGCCATTGTTCTGGTTGCTGAGGATACAGTGGGAAACCAGAAGGCATTGCTAGTTTTGCATTTGTGTTCTAAGATTTTTGTGGATAATTTTTGCGTCATTGTTCATGAGAGATACTGGTCTGTAGTCTTCTTTTCTCATAACGCCATTGTCCGGTTTTGGTGTTAAGGTAATCCTAGCCTCATAGAGTGAGTTAGGAATTAGCCCTTCTGCTTTTATCTTCTTTTATTTATGGTGAAATCGAGAATGGAGCAAGTGTATATGAGCATGTGTCTGCTACAAGGACAATGTCAAAATCAAACGCCCAAACGCCCTTTATAAATATCTTTACTTTCTCACATATGAAAAAAGAGCATGTTCAGTGGGTGGAGGCCCACGTGTGGGCACATGAAGTCTCATTTCCTCCCTTACTGAGCTTTCCTACTAGTAGATTAGACATTCCAGGGTCTGGACTCACCTGCTTTCTTCCCAGGCTTTTTTCCTTTCGTAGAAGGGAAATGAGTGCACTTAACAATGTGTATTATTATTAATAATACGATGACAGTGGTGGCTCGTGGTCCATCACACGGTGTAGACTCCGGATGTAGCTCTCTGGGGAGAATCACTGAGCTGATGCCCCTGCTCACACGGTCTTTGCCCTGTACCTACCGGCAGTGCAAACGTTCTCATGCCGTCGTCCACAGAATCAGGAGTTGGTTCATTAGAGAGTGAAGTTTGGGTAAGTATTTTTGTTAGGTCATTTGGAGCATGTGTGTGTGTGTGTGGCCCTTCAAAAGAAATCTTAACCTGATATATATATTAAACAGTTGAGCGCAGAGCTATCCGAGGAAGCGAGTGATGGGGTGCGAACTCATGGCACCACCCTAGGGGACCCCAGGCACATCCACAAAGCTATGAAGATGCTCATCACCGTAAAACTTGCTTTGAAGAGACTTGAACCGGATATTTCCACTTTTCCAGCATTGCGGCGGCTCGGGTTGGGGCTCAATTGTCTGAGCTATTCTCAACTGGGCTTTCTACAGGTATACGTTCCCTTTCTCTTTGTGACTTCCATCTTTTTGCATGTGTTGGTAATGTTTTCTGGGCTCCTCTCATTGTGACTGCCAGCTGCTCTTGGGGATGTATCTAAGCCGATGAATGTGCTACTGAATGCCTGCTGGGCCACCGTGGTCAGTCCAGGTCATCTCCCACCAGGATTATTCAGGAGCACCCCCTCTGGTTTCCCCTCTTCTAGCCTTGCCTCCCAAGGTCTGCTTTCAATCCAGCAGCTTGAGGGATCCCATTAAAACAGGAGTCAGATCGTGCCATGTCCCGGCTCAGAGGAAAGCCTGGGCCAGGAAGACCGTCCAGCATCGGGCTCTGCCGCCTCTCTGGCCTCATTTTCTATTGCTGGCCCCACATGCATCCTATTCAGCCTAGCCTCAGCCCCGGGGCCTTCGCACAGGCACCTGCTCCGTCTGGGATGCTCTTCCTCCCAAACTTCATTCAGGGCTCTGCCCACATGTTACCTCCTCACATGGGCTTCCTTGACCTGTTACATGAAATACCTTCCTTCTTCCAGAAACTCCCTACCCCTTTCCCTGCTTCAGGAGTGTCTAATACACACACACACACACACACACACACACACACACACATCTGTATGTGTATGTGTGCTAAGTCACGTCTTTGTGACCCTACGGACTGTAGCCCACCAGGCTCCTCTGTCCATGGGATTCTCTAGGCAAGAACACTGGAGCAGGCTGGGCAACTCACTCCATACCCACCACCTGCCATATTGCATATATTATTGTCTATCTGTCAATGGATGGGAAGATGCTCCAAGAAGGCAGGACCCATGACTGTCCTCTCAGTGCTAGAACTGTCTACACTCAAACTTGTATGGAATGAAGGAATGAATGATAATTAAATGTCAGTTAGTGTTAGGTGGGATTTTTGGCATTCGGTTGCTTTGCTACTGGTTCATATGTTAACTCTGCTGCCTAGAATGCAGCTCTCAGTGCTAGGAGAGCTGGTGGTAGAGGGTACTTTTGTTCCCAATTATCCTTACTGCAAAATTCAGGCTTAAATTGAAGAAAGTAGGGAAAACCATTAGGCCATTTAGGCAAGACCTAAATCACATCCCTTACGATTATACAATGGAAGTGACAAATAGATTCAAGGGTTTAGATATGATAGACATTGTGCCTGAAAAACTATGGATGGAGGTTGGTGACACTGTTCAGGAGGCAGGGATCAAAACCATCCCCCAAAGAAAGAAACGGAAAAAGGCAACATGGTTGTCCGAGGAGGCTTTACAAATAGGTGAGGAAAGAAGAGAAGTGAAAGGCAAAGGAGAAAAGGAAAGATATATCCATCAGAATGCAGAGTTTCAAAGAATAGCAAGGAGAGATAAAAAAAAAAAAAAGCCTTCCTCAGCGATCACTGCAAAGAAATAGAGGAAAACGACAGAATGGGAAAGACTAGAGATCTCTTCAAGAAAATTAGAGATATCAAGGGAACAGTTCATGCACAGATAGGCTCAGTAAAAGACAGAAATGGTATGGACCTCACAGAAGTAGAAAATATTAAGAAGAGGTGGCAAGAATATACAGAAGAACTGCACAAAAAAAGATATTCACGACCCAGATAATCATGATGGTGTGATCACTCACCTAGAGCCAGACATCCTACAGTGAGAAGTCAAGCGGGCCTTAGGAAGCATCACTACGAACAAAGCTAGTGGAGGTGATGGCGTTCCAGTTAAGCTATTTCAAATCCTAAAAGATGATTCTATGAAAGTGCTGCACTCAATATGCCAGAAAATTTGTAAAACTCAGCAGTGGCCGCAGGACTGGAAAAGATCAATTTTCATTCTAATCCCAAAGAAAGACAATGCCAAAGAATGCTCGATTTACCACACAATTGCACTCATCTCACATGCCAGAAAAGTAATGCTCAAAATTCTCCAAGCCAGGTTTCAGCAGTACGTGAACCAAAAACTTCCAGATGTTCAAGCTGGATTTAGAAAAGGCAGAGGAACCAGAGATTAAATTGTCGATATCCATTGGATCACAGAAAAAGTAAGAAAATTCCAGAAAAACATCTACTTCTGCTTCAATGACTATGCTAAAGACTGACTGTGTGGATCACAACAAACTGTGGAAAATTCTGAAAGAGATGGGAATACCAGACCACCTTACCTGCCTCCTGCAAAATCTGTATGCAGGTCAAGAAGCAACAGTTAGAACTGGACATGAAACAATGGGCTGGTTCAAAATTGGGAAAGGAGTACGTCAAGGCTGTATATTGTCACCCTGCTTATTTAACTTCTATGCAGAGTACATCATGAGAAACACTGGACTGGATGAAGCACAAGTTGGAATCAAGATTGCCGGGAGAAATCTCAATAACCTCAGATATGCAGATGACACTATCCTTATGGCAGAAAGCGAAGAGGAACTAAACAGCCTCTTGATGAAGGTGAAAGAGGAGAGTGAAAAAAACTGGCTTAAAATTGAACATTCAGAAAACTAAGATCATGGCATCTGGTCCCATCATTTCATGGCAAATAGATGGGGAAACAACGGAAACAGTGAGAGACTTTATTTTCTTGGGCTCCAAAATCACTGCAGATGGTGACTGCAGACTAGACAGTGTATTAAAAAGCAGAGACATTACTTTGCAGACAAAGATTCATACAGTGAAAGGTATCGTTTTTCCAGTGGTCAAGTTTGGATGTGAGAGTCGAACTATAAAGAAAGCTGAGTGCTGAAGAATTGATGCTTTTGAACCATGGTGTTGGAGAGGACACTTGAGAGTCCCTTAGACTGCAAGGAGATTAAACCAGTCCATCCTAAAGGAAATCAGTCCTGAATATTCATTGGAAGGACTGATGCTGAAGCTGAAATTCCAATACTTTGGCCACCTAATGCGAAGAACTGACTCATTGGAAAAGACCCTGATACTGGGCAAGATTGAAGGCGGGAGGAGAAGGGGACGACAGAGGATGAGATGGTTGGATGGCATCACCGACTCAGTGGACGTGAGTTTGAGCAAGCTCTGAGAGTTGGTGAGGGACAGGGAGGCCTGGTGTGCTGCAGTCTACGGGGTCGCAAAGGGTCAGACATAACTGAGGGACTGAACTGAGCTCAACTGATCTTGACTTGTTCCTGGCTTTGCCACTTCCCAGCTTCGAGACCTTATTCATTACATTTAGTTAAACACACGAGCCTTAGTTTCCGTCTCCACAAAACAGAGGTGGTAATTGTCCCTACCTCTGAGGGTGAGTGTGAGGATAAGATGGGATAGTGTCTGGAGCCTGGTGTGTGGTACACCCTCCATCAGCAGGAGCTGCAGTGGACACTTGTCATACTGACAGCCCCTGCATCTGTTGGATAATCTTTCTATACTGGAAGAAATCCCCACATTACAAGTTCTGCCTCCCGGAGTGAGCATCAGAACTCTTAATTCCCAGCCTCCCTGGTGCCTGCAGGCCAGCGGCCTCGGGGCCTCGGGTCTGACACTCATTCGGAGGGAACAGGCTCTGTGAGGAGCTTCTGTATTTCACTGTTGTGACGGAGGTGGTGGGCAGTTCCTGGGGCAGAGAGGAATCAGGAGGAGGGTGCGATGGGGACAGCTGTCTTACCAGGCCAGTGCTGCAGCACGGTCTGCGCTTCCCTGACGGCTGGGTGGGTAAAGAATTTGCCTGCAGTGCAGGAGACACAGGAAATGCGCGTTAGGTCCCTGGATTGGGAAGACCTCCTGGAGGGGCACATGGCAATCCGCTCCAGTAACTCTTACCTGAAAAAATATCAGTGGACAGAAGAGCCTGTCGGGCTATGGCCCCCAGGGTCACAAAGAGTCAGACACGGCTGAGCGACAAATCACGCAGAAGCACGTAGTGTAGTTTGGGGCCTTATTCCTGGAAACTGAGCTTAAGCCTGGATCTCTGCTGCTGCTGCTGCTGCTGCTGTCAGTCGTGTCCGACTCTGTGTGACCCCATAGACGGCAGCCCACCAGGCTCCCCCGTCCCTGGGATTCTCCAGGCGAGAACACTGGAGTGGGGTGCCATTTCCTTCTCCAATGCATGAAAGTGAAAAGTGAAAGTGAAGACGCTCAGTCGTATCCGACTCTTAGCGACCCCATGGACTGCAGCCTACCAGGCTCCTCCGTCCATGGGATTTTTCAGGCAAGAGTACTGGAGTGGGTTGCCTGAATCTCTAGCCAACCCCAACTCCACTCAACAATTCAGGGGGCTTTGCAAGTGCTGTTTAGTAAATTTTTCTGCATAAACAGCTAGACTCGACTTCCTGTGCTTTCAATGCCTCAGTCAGTCAGTTCAGTCGCTCAGTTGTGTCCGACTCTTTGCATCCCCATGGACTGTAGCACACCAGGCCTCCCTGTCCCTCACCAACTCTCAGAGCTTGCTCAAACTCACATCCATTGAGTCAGTGATGCCATCCAACCGTCTCATCCTCTGTCGTCCCCTTCTCCTCCTGCCCTCAATCTTTCCCAGCATCAGGGTCTTTTCAAATGAGTCAGCTCTTTGCATCAGGAGACCAAAGTATTGGAGTTTCAGCTTCAACACCAGACCTTCCAATGAACACCCAGGACTGATCTCCTTTAGGATGGACTGGTTGGATCTCTTTGCAGTCCAAGGGACTCTCAAGAGTATTCTCCGACACCACAGTTCAAAAGCATCAGTTCTTCAGCGCTCAGCTTTCTTTATAGTCCAACTCTCACATCCATACATTACCACTGGAAAAACCATAGCCTTGACTAGATGGACCTTTATTGGCAAAGTAATGTCTCTGCTTTTTAATATGCTGTCTAGGTTGGTCATAACTTTCCTTCCAAGGAGTAAGCGTCTTTTAATTTCATGGCTGCAGTCACCATCTGCAGTGATTTTGGAGCCATAAAAAATAAAGTCTCACTGTTTCCACTGTTTCCCCATCTATTTTCCATGAAGTGATGGGACCAGATGCCATGATCTCAGTTTTCTGAATGATGAGCTTTAAGCCAACTTTTTCACTCTCCTCTTTCACTTTCATCAAGAGGCTCTTGAATTCTTCTTCACTTTCTGCCATAAGAGTGGTGTCATCTACATATGTGAGGTTATTGATATTTCTCCCGGCAATCTTGATTCCAACTTGTGCTTCCTCCAGCCCAGCGTTTCTCATGATGTACTCTGCATGTAAGTTAAATAAGCAGGGTGACAATATACAGCCTTGACGTACTCCTTTTCCTATTTGGAACCAGTCTGTGTTCCATGTCCAGTTCTAACTGTTGCTTCCTGACCTGCATACAGGTTTCTCAAGAGGCAGGTAAGGTGGTCTGGTATTCCCATCTCTTTCAGAATTTTCTTCCACAGGAGACACTCAAAGACAGTTCTGCCTCAGTCTCTGTGGGGTCCCTGGGTCCTGGTGTGCATAAGGTTTGTTTGAGCCCTCTGAGCCTCTCTGGCGGGTATGGGGTTTGATTCTAAATGCTATTTCACCCCTCCTATTGTCTTGCTGGGATTCCTCTGCCCTTGGACGTGGGGTATCTCCTCCATACAATGCCTACTGTAATATTATTTCATTGCCTACTTAATATCATCTCAATGCCTACTAAATATTTTTTCATCACCATTATTAAACAAGGGTCATCAATCTTCAAGGCCTTCAGACACCCAAAGGTACTGCAGGCCAACTAACACTGGCTCCCACATCCCATACCAAGTTTCTGTGTCCACGCTGGGTGAGGAGTCTGCAGCTGGAACCTCGTAAGGAGACCTCATTCCACATCCACCCTTACCTGGCCCTCATGTTGGGCCCGTACTTTGCTGCTGGGAGCCTGAACTGACCCGAGGCCCAGGGTGGAGGCTGGGGACCCTTGCCTCTCCCCCCAGCCTTTCCTCTCTAAGCTTCTCTTGATTGGTTGCACTGACAGCTACAGACACCAGACGGCGCTCAGTGCTCATTTCAGAGGGAAGCCTGTGAAAAGTTTTTTTAATGTTTTGTTTTCATTTTAGTTTCTACATGTCTGCTAGTGAAAGCAATGACTTGGAGACGACTAATTAGTCCATCTTAACACCCTACTGTCGCAAACGTTGCAGGTATGTTGTCTGCAGCTTACAGACGAGGGAACAGACCCAGACAAGTGAAGATGTAAGCTTAAGGTCATCTGGCCAGAAAGTTACCAGGGCAGGGACTTGAGCTTAAACCATCCCTCACAGAGGAGAACTGTGCTAACACTGCAGCTTTCTTAGGGAGGGTCGTGGAGAGAAGGGTCTGTGGTGTCTTCTGGCAGAGGTCTGTGAGGCAGTGCTGCTACTCAGAGAGCTCTCAGTACGAAAGCCAGTTCAACCAGCCTGTGTTGAGCCCAGGACTTGCAAGCTCAGTTGCCCACTGCAAGCCGGCAGGTCCCACAGAAATGAGGAGTGCAAGTCAGGTAGGCAATAGGGAGAGGTGGAGACTGTGGTCAGCTGGGGGGTGTAGATTACAATCAAAGCGGGTGTCATACTCAGGTCCACTAGCTATTGCCCTATCAGAAGGCACATCGGGGTGTTTTGGACTTTTCTGTTTCTTTCTCAGAAGGTGTACATCTAAATATTGTGAAATCCCCAATGATGAAATGCTCATGATAAAAGCAAAAAAATTTTTTTCATTTCAATTCTCTGAGCTTTGGCACCCTCAGCTTTACAATGGAGGACACTGTCTACACCCCTAGCTTTTGGGGTCACGGGAGTGTTCTTTTTGGCCTTGCACCTACTTTAGAGAAGGATCTCACACTGGTCTTGTGCAGCGCCACCCAATGGCGGGCGTGAGAGCTGCCATTTCTGGTCCCCTTTTGGTAGTAGTTCCCCATCCATCTCAGGGATATAGGTGTATTTAAAGACACTGAAATATGTTGCCCAGAGGAGCCTTCTCTGTTTTCTTCTCTTCTGCTCTTCCCTGTGGGCACCAAGGCCATAAGAGATGGCCTCCAATAGGATTTACTGTGGTTCAAGGAGAAAATAATAAGGCTGCCTACTGATCTTTATGTTTGTGCATGTTTTATGTATCTTGAATATTTTAAATGATTTTTTATCTTGTTTTTTAAAATTTTGAATTGCATACAGTTCAAACTATGCCAAATGGAAGCAAGGTGCTACCATTCATTTACTTATATATAATCGAGATGCCTACATCTCGACTTTTATTTATAAAGAAATGTTGCCATTTATCTATAACATATGTAATCAGGAAGCATACATCTCCACATTTATTTATAATCAAGACGCATACATCTCAATTATAAATAAATAAACTAACATTCATTGGCATGTGGGCTCATGACTGTTTGGGGTGCCCAACCCCTGCCATGGGGTTGACAGGATGCCCAAAAGCGGAAAGCAACAGATGTTAACAGGGAACTGAGGATGGGGAGACATCTTTTAACAAACAGTTGCCCAACGTGTTTTTAAAAAAGCTTCATAATATGTAAAGCACTACACAAACGCTAGTTATCCAATTAGTTGAATATACTCATAGCCGTTTTTAAATCGTCTGGCGCATGGTAAGAGCTGGCTTTAAGGATGGAGACTCTGCCATTACTGTTGCTGTCGTGCTTGGTGCTGCCACGCTGCAGGGTGCCCCTGCCCAGGTTCTGGGTCAGCTTCCCAAACATGCCGAAAGCCCCATGAGGCCAGGGCTGTATGGGATTAACCCTCAGACCTTCAGATGTAGTAGAGGGCAGGGTGGGATCCAAGCAGTGGTCTAAATGATCTTTGTTAAATGGCTGAGACAGAAAATTAAAAAAAGAAAAGAAAGCAACCAACGGCTCAGTCCCTTTGGTGGGAACTTGGGGCTTCCCTTGTGGCTCAGCTGGTAAAGAATCTGCCTGCAATGGGGGAGACCTGAGTTCGATACCTGGGTTGGGACGATCCCCCAAAGAAGGGAAAGGCTACCCACTCTAGTATTCTGGCCTGGAGAATTCCATGAACTGTATAGGCTATGGGGTTGCAAAGAGTCAGACACGACTGAGTGACTTTCACTTTCACTTTGCGTCCTGTCCCAGCTCCAACCCAGCTATGAGGGGCTTAGAGTTTAGATCCTCATCCAGTCCTTCGGAGAAGAAAGTAAAGACCTTGGCTGTGCTGAGCCTATTCAAATGCAGGCATTACCGTGCTCAACCATAGACTCAGGCTTGAGAAATTGCTATTGACCATTTCTTGGCCCGAGGCTCAGAAAGAGGACACAGCAAGGAGCAGGTGTGTGCCCAGCAAGGGTGGAGCCCAGCTCCCCGGAGACCAGCATTTTTCCTGCGTCTCAGGCAAGAAGGCGGGTGTTTTCAAGGCCCCGGGGGAGCTTTGATTCAGTGTGAGCCTTCAGAGATAGACCTGGTGGCTTGGTGGTTTGGTGGTCAAACTCTGGGTGTCTGTGCCCTGCCCAACTTGGGCCTTTCCCATTGGAGTCAGTTTCTTGCGACTGAAAACTGGGTTGGCTATAAACTCTCACTTCTCTTCCCTTTGTCAGTTACTAATTATATGACCCTGAGCTGGTCACTTGCCTCCTCAGGGCCTCCGTTCCCCTATCTTAGAAATGGGAATCATAATAGTGTGTGCCTCCCAGGATTGTTGTTACGAGGATCCAACGGTTGCTATTTGAGTTTAGAACTTTAAAGACACAGTACAGGTCGAAGTTCTGAGGACTCTGAAGAAGGACAATCCTAAACAACCCAAACTCTCAAGACTATGTGTCCATTACCAGGGTTCTGATTTATTTGTGCACAAATGGTTGTGTGAGCAAATATTGGGCACCTTTTTCTTTAAAGCAGCTTAATTTGGATTCTCAGTTCCCACCAGAAGACTTTCTACTACAGTCATTCTGAGGTCCTGCTCAAAACAGATTGTATTTTTCAGATTGATTCTCCCGCCAACAGGAATATCTGAAACAATACTTTCTGTCCTGCAAGCACTTTTAGGACACTGCAACCCCTCATAGAGAGAAGGGGACTATGCCCCCTCCCTTGAACCAAGTGGAACTTTGTGATTGTCTCTACTGACAGGAGGGCTTCCCAGGTGGCGCTAATGGTAAAGAACTCGCCTGCCAACGCAGGAGACACAAGAGACGTGGGTTCAATTTTCAATTCATGGATTGGGAAGATCTCCTGGAGGGGGCATGGCAACCCACTCTAGTATTCTTGCCTGGAGAATCCCATGGACGGAGGAGGCCAGTGGGCTACAGTCCATAGGGTCTGAAAGAGTTAGACATGACTGAAGCAACTTAGCATGCACACGCCACTACTAGAACACAAAGGAAGGGAGGCAACATGATTTCTGAGTCTAGGTTGTTAAACATCATAAAGTGTCACATAACATAGTTTTAAACATGTTTTGTGACATGTTTTAGACATAACATAGCTTTAAGTTTCTATCTTGATCTCTGTTAGCTCTTGAAACCCAGCCATCTTGCTGTGAGGGGGCCCCAGCAGCCTGCCGGGCCTCATGGGGAGGAACAGTTCCTCAGCTCTAGCTGAGCTCCCAGCCAACAGCTGGCGCCAACTTGCTAGCCAGCTGGGTGAGTGTGCCATCTTGGAAATGGATCCTTGACTTCCAGCTGAATAGGTTGATATCACGTAGAGCAGCGAGAAGCCTTCCCTATGGAACCAACCCCAAATGGCAGATTCGTGGGCTGAATAAATGATCAGTGGTTTGTTACACAGCAATCAGAAGCAGATGCACCTCTTGCCCTCCATTCTTCCCCCTAGAGCTGTAAAATGTCTTGGCCACTTACCTTGGCCCATGCATCAGTGAGAGCCTGACACCCATGCTCTTGCACCACACAAGGACCTTCAGGTCTCCTGCTCGGCAGCTCCTGAGCCGCCTCTGGAGTGGAGAATCTTTTGAGAGGCTGCTGCTGCTGCTGCTAAGTCGCTTCAGTCGTGTCCGACTCTGTGCGACCCTGTAGTCGGCAGCCCACCAGGCTCCCCCGTCCCTGGGATTCTCCAGGCAAGAACACTGGAGTGGGTTGCCATTTCCTTCTCCACACAACCACACCCTTTGGAGGTCTTGCCATAATCACGGTCTCCGCTGTCTCCAAGTTGGTCATCTGAAGGCTTGCCTCAAGTCTTTCTAGAGTAGTTCTTCTTGCTCCTTTTCCTGCCTCCAGAACTCCCGGATTCACCTCTGAAATGGATTGGAGGTTTCCCAAAAGATTTCTGTCTGTAATCTCTCACTAGAGGTGGCTCAGCTCTCTGCCAGGAAAAAGCCCGAGGCAAGTTATGACAAAGGCTGACTCCAGCTGGAAGGAAATGCTGGAAAACCAACCCAACTTGATATTTCATTAAATAACTGAGACACGCATATACTCAATGACTGTACCCTGAAGGCAATATCACCCCACTCCAGTGTTCTTGCCTGGCAAATCCCATGGACGGGGGAGCCTGGAAGGCTGCAGTCCATGGGGTCGATAAGAGTCGGACACGACTGAGCGACTTCACTTTCACTTTTCACTTTCATTCATTGGAGAAGGAAATGGCAACCCACTCCAGTGTTCTTGCCTGGAGAATCCCAGGGACGGGGGAGCCTGGTGGGCTGCCGACTATGGGGTCGCACAGAGTCGGACACGACTGAAGCGACTTAGCATCATCAGCAGCAGTACCTTAAGCTTCTAGTGTGTGCCTGGCATTATGCTAGGTGCTTTAAAGACCAGGCTGAACGGCAGGGCCACTCATCGCCCTGGACAGGAGGCCACCTGTGTCTACCCAGAGCCTGCACCCCAACCCCTCCTCTATTATGCTTCAGGTATCTAAAAACCTAGATATTGCTGCCTAAATGGCCCAAGCATAGTTTTAGGATTTATATGAGCAACTTCTCCAGGTCCATCCAGGGGGACAACATGCCCTCCTATGCACCCCTAGAGATGTGACTAGTGGTAGCTGCAGGCAAGTTGTGTAGACAGAGTTTGGGCCTGTGGGCTGGGGTGTTCACAGGCCAGCATCCTAGGCTACTTGTGACACAGGGCAGAGATGGAGCTAGGAAGAGAACTAGGGTGGGTGGCATGGAGGGCTGGGGTCAGGGCCGACTTACTCCACACCGCCACGTTCCCGCACAGAATTCCAGAGTACAAGAATTCTAAATTTCAGCATGGCCTTCTTGGTCATTGTAAAGAATATTTCTCAAGGCAGAAGAACAGACATGTTTTATTTTCAGTTCAGTTCAGTTGAGGAAGGGGGTAGGGAGGGATGATGGAATCCAGGTGTTTAGCCACCTGCCAATCACCATCACCAACACTCCCGGCTTGAGGGAAGGGGATCTGGAGCAGGGTAGGAAAGGAAGGTAGTTTATGCCCATTTTGCACGGATTGGCTAGGGTGGGGAGTGGGAATCCAGCCCAAGGCAGAATAGCACCATCATTCTCCAAGTGTGGTCCGTGGACCAGCAGAATCAATATCACCCAGGGCTTTTTAGGCTCTTGGCCCCCTGCAGGAAAGACGGGGTCCTTCTAGGAAGGACAACGCTATGGGGCATTTCTAGGCTTAGAGGACTCCCCAAACCCACTCCTCTAGCTTCATGTGGAGATTCTATGAAGGAGACTTTTTACTAGAAAGAGAACAGTTATTTATTGAGTAGGCAGGGTGTCTAAGAGTGGCCAAACACTTCATGGGCATTACCACATTTAATCCTCAAGAGCCACCCTCAAGATTGTTCCCATGATTTCCCTTTCAAGGGCTCGGTCTAGAGAGGTTAATTAAGTACCTTCCTTATTTGCCTTGGGTCACAAGGCTCCCAGGAGCCTCCCTGGTCTTTGTGATTCTTACATCACACTAACTTCACCTTTATGCTGAACAGTGTTTCTTGAGTGTGACTTAGAATCACTCTGAAGCCTTGTTAAAGCAAATTTGCCAGGCTCACACCTCAGAGTTTCTTAATCAGTAGATCTGAGATGGGGCCCCCAAACACATGTTCCTAAAAAGTTCCCAGATGCTACTGCTGCTGCTGCTGCTGATCTGAGGACTGTGCTTCGGGAACCACCTTGTTGGGCAGGGATCCAGCTCCCCAGCCTACTCCACCCATGCAACACCAGCATAATCAAGTTCTTGTGAGATGTCAGTGAGATAATGGGAGAGAAAGAGCTTTGTCAGCAAGACAGGTCAATGGCTCTAGTCATTACACAGGGACCCGAGGAGGGCGATGGGATGCAAGTGGGGGTACCACAGCCATCTGAAGATCTTTTGCCACCCATCTTAACTCTGAGCCACTTCTCAAGAGAGAAAGCCACCTTCACAGGGATGGACCAGCAACCCTTCCCTGCCACCCAGCTCATCACCCCACGCCTCCTTCCCTTACCTCCGGCAGCCTGCTAGAACTGTCTCAGCAGCTGGCTGGCCTGGGCTACTTCTCCAGGGGCCAGTCCAGACAAGCTGGTGCAGCATCAAGCCTTATGATTCACGGCCCTGGGGCTGGGTCCTGCTCACCACCCGTGTGAGACTCGGGAGGCCCCTGACTTCCCTTCTCTGAGCCTCAGGTTGCTCATCGGTAAAACGGATGCAACACTTGGCCAGAGTCTTGTGAATTCAACGGCCAGTCCTTGTAAAGTACTCTTCTTAAGCCAGAGTTTGGCATAGAGCCTGGCCCATGGCGAGATTTCAATCCGTGGTGGCTGTTAGTATTTTCAAATCGTGTCTGGGTCCAAGCTACGTCTTGATAGAGGCCCGGACTTGGAACGCAAGCCGCTCCCACGCCGCCGTTCCCCGTTGCACCCGGATATACCCGCCCTGGAATGCCAAGTGTGGGCCCCCCACCCCCTCGCCCGGAGGCGTGCCTGCCCGGGCTAGGGTTGCCAAGGCAGGGCAGGATTAGACAGGCGGTGAAGCGAGGGAAGGGGCGTTCCTAGGGAGTGGCCTCTTCCTAGGAGGGCTGGTGGCGGGGGGATATAGCCCCGGAGCGGAGGGAGGCAGAGGCAGGGATGCTGGGAGGACCTTCCAGCGGCCTGGGAGGAGCCTGGGAATGTTGAGGAAGGCTGAGGAGGGGGCGGGACCGTTAGGTAGCGCTGAGACGGGGCGCTTCCCACCCAGCCTGGGCTGGAGCTCGGGGCCTGGGCCAGAGAGAGCTTTTTATCCAGGCAAGGCCCGCTGGAGGTGGAGTGGGGTAGGCCTAGGGAGGGCCCCATCCCCAGGGTGACCGTGGGGGCGGGGCCGACCGGGAGTGTTTTGGGGGGGAGCCGTAAGCGGGGCGGGGCAAGGGGCGCAGCTCCACTCGCCACAGGGCCCGAGGCGGGGGGAAGGCCGAGGCGAGCAGAGCCGGGTCGGGCTGGGAGCCCAGCCACGTTCCAGTAGAGCCTGGAGGCTGAGCTGGAGGCGCGGCTTGGGCCGCGTCCGGAGGCCGAGGGGCGTGCTCGGGGGGGCGTGTCCTCTGGAGGGGGCGGGGCCAGGCCGAGGCCGTTGAGTTCCCCGAAGACCGCTGGGAGGGGAACGGACGGTCGAGCGACTGAACCCTGCGCTGCGCAGTCGGACGCGGAGCACTGGGGCGCAAGCGGGCGACTCTTGAGCTTGCAGCGCCGAGCTAAAAAAAAAAAAGAGCAGAGGCGGCAGGTGAGAAGTGGGTGGGGGAGGCCCTCCGGCAAACCAGGAGCAAGGTTAGTCTTCGCCCCCAGTTTCCAGAGCCCGCTCGGGGCAGCTTTCTCGGAACAAGTGACAGGTCGGGCCGCGCAGGCAAGCTGGTGGTTGATTGAGAAGGAGCTTAAGTTCCAAGTCCTGACCGCCACCCGCCTCCCAGTTCTCTGCCTCCGCCGCGCACCAGCTGTGTGACCCCAGGCGCGTCCCCCTCGCCCCCCGATTAACCGGCTTTGGACCTCTCGGGTTCCAGTACAAGGAGGGGCTGGACCCAGGTGGACTCCGTGCTTCCACTGCCCTTTCTCGCTAGGAACCCTCGGAAGGTGAGGCCGGCAAGTGAAAGCGAGAGCGGACTGCAACAGGTATTTCAGATCGCGTCACCCAGACTAGTCTGTTTCCCTGCAGAGTGGCACTGAGCAAAGCGGGCTCTCTGTGAGCTTGAAGCGCATTGCTCTAAGGGTCTCACTCGTTCCTCCGATGGGACTTGAACTCACAGGCCTGGGAAAGCTGGAGAGTGGAGGGGGCGTGGTGACCCAAGTCTGGGAGGGCTCAGCCTTCCCTTCCCCACACCTGTGAGAGCCCAGTAAGACGTGGGGTGGGAAACTCAGCGGGGACTTTGCCCACCGCACCCCCCCCCACCCCCGCCCCTCCCCGTCCCAGGGCTTTTCCAGGTGAGGAGGCTTGGGAGGCCCCTGGCGGAAGCTAGGGGACAAATTCTTATCTGGGTGAGTGGGGAAGACAAGGGAAAACCCCACCAAACGTTAGGCCCAAAGTCAAGCTCAGAGCCTAGGGCGCTTGCTGCATGCCAAGTTCCTTCTTGGGCTGGAGGTTTCTGTCCCTGTGGCGGTGGGTGTTCTGTGCTGGGCCCTAGTAGCTAGTTCGGTGGTCAAGGCGTTGGGACCACATTGATTCGGGTTCCAGTCACTTTTCATGCTTCAGTTTCCTCGTTTGTAAAATGGGCATAGTGATGGTAATCAATAGTAGTGGTGGTGGTTGTTGTTCAGCTGCTAAGTTGTGTCCCTCTCTTTTGTGACCCTGTGGACTGTAGCCTGCCAGGCTCCTCTGTCCAAGGAATTTCCCAGGCAAGAATACTGGAATAGGTTGCCATTTCCTTCTCCAGGGGATCTTCCCAACGACCCAGGAATTGAACTTGCAACTCCTGCATTGGCAGGCGGATTCCTTACCACTGAGCCACCTGGTAGGGAGGACATAATACAATAATGTGTATACAGTGCTTAGCAAGGCGCCAGGCACCCAGTGAGCCCTCCCTGTGTGACATCTGCTCTGATGTGGATGGGCAGGTGATAGACTGGCTTCCTGCCTGGGAATGAAACTGTTTTTGGAGGGCTGGCTGAAGCTCCTGACCTTGTGAGAGCCAAAACTCGCCACCTGCCACCAGCAACACTTTGTCCATTTTGGGGTTGGGGGGGGCATGTCATCTAGACCAAAGACTAGCTGAGTTTTGGGTAATACTCTTGCAGTCGTTAGGTATCTGGCTAAATAACCCCCCAGATGTTTACTTAACATCTATTATATATCAGATGGAGCTAGGTGATGTGAGGTAGAAATGAACTAGCCTTCGGGTTCTGCACTCATTTTGAGTTGCTCCCAGTGGGGTCCCTATCCCCACCATGCCTCTGCTGGAGAAGATAACTCACACCCAGAGCTCAAGGCCAGATGAGATGTCATGGATATGGAACTGCTCTGGCGGCCAGAATCCAGCTCTTCCATTGCATGCTGGGCTCAGGGTGGAGGTGAGGGGCAGTGTGTGCACCTCTTATCTGTTTGATCAGGGTTGGGCACTGAAGGTGACTGACTCCTCGAATCTCCTGGCAAGATGAGCCCTATACTTTGGAACCAGCTGGAAAGCACTACAGGAGAAGGAACTGGCAGCCCACTGCAGTATTGCAGCCCAGAGAATCTCATGGACAGAGGAGCCTTACAGGCTACAGTCCATGAGGCCACAAGAGTTGGACACGACTTACACCACCATAGGACAGAGTTTGGTTGAGGGCCGTACTATTAATATGTGAAGGGGACAGCATGTGTAGGTATGGGAGGGGTGGTGCCCAAGAGAGGTGAGACACTAGGGAAACCAGGGCAGGGGGTGAAGGGGCTTCCTGGAGTTGTCGAGACTTGAACAGGACTTTGCCTGCGATTCCAAGTCCTGCTTGGGCTTAGATCAACTTGGGGCCCCAGACTCCCTCTCTAAGCTTTTGAGTGGCATAAGATTAAGAGTTTGGTATGGTGGGGAGGGAGAGGGGTCAGTAGGTGTTGCCTGTGTGGGGCACAGGGAAGAGATGTTCCTTTCCAACAGTGCTTAGTAAACATCTAGTGGAAAGTCCTCCCACCACCCCTCCACCCCATGTGATGACTGGCGGATGATGACACATTGACCCCATCCTTAGTTGCTTACAATCTGGTAAGGAACTTGGACAAGGGGACTCTGACAGGAGATAGACGAAGAGTCAAAGGGATCTTCAGGAAAGTTTCTGGAGCAAGTGGAGTCTTGGGTGGGCCTTAAGCATTTCGAAGGTTTCAGCATCCACAGCCAAGGCAGTGTTTTGGGTAGATACGGATGCCTAGAGGAAGGTAAGGGGGTCAGCGTGTTCAGGGGAAATTTTTTTCAGCCTTGTTTGAAAGTAGCCCATATGCTATACAGCAGATACTATAAGCACAGCTTCAGTACTACTCTGCCTCCTTTTATGACCACCAAGACCAGGGTTCAGATTTGATGGAAAAGGGAACAGGGGGGTCAGGGAATTTTGAAGAAGCAGCTCGATTAATCAGTCTGGCTGAAAAGTTGAGACTTGACAGGAATGGGAAGGGAGAATGGTAGGTTGCATCAACTCATGGAGGACTTTGAATGCCAAGATGAAATGTTTGGATTTGCGTTATAGACCTTGCGGGCTGCTGAAGGTTTTCGAGCAGGGGAGTGACCCCGTCAGAGTGGCACTTTAGGATGGACGGTCTGCCAAATGTGCTGGGGTTCAAGACCCAGCCGTCAAGGGAGAATGAGCCAATGGCTGTAGTGATAGGAAAGGAGGGCCCACAGGGGCTTTGGGAAGGTCTGGGGCTGGGGTTGGGGGGAAGGCACTGTCAGAGGGGAGGGAAGAGCGAGTGTCCCAGAGTGTCTAATGTGCCCTGTGTGTCTTTCTATCCACCCCCCCCCCCCCAGCCTAGACCGAGGAGCACAGCAGACACTCAGGAAGGTGGCTGGGCTGGGTGGGTATGGACGCTGGGGAGGGTGATGAGTGCTACAAAGTGATAGAGAGGGAGTCGCCCAAGAAGGCTCTGTGTTTGCCCATGCAGGACAGGCGTCTGGGCGAGTGGAGGGAATGTGAGCCAGTCGTCAGGGGGCGGGGGCTGGAGAGCTGGGTGTTTGGAAAGACGTGCCTGCAGCCCCTCCCCTCCTCATCCAGCCCAGGGAGGGCCGGGGTGGAAGGTTAGCCAGTGGGAGCACACATTTCTCACATGGTGGGGGGATTTTTTTTGGTTCCTCCAGGGCTCCTTTGAAGTTTCGGCAGTGTGGGGCAGTCCCCTCTCTCTTGAGGCCTCAGAGTTTTGAACCACTGTCTGGAAGCTCCTCCCCACCTTCTCACCCCCCAACCCTGGGGACGCAGCCCCCTGTCCCACTCTGAGACCCAGACAGCCCCTCCCGCAGAGGGTGGCAGCCCCAAGCCCCAAGCATTTCTTTTGAGTTGTAGCATCTGGGGCCTGCTGGCACCCCGTGGTTTTGGCTTGGCCTTGACCCCTCGCTCCAAATCTTTAAACCCACTTCCTCTACCCCACGGGGAACTCGGGGCGGTTACGATTTCACCGAGAGCATCAAACGGTCAGAAGTTGGCTGTGTGAGAGGCAGGCAGGAGGGAAAGCCTCGGCCCCTCTCTGGGACAGACCAGGGCCAGGGGTGGAGGGGATGCCGGTTTAATCTCAGCAGGAATTGTCCTGCCCACCGGCTTCCCCTCCCGTAAGCCTGGGTCTGAGGAGCCAGGAGGGAAGCCCAGAGGTAAACATGGGCTGAGTGTCCTGCTACGCCGGCTTCCCTCTTCCCGTCACCCCCTGATGCTGCCTGGGAGGAGGTGGACCGCAGGCCCAGGGCCTCTATGATGGGCCCACTGGGTGTCTGAGGGCTGCTTGGTTCCTGACTCATCCCCGGGGTTCCCCTGACACTGTGGGTTTCCTGTGAGCAACAGATTCACTCTGGGCTGTCCTGGAGAGGCAGTTGAGGGGAGGGAAGAGGCCTGCAGTCTGCGTCTTAGACTTTGTCCTGGTTGCTCTGTGTGACTTTTCAGAAGTTCCTTCTCCTCTCTGGGCGGTCCTTCCCTGCTCTGCTAATGACTTATTCTTTACTTGGCTCTCAGGAAGTTCTGTAACACCGGACACTTGCAGAGGAGGGCACATGTGAGTGTGTGTGTGCACACACACACACACACAGAACACAGGGTCCGCACAGAGTGGAACTGGGCAACTCCTCTCAAACACATGGTAATCGATCCCCCTTCCTAGCCTTGCCTGCCTCTTACCTGAAGCACCCTTGCTTCTTTCTGCCTGTCCACACAGATTTGGGGATGGACAGGGAGGCCTGGCGTGCTGCGATTCATGGGGTCACAAAGAGTTGGACACGATTGAGCGACTGAACTGAACTGAACTGACACAGATTAGGAATATAGACTAGCATGGTGGTGAAGAACTGGAGCTGCAGTTTTGGCCCTGCCCATCCCTAGCTAGGTGACCCTTTCTGAGCCTCAGTTTCTGAATCTGTACATTGGGGATAATAATGTTTAATACTTCGTAGGGTGACGTGAGAATAAAACAAAAAAAACTGCATGTGAAGCGCTTAGCAGTTTTCTGCCTGCACATGGTGAGCCCTCCTTCAATGAGAGCTGCCGTTGTCCTTGCTTTCTGCATCTGGCTAGTCTTTCCAGGCTGTACCGGGCTGCTCCTCAGGCCCCCAGAAACATTCCCCAGAGCCGCAGCCTTCCGTACAGGCCCTCCGTGCCTCGCCAGCGTTTGTGCGCGCGTGCCCCAAGACACCAGTCATTTCCGCCTGCGTGGTGTCCTTCCTGGGGGTCACTGGGTTTCCCCAGCGTGACTCGAAGCTTCCTGAGGGGAAGTGGGTCTAAACGTCAGTGGCAGACTTCCTTCAAAACCCTTCCTTTCCCTTCCCTTCTTCCCTCTGTGCTTGTCCACACGGAGCCCTTGCCTCCCCGCTGCTGTCTTGCGGCACACGGAGTGTGTCCCTGGGAACCCTCCCAGTCAGGGGCGGCCCCGTCCATCTCTGTGTCCCCACTCCAGGCACAAAGTCTGGCCCACAGCGGGCACTCGGGAAATGGAGTTGGAACGAGTGAGTGATTCTCCTCAGGGTGGCCCAGTGGGACCCAGTTTGAGCCAGATCCTCGGTGACTCCTGGGCAAGGGTGGGGCCAGGACGCAGGGTCTCACGCCCCTGCCTTGCCCTTCAGGACTGCCCACCCTGGGCCTGGAACTGGGGTCCAGGGAGGTGGGAACAGGGCGCCTGGATTGCTTCAGCCTGGGTTTCGGCTTCCCATGTGAGGCCTGGCCTTTCCCCTCCTGAGAGGGGAAGAGCCCAACTTCCTCCAGCCCCAGCCTGGTGGGGGCATCTCCGGCCTTTAGTGAACCCTGACTCAGCCAGAAAAGCTACCTTCAAGTCAGCAGTTATTTGTGCCAGGTGCCCCTGTCCTGTGAGGCACAGGCTCAGGGCTGGGAGATGGGAAGATGCCCTCCCAGACCCCCGCTTCCTCCAGCGTTATCCCTGGAGACCACCTGGTGAGGCGCTCTGGAAGGCCTGTCCGCTCTCCCCTCTGGCTTCTTTCCTGGCTTCTTTCTTTGGCTTTCTCTGGGCCCCACCCCTGACTTGCCCTGCTGGGTTGAGGGGTGATCCAGGATGGGAACTGCTGAGGATTCCAGACCTGGGCCCGTAGGACCCATGCAGGAAAGTGGATGAAGTGCTGTAAACGGGGCACTAGGAAGCCTGGTTCGGTTGCTGGCTCCGCTGTGAAGTGGCAGTGTGAGCTGGTCCAGGGGGCTGGTCCCCTAGGCCAGTTCTCTTGCTTCTCAGGCAGTAAGCGCTCCAGAAGCCCGCCGGAGGTCCAGCTGGCCTCGGCCCAGGACAGTGGAGAAGGAGCCACAGACCGCGTCAAGGACTCCGGAGTCGGACTATCATTTCTGCTTCTGCTATTTACCTGCTGGCTGTGACCTTGGGCACACCCTAAGGGTCTTAACCCCTCTGCCCATCCGTTTCAGCATCTAAAATGTAGACAGTTATAGTATGTCTCTCATGGGGTTGTTTGAGAATGATATGAATCAATGGATGTGAAGCCTGTGTGATACGTACCTGGCACACAGTGAGTGCTTCCTATTACTATGTGCCAGTTGTTTTGGGTAATGTTGCTATTATTAATGTGCTTGTGCTCAGTCGCTGTAGCCCACTAGGCTCCTCTGTCCGTGGAATTTTCCAGGCAAGGATACTGGAGTGAGTTGCCATGTCCTACTCTGGGGAATCTTCCTGACCCAGGGATTGAACCCACGTCTCTTGTGTCTCCTGCCTAGGCAAGTGGCTCTTTTACTACTCTGCCACCTGGTAAGCCCATAGGGAGCAGGAGTTAAGTCTTTGGGGGCAGTCTTTGGTGAATGGCTTGAGTCTGGGAATCTGGAGACCTGAGTTCTGATCCCAGCTCATCCTTTTCTTGCCATGTGACCTTGGGCAAGAGATAGCCCTTCTCTGGCTGCAAAACTCTTATTATCGTACATTTGGCTGCACTTGGCTTTTGTAAGAGAAGCCCATGCGAAATCACATTGGGGAGCTGCAGGGTTTTATTTAGGGAAAGGGCTTGTGGGTGCCCACCCTGTTCTCCTGCCCCAAAATAGTCACTGGAGGTGCGCAGGTCCCCACAGTGTCGTAGAGACACCTCAGAAACAGAATGAGCGAGCGCTCCCCCATGATTGCATTCAACAAGGCTTAAAACCAGATGAATACATTTATATACAACATAATAATGGGATTATCTAGATCAAATTACAGGCTTTTTTTTTAAACTTTTCCCCATTTTCTGAATCTTCTGCAATAAACCCGCATTATTTTTATGCTCAAGAAAGAAAGAACAGACATGATAAAGCTATCAAAAAACGTACTATACATATTTAAACAGAAATGCATTATGTGAACTTGGGGATCACATTGAGGGTTTTGTTGTTGTTAATAAATCATATTTATTTCAAAAGGGGGTGGGGTGTTGGTTTGAAATGAATGTCAATTTGTCAAGCCTCAAAAGACTGAGGGAGTGTCTGTGGAGGAAGCCAAGAGTCAGACATGTATGGGAGCCCACTCCAGCCTGCATCATGGTGGACACGCCCCGCGTGCTGCCTGGTGTTGAGAAAGCATTTCAAAAGTCTTTCACTCCAGAAGGCTGACTTTCCTCACTTGTCAAATAGGAATGATAATAATAACAAACAATTCAGAGGGATGCTGTGAAGGTTACAGGGGCTTCACACTTTAAGTTTAGAGGCAAGCCCTCTCCTGAGTTTGGAACCAAGCAAAAAGCGCAGTTGCAAAGGAAGGCAGGAAAACGTGGCTTGAGATCTGGTGCCCGGAGGGCTGGCTCACTCTTCCCTGGAACTGGCAGAGTTACGCGTCCGGTCACAGGCGGCTCTGAACAGGAGCCAGCCGCTCCACAAGAGCTGGGAGCATGTAGGGGAGTAGCCCAGGTGGAATGCTTCCAGCAGACAGCCTGGTTCACTGAGAAGGGGAGACTCCCACTGAGAGTACCGAGTACATCTCCCAGATGAACCAATCAGACAAGCCGTTGCTGGGGGTCCTGGCAAGAAGCGAAGACGTGGGTGGAGCCAGGCCTCAGGTGTTCGGCCCGCATGAGTGTTCAGGGAAACAGGTGGAGAGAAGAATATGTGTTCCGCCTCATGCCTACAGGGCGCTTCTAATGATACCTGGTAGGCAAACACTGATTAATGTTCATTTGACGTTGCTGACGATAATGTTAGCAATGAGTAATTCTACTACTGAGGCTGGAAAATCACTCTCCCACACACTGTCTTAGGAGATGGAATATGAGAATGCTGTTGCAATGGGACACGGTGAGACACCCTTATGTATAAAGGAGATAAAAACTCAGTGGGGGTGGATATGACTGGTTTGTCTGAGATCTCGCCGCAAGTGAGTGGGTAGCCAGGCTCTGGGTCACTGTTGGGCACCTAGGCAGAGAGGCCTCTGTGGCCTGACCCCTGGCCTCTCTGAACTCACAGCCTCAGGAGGCCGTGTCGGAGGCTCTCCAATGCCCCTCTGATCCCTTCTCTCACAACTTTTGGTGAGGATTAGATGAGATCATAGTTCTGGGTGAAACAGTGGTGGGCCCAGCAGAGTACACCCTCCATTCAAGCCAGAGGATGGGTGATAGTGATGAATGAAGGCTGCCCCTGCCTCCCCTTTGGGGAAATAACAGAGTCCTTCTTCCCCAGAGACCGAGGTCACTTATCTGGAGTGAAGGACTTTTCTGGGGCTATTTGGAAATCTGGGGTCAGGAGGACCTTGGGCCTCTATGGGCTCAGTCCTCCATGAGACTGTCCAAGCCCAGCCTCCACCCGCGTGTGCTTTTGGCCGAGAGCGAGGGCAAAGCTGGGGGCTTGTGACTAAATTCACAAGATCATATAATGCCGTCCTGTGAGCAGTGTTATAGTTCCCTGAGTCAACCTATCTGCCCTGTCTGATCCCAACATTCAGCCTTTGCTTGCACACCTCAAGGCTTGGAGAACTCACTGCCTTTCATCTCCGGATGGATTGGACTCTTAAAAAATATCGTGTAGAATTTGAACGAATATATCCTCCCTTCCATCTGTTGGTCCTGATCATGGTCGTGGGGACCTCTTGGAGACCATGCAGAATATGATAACTCCCTGAGTGTGTGCGTCGGGGGTGGCAACCAAGCCTCCCTAATGGCACCCTCCCCCTCTGCCCTCAGGTCAATGATTCTGATGTAGGAAAGAGACATTTCTATCATCGTTTTTGTTTTTGTTTATTTTTTACTAATTTTTATTGGAGTGTTGTTGATTTACAATGTTAATTTCTGATGTACAGCAAAGTGAATCAGTTGTAGATATAATCAAATATCCATTCTTTTTAGATTCTTTTCCCATATAGGTCATTACAGAGTATTGAGTAGAGTTCCCCATGCTACCCAGTAGGTTCTTATTAGTTATCTATTTTATATATAGTAATGTGTGTATGTCAGTACCAATCCATTTATGTCAATTAAAAAAAAACCTTCATCTCTGCCTGAACTAATGGGCCCTTTAAAAAAAAAAAGACTTTCTAATTACTGAAGAAATAGTTTTGTGGAAGAAGTTTGAGGGTGAAGAACCAGATGCAGAGGAGGAAATAACTGCTCAGAGATAAGTCCTGAGAAGGGTTTGGTGTTCACACACACACACACACACACGCGCGCGCGGTTGGAATCTCACATATGAACCACTTCCTTGCTGTTGCTTTTAGGTTAACACTATGAGGAGGGTTTTCCATGTTGTTCAATATTCTTCCACAGCGTGTTTCCCAGGTCCATAGCATCACACCACATGGATCTGCTGTGACCCAGTTAAACACACCCCTGCCATTGCACATTTAGGCCGTTCTGAAGTTTTCATTTGTGCCCACGTTGCCATAGTGACCACCTTGTCCATATGTCTGTTTGGTTCTCAACTTGAGTGATCTCCACAGGCTGAATTCTTCAAAGTGGCTTTCCTGACAGATGATTTTTAAACTCAAGGTCTGAGGACCAGATTCTCAGGGAAACCCCTCTCTGTGATACATACCAGAGTGTATGTGCCCCCCTCCCCTACATTTAGCTCCAGGTCTCCTGAGGGGAGGCTTCCCTCGTAGCTCAGTCGATAAAGAATCCGCCTGCAATGCAGGAGACCCAGGTTCAATCCCTGCGTCGGGAAGATCCCCTGGAGAAGGAAATGGTAAGCTACCCCAGTATTCCTGCCTGGAGAATCCCATGGACAGAGGGGCCTGGCAGGCTTCAATCCATGGGGTTGCAGGAGTTGGACACAACTTAGTGACTAAACCGCCACCTCCTGAGGGGAGGAGGGGCACCGTCTGTCCCTCTGTGCCGAGCAGGCTCACGGAGGGAAGCAGGCAGGCTCTTGGGGCATGCATGTGGAACAGTCAGTCAGAGACAAACAGAAAGACAGATATGAAGGAGATTTTCCTCTACGACTGCAGTCTGACTTTTGACCCTCCTGTCGGGGAGTCTGGCATGTCATTAACTAATTATGGGATCTTTACTATTTAATGCCCTCTCTCCATGGTGATGCCTTCCCAGCAGCCTGCTGGGAGCCAGGGAATGGGAGATGAGTCTGTGGGAGGGAGTTTCTCTGGAATAGGAGGCGGCTCATGGGGTGTTGCAATGGTTCTCAAACCCTGACATACATCAGAGTCTCATGGAAGGTTTGTTAAAATGCAGATCGTACAGTTTCTGGTTCCGTCCGTCTGGGGTGCAGCCTAGGAATGTGTGTCGCCAATGTGTTCCCGGGACGTGCTGCTGGTCTTGGTGTGGGATCCCAGTCTGAGAGCAATGGAGTAGTGGGTTAGGGCAGAGGAGGCTCTGCAGTGAATTTCAGCTCCTGGGGTTGCTGCCCGTAGGAATCTTGGCTTCTTTAACAAAGGCTGGTGTGAGATCTGAACTCAGCTTGCCCCTGCCCCCAGCTCATCACCCTTCTCCAGGATGCACTATTATATAACCGTGTGCAAGAGGAGAAGACAATCACCACCATTTCCACTTTATGGAAAGGAAAACTGAGGCTCTGACAGGTGACCTGATACATCCAAGGAGAGCCACCAGGAGCTCTAATGTAGGACCCCTGACGTTGTCACCTTTCCATGCTCCTCCCGAATACCCTCCCCCCACCAAATGTGCATGCTGTCTCGGGCTTCCCCCACGCAGGGGTCATGCAGGAGCAGAGATGCAGTCCCTGAGCCCTGTGCCTGCCCTGGGGGACTGACTCCACATAAGGGGACGGGAAGCCAGGTTCCCCCACATCGCCTCTGAGCCAGTGTCTTGCTCTACATCTCACCCCCACTGACCATCCAGTAATGTGATCTCCTGCCGAGATCTCGTGTCCTTCAGCCAGTTTACGTTCCCAGTTATGGTTCTGGGCCGCTTTCCTGGGAGGCTGGCAACTTTTCTCTGGTTGAGCCCAGGCGCTGTCTGGCAGGCACAGCAGTGGAAGTGGAGAGAGCCCCATCTGATGTGTGCCAGGCCTGGCCCTGGACACTTTGCAGCTGTGGTGTCTGGTCATCCTCCCACCAGCCCCCTTCCCCCAGTAGAGGTTATCATACACACACATACACACACACACACACACGCACACACACACACCTATTTACAGATGAGGAAACTGAAGCTCCCAAGGCTGGAACGACTTGTCCAAGGTCACAGCTGAAGGCAGCAGAGCTGGGCTTTCATTTCTATACCCCAAGGTTGGACCCCTGGTCCGGAGTGGTAGCAAGTAGTGGAAGGAGCTGGGCTGTAGGGGACACAGCCTGTGCCCCACCCACCACCCATGCAAAGAAGGTCAGCCCAAGCTACAGGGCTCCCCGGCAACTCGGGGTCTTGCAGTGGGAGGACTCTGGCCTGGCCACCAGGAGCCGTACTTCAAATCACGCTCAGTTGCCCCCTGGCTGCGTGACGATGGCAAGTCACCCTGTGCCTTGGGGTGCCCAAGTCTTCATTTCTCATAATGACACCTTATGCTTTATAGCTTTTAGCTGTGGACGTTTTCTCATGTGCTTACTCCTGCAAGCCTCCCAGCCCCTTATGAAATAGGAGGGGGTGGTGGTTACTGGGCCCACTTCACCGATCATGACAGAGGCTGTAAGCGAGATGTCCAGGATCCTACAGCTAAGGAGGGCCTCGAGCCAGGACTTGAACCCGTGTTGTCTTTGCTTCCCATCTTGAGCCTGGTCCAGCACCCCAGCTGCCTCCTAAGTAAGAAGGGAGAACTCTGGGCTCCTTTTGCTCTCAGCTCAGGATTGGGGACCCCAGGGCTCTTAGTTGGGCTGTTGGCTCTTGGGTGCCAGGGGCCAGGACTCCAGGAAATGCTGGCCAGAGGTCCTCGCTCTGGGCTGGGAGCCATGGAGAAGGAAGATAGGGTGGTCCAGGCTGCCCCTGTTACCAGTTCCTCCCCAGGCCCAGGCATGTAAGGTCCCTGGTGGACAGAGTGTGGTCTGGCCAAGGTCCTCCTCACATTTCAGCCCCTGGTCCCCCTGAGGACTGTACCTGCCCTCCAGATATACCATGCAGAATTTTCCAGATCTCAGGACTCAGCTCCCCTGCCCTCTGGTTCTGCCTGAATGCCTTCAGCTCCTCCTCTCCTGATCTGGGTCTTCCTCCTTCCCTCCAGACCCAACTCCAACCACCTTCTTCCCTGTGGCCAAGCCAGCTTAGCTGTCTCAGGTTCTGTCCTGCGGGTGAGCTGTCTCACAGGATTAGTTAATACTCCAAGGTGGCAAGGAGGGCAGCGACTGGCTGCTGTGGGCCCGAGCCCCCGGGGGTCTGTGTGGGCTGGGGACAGCTGAGCTACCTATGGTCAGCCTCAGACCATGAGCAAGTCACTTCTCCTCTCTAACCACCGGCTTCTTTCTAAAAATTAGAACGCCATCTTCCTCACCAGTCACTGTGAGGCTGGCGTGAGATGCAATGGATAAAACACCAACCGCTGGTGTCCAGTGGGTTTGAGGCTCTCGGGAAACGCTGGCCACTCCCCTTTCCCTGCACTCAGCTTAGGGTTCATTCCTCTTCCACCACCCAGTCCAGGGGCTGGGTGTCTGGTTGGGCCTTGGTGTCAGGCCTGAACTCTATCTGCTCAGGTTGGGGGGTGTTCTAGGCAGATAACGGGAAGATTGGGCAAACAGACAGAATCAGCTCCCAACAGGCCCTGCCAGCCCCACATTGTGGCCCTGGGCACGGGGCCTCCTGAGCCTCAGTTTCCAGGTCTGTGGAAGGGGCGCATGCCTGACCTGTGTTCCTAGGGTCACACGGGGCCTCCTGGGAGAGCTGGAGTAATAGGGGTGGGAATTCAGGTGGCCTGAAGCACTGTGTTCTCCCTCCCAGGAGCCTGGAGTCTGGCCAGTCACAGTTCATTTCCATGTCCACTTTCCTCCTGCGACACAAACAGTCCCCGTTCCCTCTGGCCCCCAGGAGACTGCTGTGTTCCTGGCTCTGGGCCTGGTGTGCGGGGTTGCCAGCCCTCCGGGCTCCTCTCTTCCTGTGCAGCCCAGAGAGCCGGCCCAGGCCCGAAGCCCTACCTGATGGAAGGAGGGTCCCTGTGCTGAGAACTCTCGGAACCCCATGCCTGGTCCCTGGGGCTCACAGGGGGCACAGATCTTAGCAGCAAGCCCCTTTGCTTTCCACTTTATCTGTCTGTATACCCTCCTCCTCCCAACTGCATGTGGCCCGGAACCTTCTCACAGTGATAATAATCGCCATACTTCCCTTGATTGTGCGACAGCATTTTTATTCTCCAAGCCTGTCTCCTCCCTGTAAGGTAGGAGTGAACTGCGGTTATCTGAGACAGGGGAGGGGACTTTTCAAAGCCCGCAGTGGGGGCCTCATGACCTGTCCCCCCAGCCCCATTCCCCAGCCCTCAGTGGCCGTTCGTATCTTGGCTGCATTTTGCCGCAGGCGTGCCCCTGGAGTCAGGAGTGGGAAGTGGGCAGTGAGAAGGTAAGGGTGGCAGAGCTCTAGGTTTCCAGGGTCAGGGTGGCAGGTTCCCCGCTTTAGGGGCCAGTAGAGGGCCTACCCCCCACGGCTGAGGCAGGGCAGCTGAGGGTGATGGACGAGGAATGAGAGCGTGGGGCTGCCTGGGCTTTCATCTCTCTTCCCCAGGGCCTGAGCTGGGGAGGTCCCGGGGGCTGTTTGGGACCTGGGTGCTCGTTTTGGTGGCTTAGGTGCTGCTGCCTGAGGTCAAGTCCCTCATCCGGCTTCAGCTCCTTTAGGCCTGGGAGCGACTCTAGCACCTAGCTGGTGATAAAGACCCAGGCTCCTCAGGAATCAGCGTGTGTGTGTGGGTGCGCCTGTGTCTCTGTGTGTGTGTGTCTGTGTGCATGTGTGTGCCTGTGTCTTTATGTGTGTGTCTGTGTGTGTGCATTTGTTTCTGTGTGAGTCTCTGTGTTGTGTTTGTGTGTGTGCATGTGCCTGTGTCTCTGTGTGTGTGTGTCTGTGTGTATGTGTGTGTCTGTGTGTGTGCATGTGCCTGTGTCTCTGTGTGTGTGTGTCTGTGTGTATGTGTGTGTCTGTGTCTCTGTGTGTGTGCATGTTTGTTTCTGTGTTGTGTTTGTGTGTGTGTGCATGTGTTTCTATGTGTGTGTATATTTCTGTGTGTGTGTGCCTCTGTCTGTGTATGTGTGTGGTGTGTCTGTATGTGTGTGGTGTGTGTGTGTGTGTGTGTGTGTGTGTGTATGTAGGAAGAGGGGGTGCTTGTCCAGGCACTGCTTGGCACTCCCTGAATCTGGGGGAGGCTGAGGCTGAGAAGAATGGGCTGAGGAGGGAATGGACCTTGGTTGAAGGCTGGTGGGAGAAGGGTGGTGCTGGCTGGTCCATCCAGGAGGCCACAGGGGGTGGCAGGGCTCTCGGCTACAGAGGCAGGTGAGGGCAGAGGGCTGGTCAGGGGGCAGAGCTGAGCTGGCTCCCAGGGTGCCGTCCTGCCTGGACCAGTAAGGCCTGCAGTCCTGGTCAGGGGTTGCCTCAGGGCCCCCCTGGGCTCTTCGCATGGAGACCGCAGGGCCTGAGGTCTGGAGCCCGGAGCCCTGGCTGCCCTGGAGGCCCGCTTCACCGGGGGTCTGGCTGTCCTCCGCTTATCATTCTCTCTCTCTTTCCGTATCCCTGCCTGTCTCCCTCTCCCCGCCTCTCTTTTTACCTCCCCTGCCACCAGCACCCCATCAGTCTCCTGTGCCTCTGAAGCCAGGGCATCTCTGGAGGGCCTAGCAGGGACTGAGGGGCCGAGCCCAGCATAGGGGAGCTGTCCCGGCCCTGCCCCTCTGCAGTCCTGGGGGGCCCTGGGTAAGGGAGCCCCCAAAGGCTGCACTGGTCTCCCCTGTGACCCGCTTTCCCGCCCCAACTGCCATGTGTCTGGGCCGGTTACAAGCCCACTGCTCTGCCTGGGAACTGGGGACCGGGTTCTACCCGCCGTGTGGAGGTGCAGCCCTGCCCCTCAGCCTTGGGGGGCCTGGACCCCTGCAGCTGACTGTGGAAATGGGTCCCCTGGGCTGTTCCTCCCTGGAGCCCATGCCCACCACAGGGAGGACTGTCTGTGCTGGAATCTGGGGTGAGTGCCATGGACACTCTGGGCGTTCAGAGGCCCTCAGGATGTGAGAAGAGAGACTTGAGATCTGGTCTCAGAAATAGGAAGAGAGGAAGGCTGGAGGAAGCCCCCGACAAACAGACGGACAGATACAGATGGGAAGAGACAGGTGAGGAGGAAGGGCGGCAGGACAGAGTGGGGAGGCCCCAGAGGCCCCTCCCTGGCCCCTCCTCCCCTGGCTGAAAGGGGTGGAAGACCCCCGCTCCATCCCGCCCTCCTCCTCCAAAATCTTAGAGTCACCGACCTGCCCTTACCCTCCTTCCTCTTCCCCATCTTTTCTGCGTTTCCCCCAGGACTCATGAGAGACAGCGCCCCTATAGCTGTGTGTGCAGCTCTTTGCCATTACTGTGTCTCACTCACCTCTCTCTCTGTCTGTGTCTCTCTGTCCATCAGATATCCCCAAGGCCAGAATAGCTCTTAGGCCTAGGAAGGTGCTGAGAACTACAGCTTGGGAAGTAGGAAGTATTAGTTCACTTTTCAGATGAGGAAACTGAGGCTCAGAAAAGTTAGGTGACACTGAGGGGTGGGCAGAGCCAAGGTTTGAACCTCTGTCCGCCCAATGCCCACCCCAGTGACTCAGGCTGAGATGATCAGGGCTGCCAGATAGTGCCCTGTGTGCGTCTGTGTAGGAGAATGTTCTGGGGAGGCTGCTCAGAGGAGGTGGCGTCCCAGGGGCCCCATCCCTTCCTTACTGAGCCCAGGGCGGGAAGGGTGCTGTGTCTGCTGCCATGTGAGGTCCCTGATTAGCGTTTCCCCTCCTTCTCCCTAATCACCTTGCTGAGGGCCCACACCCAGCTCCCAGTCTCCATTTCTGCAGCCCTGGCTCAGAGGTTAACCCCTCTTTAGGCACCTGCCCCCAGCTGCCCAGGCCCCTGGGCGGGTAGGGTATGCAAGCTGGGACCTGGTGCCTCCGTGGAGTATCTTCAATTGCCTGGGTTCAGAGGCTCAGCTGTGAAACCCAATGAACGTAGGTTGGGCCTTGGTGAGGTTAGTTTTGTATCATGAATCACTTCATTTCTGCAGGTAGTACGATTATGCTCAGGGCCTCTGGTCAGGCTTCAGGGTTCAACTCCCAGCCGTGTGGTCTGTGTAAACCATGGGCAAGTCCCTTTGCCACCCCGAGTCTCAGTTTCCTCAACTGTAAAATGGGGTTCAAAGCAGTGCTTGCCCCATAGGGTCGTTGCAAGGATACACTGAGCCATGTGAAGGACTGGGCACAATCTCTGGCAGTTGGTAACTGCAAGGGCGCTAGCTTTTGTGATTCTGGATTCCTGGGGGCTGTGTTCTAAAGAGCCCCATCGAGGGAGAGTGGGAGGCTGGGTGGAATCACGGGGCCCAGCTTTATGACGTTGCTAGTGTCTAATTGCTCACTTTCCTGTCTGTCCCCTCTCCAGACTGAGCACTCCCCGAGGGCAGGGTAGGTTTCATCCATTCATTTCCTGTGTCCAGTCTGGGGCCGGAGCTGGGGGTTCAATGAACTACATGGACTCAGGATGGAAACCTAACAGGCATGGCCACTTGGGGGGCCCTCTGGGAGGGCAGCCACTCAGGCTTTCTGACCCATGAGCCGTTCTTTCCCTTTTTTTTTTTTGGCTGTCCTGGGTCTTCGTTGCTGCTCGTGGACTTTATCTACTTGTGGTGCTCCTCACAGGGGTGGTTTCTCTTGCTGCAGGGCACAGCTTCTAAGACAAGCAGGCTCAGGAGTTGTGGTGCATGGACTTCGTTACCCCAGAACCCGGGGAATCTTCCTGGACCAGGGATCGACCGACGTTCCCTGCATTGTCAGGCGGATTCTTAAACTCTGGACCGTCAGGGAAGTCCCCATGAGCCATTCTGGAAGTCCCCTCTCGTCCTGGGTTTGCTGCCCTCTTTGAGGTCACCTCTGAGGATTAGTCCTGGGTTTACTTATGTCCTGGAGGTTCTACCCGGCCCTCTGCGCCCACAGCTGCCACAGTTGCCGGGTGTAAGGTGAGAATTCCACAGCGCCTGTGTGCTTGTCAGACCTGCAGACACCTGGCCCGGCTCCTGGATATTCTGACCCCATGGGCTTTGATGTTGGGCTGTTGTGACCCCATGTGAGAATGCTTGGCATCGCGGGGGGGCGGGGAGTGGTGTTACAAAGCAGGTGGGACACTGGACTCCAGAGTTGCAGGGTCTGGGACACAAAGTTCAGCTGGGCTGCTGTCCTCCACATGACGAGAAGGCACCCCTGCCTTCCCGCGCCCCAGACACCCGCTCAGAGAACAGAAGCCGTGCTCTGCACATGGCAGGGGCTTGTGGGGCTAAAGGAGATAAGATCAGTGAAGCACCACTCACGTGAGGATGCTTTCATAAATGTTCGTTTCATCAGCCATCCCCCTGCCTGGGATCTGTTTCAAATTCTTGGGTGATGGTAACTTTCCAGGGGCAGTTTGTAGGAATCTCTTGGCGCCCCACATCTCAAAGGACAATCTTTATGCATACCCTCCTCCTGCCGTGTGAGGAGGGGACTCTGCTTAACACGACCTCTTCCCAGAGACTTCTGCCTCTGCCATGCTTGCTTCCTAGGGTTTGGAGAGTTGATTCCACCATCTTCCTGAACAAGCTTTGATATCCCCATTTTATAGACAAGGACACTGAGGCTCAGGGTGGGTAGGCCAATTGCCAAAGGTTACATGTCACTGTGAAATGGAATTGGAATTTAAGTCTCTCTCAATTCAGAGTTCATACTGTGAACTGATTTATTATTCTGCCTCCATACCTGGGGCTGGGTAAGGGTCCTCAGAAGCTGGTTGACTCCCTGAGAACCCACTTGGGAAGCTGGGTCTTCTTGTCAGGGCCCCTAGACTCTGGGGCTCCTGGGCATCCTCTCATATACTCCTAAAGATGGTTGGATGGCATCACCGACTCAATGGACATGAGTCTGAGCACATTCTGGGAGTTGGTGATGGACAGGGAAGCCTGGTGTGCTGCAGTCCATGGGGCTGCAAAGAATCAGACACGACTGAGCGATTGGACTGAACTGATCCCTTTAACTTAGCATTTCCCAAGTGATGTTCCCAAATGGCTGATTATCTCCTCAGCCCCTGGGAGCAGAGCCCTGGCTCTGTCCTGTCTGTCTGCCTCAGGGTGCTGAGCAAACATGTGCACTGCTCCACATGTGTCATGATGGGAAACAGGTTGGGAAGTACCGACGGCTCTAACCAATCCCCCCCCCCCCCGCCCCATGCCTTGTACACATATACTCCCCAGAAGCGGGGGAGTTGTGGTCCTCTTTGTGTCTCGGTCACTTCATCGTAGAAATAAAGACTCAAGTAGGTGACGTCAAAGGCCTTCCTAGCACTGTGAATCTGAGTGTGTGAGCCTTAGCTCCCAGGGTTAGGAGGGAGCAGGGTTTGCATGGGGCCCAAGCAGCCTGCAAAAAACATCAGGAAGGGAGTCATGGACAGAGAAAGATCAGAGGCTATGGTTCAGCCTCAGCTTGAGTCTTTGGCTGCATCAGGCCTGGTGGGGAGGTTGCAAGATTTGAGGGGGTCTGCTCTTCCCCAAGCTGCACCCTCTGTCAGAGCGGCCCCTTCTTCATGCCGAAGGCCCTCTGGTCTCACCGCTTGGGCTTCAGAGAAAAGCAAGGAAGGGCCACATCTGGTGGCCTCATCAGCCCCTGAAGGAACAGCATGGCCAGGATTGGTGGGGCTGATCTTTTCCTTCCTGAAAGGAAGCCAAGAGTCATGTTTTGGAGCTGGGGTGGGATGGGAGGTCAGGCAAACAGACCGAGGTTCGGAAGGGTGGGGTTGGCGGGCTCCACCATTGACCTCTTTCGCTTTGGCAGCAGGTGGAGAGAGAGGAGCTCCAGTCTCAAGGCAGACCTGGAGTTGCGTCAGGGCTTAGCCATTGACTTGTGTGGCCCAAGGCAAGTCACTGAACCCGGGTCTCAGTCTCTTTATCTGTTAAATGGGGGTGATGATATCTCAAGAATCATTGCAGATGAAATGAGGGATGGTGGGTATGGGCTGATGCAAAGACATGGTGCCGTCCCTCTGCTACTGCAGTCTGGCCGGGTAAGACAAGCAGAAGGCTTTGAGCTCTGGTTTGGGCTCTAGGAAATCAAACCAGTCCATCCTAAAGGAAATCAGTCCTGAATGTTCACTGGAAGGACTGATGCTGAAGCTTCAATACTTTGGCCACCTGATGCAAAGAACTGACTCACTGGAAAAGACTGTGATGCTGGGAAAGATTGAAGGCAGTAGGAGAGGGGGACATCAGAGGATGAGATGGTTGGATGGCATCACTGACTCAATGGACATGAGTTTGAGCGAGCTCTGGGAGTTGGGGACAGGGAAGGGACAGGGAAGCCTGGCATGCTGCAGTTCATAGGGCTGCAAAGAGTTTGGACATGACTGAGTGACTGAACTGAACTTGGGCTCTAAAATCCTGGGATTCCTGGGAAGGTCTGATCTGGACGTGTTTCTTCCACCCCATGGTGGTGGTTGTGGGGTTTGCTCACTTGCGTTGTGAGGAGCTGATAGTGTCCCCAGAGCTCTTTACATGCCTCATCTTGGTCCTTCAACAACCCTATAAGATGGGAGGTCCTGCTAGTATCCTCATGTTAGAGCTGAGACGTTGGGCTCAGAGAGGGTGAGTAGCTTCCTCGCTGGCGGTCACACAGTAGGAAGCAGAGCTGGGATTCACACCGAAGTCCTAAAGGAAGCCGAGATCCTAATCACGCTGCTGTTTAGTCACTCAGCCATGTCCAGCTCTTCGGGACCCCATAGACTGTAGCCCACCAGGCTCCTGTATCCATGGAATTCCCAGGCCAGAATACTCGAAATGGCAACTTGGAATGAATACTTGGAAATGGCAACCCACTCCGAGGGCCTCCTTATTTTCCAGTTGCCCAGGGTAATAGCTTTCCATTTTTCTGTTCTAACAACGGGAAAGGTATGACCAGAGATTGAAAAGTAGGATATAGGGAGGCCAAAAAGCCAGCCCCCTCCAGGGAGTCAGCATGGGTTTCTGGAAACACATCACCTGTCACAGACGAAAACAAACACAGCAACCTGTGACCCGTCTCTTTTCTCGGGCAATCGGGACAAAGTCCAGAGAACTGCAGAGCTGAGTGGCTGAGAACCAGCTTGCAGGTGGCGTTATCAGTCGACAGGCAGGCTTCCAGAGCTGAGCAGCCAGCCAGGTGTGCTCTCTCCTCTTTTCTGTCCAAGCTGCCTGGGCTCCCACGGGATCAGTTGTCCAACTCACCCAACTGGCTGGACACCCAAATCTCAGGCAGGCCGCTGAGAGACAGCCCAGAGGCTCAGAGACAGGGGCCCTACCCCCACGGAGGGCAGAGGCCTCCTTCCTCAGGTGGCCCAGCCCCGCCCTGCTTCACCCTGCCCCCCTCGCCTGAGAGCAGGGGTAGTCACTCTCTGGCACTCCCCTGCATGTATCTAGAGGCTGGCTCGAGGCCCTGCAGAGGGTTTTGGACTGTTGGTCAGGAAATCAACAACTTCCGGATAACCATCATCATCATCGTAATTGGTGGCATTTATTAGACACATACTGGGTGCCAGGCACTTTACAGATACGAAATCATGTAAACCTCACCAGGCCCATTATTAAGTCCATTATACAGGTGGGAAAGTTGAGGCATGGGGCTGAAGTGATTGCCCAAGCCCGCACAGTTGGTAAGATACGGCAGATTTGGCATCTTTGGGCAGGGATAGTGGGAGGAGGGGGCCAGGGGACCTGCATGGATCGAGCCCTACTATGTGGAGCCTGAGTCCAGTTCATCTTCACACCTGTGAGTGGTGGGTGGGTTTAGTCTCTCCATTCAGTGATAAGGAGGCAGCTCTGCAGATTGTGTGGCCTGGAGGTAGCAGATGCAGGGGTGAGAACCAAGAATGACTGTGATGCAGAGTCAGTTCTCCTTAAATCTCTATGAGGAAGGCCTGAGGAGTCGGGGCAGGGCAGCAGGTGGAGAGAGAAAAGCTCTGGACCGAGAATCTCCAAGTCCTCCATGGCGTGCTCAGCCCTGAGTTTGCTGTGGGATCTGTAGTCTCCTGCGTTCTCCAGCCCCTCTGAGCAAAGCAATGATCTCAAAAGTCTCCTCCTGCACAGTGGATACTGCTCTGGGATGAATCACCCCGGGAATGTGCCTCCAGGAAGTGGAGGACAGAGCAGAGGTGCAGGGAGCTTCACGTGAGATTCTCCCTGGCCAAGACCTGCTGCCCCGGGGTTCCCAGGCCCGAGACACCCCCACTCAGAGCAGAGGGACCAGGCCACGCTGGGTCTCGATGTATGATAATCCTCTGGGAAGCTTAAAAAATAAAACCCTAGTGTCCAGGAGAAGAGGGGGACAGAGGGTGACATGGTTGGATGGCACTGCTGACTTGATGGACTTGAGTTTGAGCAAGCTCCGGGAGTTGGTGTTGGACAGGGAAGCCTGGCATGCTGCAGTCCATGGGGTTGCAAAGAGTCGGACACGACTGAGTGACTGAACTGAACTGAGTGCCCAGGCTGCACCCCAGACCAATTAAATCAGGATTTCAGGGGTTTGGGGGCGGGGTTAGCAGGGTAGGCACCAGCACGGTTTAGAGCTAATTCTAAGGTTCAGCCAAGATTGGGGGCCACTGCTTTAGCAATCGGGAGATGGAGGAAGTAAGGCCCTGGCTTTCTAGAGTTAGTGACCCCATGAAACCAGAAGAAAGCGTGTCCTCATGCATCTTTCTAGAGAGAGGGTTCATGGCTTCTGTCAGCCTTTTCTGACCCAGCAGAGATTAAAATTCAATCTCTTGGGAAGGGAAGTAACCCCCTCCCCACAAGCCAATGATGTTATTTTTAAGCTCCAGAGACTTGCCTTTTCATACTGTTCATTCCAGTAGTCACGTATGGATGTGGGAGTTGGACCAAGAAAAGGCTGACTGCCACAGAATTGATGTTTTTGAACTGTGTTGCTAGAGAAGACTCTTGAGCATCCCTTGGACAGCAAGGAGATCCAACCAGTCCATCCTAAAGGAAACCAACCCTGAACTTTCATTGGAAAGACTGATGCTGAGGCTCTAATACTTTAGCCACCTGATAAGCTCAGTTGCTCAGTAGCGTCCCACTCTTTGTGACCCTAAGGACTGTAGCCCGCCAGGCTCCTCTGTCCAGGGGGATTCTCCAGGCAAGAATACTGGAGTGTGTTGCCACCCCCTCCTCCAAAGGATCATCCCAACCCAGGGAAGAAACCCAGGTCTCCTGCACTGCAGGCGGATTCTTTACTGTCTGAGCCACCAGGGAAGCCCTAGCCATTTGATGCAAAGAGCCAACTCACTGGAAAAGGCCCTGATGCTGCGAAGACTGAGGGCAGGAGGAGAAGGGAGTGATAGAGAATGAGGTGGTTGGATGGCATCATCGACTGGATGGACATGAGTTTGAGCAAGCTCCGGGAGTTGGTGGTGGACAGGGAGACCTGGCGTGCTGCAGGCCATGGGGTCGCAGAGTCAGACACGACTGAGTGGCGGAACAACAGCAAGAGGCCCGCAGCTGCAGGATCAAAGTTGGTTTGCCTCATCCTCTCTAAGGCGCTGGTCCTGACTTCTCCAGACCTTCCTTTCCTGTCCTTCTTCCTGCAGATACACACAGAAGGCTTACGGTGTTCCAGGCGCTGTCCTGGACTGTGGGTTACTGGGTAAATGAGACGGATGCTGCCCCTCCCCTGAAGGAACCATATTCTATTAGAAGCATAGAACTAACAGGACCATATGCTATTCTAATGGGGGCTCCGGTCACGGTAGTGGAGCAGTAAGGTGACTGCGGCTAGCAGGGCCATGTGACGGGCCCAGGTGTCCAAGCTGCATCAGGGGACTCCCCGACCCCGCACCCAAGAGTCCGATGATTTGATTGGGGCAGGGGCCAGGGGCTGCGTATTAGCATATTTTGATTCCCACACGCAGCTGGAGTTGTGGCCAGCCAGCCGGCCGTGTAGATCAGGTGTTCAGAGAAGGCCTCTGGGGGGGAATACCTCTGCCTGCCCAGGGGAAGGGAGGGAGCCAGCCCGGCTCTTTGTGGGCAGAGTGCTCCTGGCGGAGGAACTGAGAGGGCAAAGGCGCTCCGGTGGGCAGGGGCCTGGTGTACAGAACAACAGGAAGGAGCCGTGTTAGGATTAAACGCGTGATCGAGAGGACGGAGGAGGGGCGGGGCCAACCGGGCGGGGCCTCACCGGCCACGTAAGAGTCTGGATCTTACCGCGAACGCCTCGGCTCCGTCTCCATTGAAGGGTTGCAGGCCAGGGAGTGACAAGATCTAGTTTGCATTTTCCCAGAGTCCTCCCTGCAGTGGGCATGATGGCCTGACGAGGGCAGGAGGGGATCCCGTGAGCAGCCAGGGAGCTGCACTAGTCCAGGTCGGAGGTGGGACGGGGAGCTGGGAGGGTCAAGGGTTGGAGACCCATTCCCACTGTGGGATGAAGGAAGGAGGAGGAGACCCGAGCGTGGCTCTCGGGTGTCGTGTCTGAGCCAGCTGGTGGGTCGAAGGGCCGTTCATCTCCCCGTCTCTGAATCCTGCAGCACTTGGAGCTCAGGAGCCCCGTCCCAGGGGACCTTCAGGAGCCTTGGGCTTGCCGTTTCCTAAGATGTATTCCGTGCGATGTTAGGCTGTTGAGTGATAGATGGTTTTCGGTCCCCGGTGTTTACTGCTGGGTGTCTTGGAGACGCTAATAGCCTAATGTGACCCTCGGGAAAAACTGGCGCTCCATAGACTTGGTGACAGGGGAGTCTCTAGTTCCGAACGGCGTGTCTTCTAGGACTTGTATTCTGAAGAACTACCTTGGAAACTGCCTCTGCTCTGGTCCCAGCCTGTCACTTGATGGTTGAAGAGGCAGGTCTGGGGTTAGGGTGGGAAGGACAGTGCTGGGTCTCAAGCAGGGCAGAGCAGGGCGTCCCTTCAGAGTAGGCGCCGAGCTTGAGGCCTGGAGGGACCACAGCACTCCCCCGCCCTGGCCACTTGGTCTCTGCAGGGCTGTTCAGGGACATCTGGGTTCCAGGGTCAGGCCAGGGGGTTCCTCCTTCATCAGATGCAGGATAAACCTACCTTCCCCTCTACCAGGGTGAACTCACAGGGGCCCGGCACGGACAAGGGGTTCTCTTAAAGCAGGGGCTCTTCCCCACAGGCTTCCCCCCACCCCGGGGAAGGTGAGGGAGCCGTGACTGTGGGTCCTGGCACGCAGAGCTGGCCCTGAGTGCCGGCCCTACGCATCCCTCACCCCACCCCTTGGCACGAGACAGAAGAAGTCTGAAAAGGGAGTCTCAGCTGACTTAGGGGCAACAGATCTCAGGCCCCCTTCGAGTGACTGCACATCTGAAATGTCCTGGTTTTCCGTGTGGAAGTTCCTTCCCCTCCCCTCCACCTCTCTGTCCACCTCTCTATCCATCCACCTGCCCCCTCTCCACTCACCCCTCCCTCCATCCACTCATCTGTCCATCACCCACCTATACCTTCATCTGTACTCATCCCTCCCTCCCTCCCTGCATCCATCTAGTCTCTCGTTCAGCAAATTTTGGATGAGCCCACTTTGACCTCGTAAAGAATATATCACCTTTCCCCTCAAGATATCACAGTCCATAGGGGAGATGGACAAATAAGTAGAAAATTACTGTACAGCTTCATGAGTTATAATGGTAATCTCCATTTATTGAAAGCCTCCTTCGTGCCAGGCATTTGACCCACATTATCTAGTTTAATCTCTGGGCAAATCTGCCAAGCAGGTTATATGTTTCTTCTTCTCACAGATGAGCAAGGTGAGGTTCAGAGAGGCTAAGTCACTTGTCCGAGGTCACACAGCCAGGAGGTGATAGAACAGCGTTCAAACCCAGGCAGTCTGATGCCAGGGCCTGTTGTGGGAACTGCTCTAGTGCCCAGTGCTGCTGGAAGGAAGCAGAGGGGGAGGGCTCCTAACCAGCCTGTGTGTTAGTAGGGAGCGGGTGGACAAGGATGGCCAGAGTGGGTTTCCTGGAGGAGGTGGATGTCTGAAGTGAGTATTGAAGGATGAGCCGGAGTTAGTAAAATACCAGTAGTATAATAATTTCATTGTACAAACTGATTTGGCGTAGAATTTCTGTATTTTGGTCAATTTAAATTGAAGTTGCTTAGAAACAGTCCGTTTTCCTGCTCTAGAGTATTCCATGAAATCAGCAGCTCCTTGCTGCTGCTCACAGAGCCGTCAGTGACTGTTCCGGAATTTTCCAGAGGAGATGGGTTTGCATCTCCTTCCCTTTTTTTGTGGCTGTTAAGACATCCTCGCAGGAAAGCATGGGCCGACCTTCTCGTGTCTACAGAAAGTGTATACAGGAAAGGCTAACATCGGGAGCCTCCCTCTTTGTCTCATTTCATGTGCAAGTGAAATGCTCACCCATCGCTTCTCGGGAAAGCACTGATGAAGACGCTTCCCCAGCCCCTGCTCATCCAGCCCTGACTGTGCCAGGCTCTGACCTCACTTTTCTTTATAACACGGGCTTCCACTGGGCAACGAGACCCCGGGAGTCCCTTCTATGGCCGTGCATTGGCAGAACGAGGATTTGAACCCTTATCTGGGGATCCTGCATCTTCTCCTTCCTGATTATTCACTTTCTGCCACCCAGCTTGCTCTCCGCCAAAATCCCAAGCTATCAGCAGTCCTGGTTCTTGCCATCTCTTCCAGACACATGTGCCTGTACCGTCTGCTCCCCTGTGCCAGGAGCCTGCAGCCTTCTTCCATAAAAGGCCAGGCAGGGGATGTTTCGGGCTCTGCAGGCCAGTGGTCTGAGTCACAGCCAGTCCACTTTGCCATTTCTTGAGATAGCCACCATGGGCAAATACATAAAAGGGTGGGCATGGCTGGGTGCCAGGACAGCTTTATTTATTTGAATTTCGTGTGTTACAAGATACTCTTTTTATTTTTTCCCACCTACTTAAAATGGTTCCTGGTCAGGGAAGGTATCATTTGGGGCTCCCCTTGTGGCTCAGCTGGTAAAGAATCCGCCTGCAATGCGGGAGACCTGGGTTTGATCCCTGGGTTGGGAAGATCCCCTGGAGAAGGGAAGGGCTACCCACTCCAGTATTCTGGCTTGGAGAATTCCAGGGGTCACAAAGAGTCAGACATGACTGAGAGACTTTTCTACCTTTCTAACTACTTACAAATGTAAAATCTGTTCTTGTGAGCCGTGCAGCATCTAGAGGGTGGGTTGGATTTGATCCACAGGCCTAACTGGCCAGTCCCTGCCTTACACCAACCCTTACTCTTGCCTCGTGGGTGGAGAGACTGAAGTTGAGACCACTAGAGTGTGACCCCAGACCCTCGGATTCCAACTTTGGGGTCTCCTCGGGGCTTGGTGGTCATTGTGATCTCACTGAGGTTGATGTCACTCTGCATCAGGGGCAACCTGGGCGTGTCCCCAGCCTGAGCTGACTTCCTGCCCTTTGTGGGGCCACCCATCTTCTGCCCAGTATGGAAGACGTGTTCATCTGCTGTTTCTGTAAGGGGTAGTGTCAGCACTCACGGAGCAGAAACATTCTGTATCCCGGATCTCGGCCGACAGGTCCAGGAACCACCCATCACCCCAGGCTCAGCCCCTTCTCTTCCCTCAGATGAGTCTCAGGTAGTCTTTGGGCTTTCCCTGATTGGCCAACCTACCTGTCAATCATGGGGCTGCCTGTTTCAGCATCTGAATCCACCCAGTTGCCTCCTGGAGAGGAGGAGGTGGCCTCAGGGGCCAGGAGGCCTGGGTTCTGTCCTTGCTGGTCCATGCACCCTTGACCTTGGGCAAGCTTCCTCACCCCTCTGAGCTCCAGTTTGCTCGCAGGGTGCTGAAGGGCTTACTTTGCAGAACTCCTAGTATAATTTGAGGGCATAAAAGAGACCAGCGAGGTTGCCTATAGTATCAGGGAATCCCAGCTGAGCAGCCTCTGCCTCCTCCTTACCTGCAAACCAGAGCTCCTTTGAACAGTGGCCTTGGTGCTCACCACCTACTTAATGGAATCCCAGCCATTCCCAGAGGCCCCTTTCTGCAGTCGGCCACTCCTGGAAGGCAGCATTCCACAGTCCTTGGGTCTGGAGCTATCATGTGTGCTAAGGCGCTTCAGTTGTGTCCGACTCTGCAGCCCCATGGACCGTAGCCCACCAGGCTCCTCTGTCCATGGGATTCTCCGGGCAAGAATACTGGAGTGGCTTGCCATGCCCTCCTCCAGGGGATCCTCCTGACCCTAGGATCGAACCTGCATCTCTTATGTCTCTGGTATTGGCAGGCGGATTCTTTACCACTAGCGTTAGTTGCTCAGTCGTGTCCGACTCTTTGCGACCCCATGGACTGTAGCCCACTGGTCTCCTCTGCCTATGGGATTCTCTAGGCAAGAATACTGGAGTGGGTTGCCATTTCCTTCTCCAGAGGATCTTCCCGACCCAGGGATTGAACCTGGGTCTTCTGAACTAGAGGCGAATTCTTTACCATCTGAGCTACAGGGAAGACCAAAAGTGAAAGTGAAAGTCGCTCAGTCTGTCCGACTCTTTGTGACCCCATGGACTGTATAGTCCATGGAATTTTCCAGGCCAGAATACTGGAGTGAGTAGCCTTTCCCTTCTCGAGGGGATCTTCTCAACCTAGGGATCAAACCCAAGTTTCCCACATTGCAGCCGGGTTCTTTACCAGCTGAGGCCCCAGGGAAGCCCAAGAATACTGGAGTGGGTAGCCTAACCCTTCCTCAGTGGATCTTCCCAACCGAGGAATTGAACCGGGGTCTCCTGCATTGCAGGCAGATTCTTTACGAGCTGAGCCCCCAGGGAAGCCCTTCTTTACCACTAGTGCCACCTTGTAAAAATCAATAAAAAGCAATACCATGCCCATGAAATAGAGTGGAATGTGGTGGTTCTATGGCTCAAATACCACACCACTGCTTAAGGATCTCTGTGACTCGGGCAAGTTACTTCACTTGCCTCCCCCACCCCTGACCCCCGCCGGAGAGGAAGACCCTCCACACCTTTGGGCAGGTCGTGAGGACTAAAGGGATGACACGCACCAACAGCTGCCCGGAGTCGGTGCCGCTCATGGGGGAGGCCAGGTGGCTGTTTCTGTTTAGTCGCTCAGTCATGTCTGACTACTTGGCAACCCCATGGACTGTCCATGGAATTCCCGGGGCAAGAATACTGGAGTAGATTGCCCTTTCCTTCTCCAAAGGGATCTTCCTGACCCAGGGATCAAACCTGAGTCTCCTGCACTGGCAGGTGGGTTCTTTACTGCTGAGCCCCTGAGGAAGCGCCGGCCAGCCCCTTTCTGAACACCTGCAACCTTGCAAGGCTGCCCTGGAGACCCGGCCTGAATGGAGGACGTGAAGCCAGAAAGGGTAGAAACGCCTTTTTCTGTGCAACAGCCCCGGCCGGCACAAAGGAACGACCGTTCCACACTTCTCCAGTTTCACAAGAATGCAGCCAGCATCCCCGCTCCCCGAGGTCGTGGGGTTCTTCTCGGGAAGGGATGACTTAGCCACAGGCGGCTTGGGGCTGAGCCTGGGGCAGCCCCTCTGCCTTCACGGGGAGGAAACTCAAGCAGGGCCGTGGTCGGCAAGAAAAGCATGCCTCCTTCGGCGAGAGGCTCTTTCTTCTCTTGCTGTTTTGTTCTGTGCCAGTTTACCAAGTGCCTGTGGTTGTCAGGCGCTGCACTGGGAGGGAGACAGAAGACAATAGCTCTCCTTCATGGGGACACCCCCAGCAGGCCTTCCTAGGGCCAGGCCTGGCTTCAGATCGCAGATCTCTGGATCTCTTGACAAGAGGGGAACCCGTGTTCTCTCCCCACTCTGGGCCTGGGGGAGGCCCCAGGTGGAGTTACCGAGGCTGGACTTCCCTGGCTCTGAGTCGCTGCTGTTCCCACATTTCTCAGACCCAGGCCTTGGACCCTGGTAGCCTGGAGGAGTGTTCAGTCTAATCTCCCCCTGTAGCGCTTGAATTCCCATAAGTCTTTATTCAGCTGTTGCTTGCACACCACTTGGGATAGGGCACTCACTACCACCCAGGTCATCGTTTCCTTCCTTGGACGGCTTTGTTCCATGTTGTGCCCGAACATGGGCACATGTTCCCCCTTAACTCCCCTACCCCGGTCCCTGGAGGTGTAGAAAATTGAAGCTGAGCTCCCATTTGGCAAAAATGATGGATTAGACCTGGGTGAGGGTACCTCCACGTGGACAGGGGGAGCCACCGGCTCAGGAGGAAGAAGGGATGAAGCCCACGCCTTGGGCCCTCTAATCCCTCTGCTCCGTAGCTGCTTCTCCCCACCCTCCACCGGGCGGTGGGAACAGCGTCTGGTGCCTACTTCCCCACCCCCAGGCCAGCTCGGCCCCTGCAGCTGTCCCAGGCCAGCTGTCTCAGCCCCAGCTGCCTTTGCTGGCTCCCTTGGCCCCGTGGGGCCTGAAGGCTGGCCGTTAGGCATTCCTGATTGTGTCTGACCTCAGGGAGCCTGAGGGTTATCGTTAGTAACTTTCCTGTAGGCCCAGCCCTGGTGGAGCGTCTAAGCCAGACCCTAGCTGCCACCCACACCCTTGCCCCTCTGCAGTGTGGCTCTGGGTCGGTCATCTAACCTCTTGGCCTCAGGGTCCCCTGTGATAGGACCTGACGTCGTTAGCACCTACCTCGTGAGGTTGTGGCGAGGGTGAGCTGGGGTGATCGAGGGTCAGTGGGTCTGGGGTGTCCGTCAGCATCAGTTCCCTCTCCTCCCCCCAGCCCACGTCCTGCGCAGCACTGACCCACCTGCCTTGTCTTTTCTGCCCAGGGAGCTCCAGGACCGACAGGATGGGGTCAGCCTGCATCAAAGTTACCAAGTACTTCCTCTTCCTCTTCAACTTGCTCTTCTTTGTAAGTATGACTGGCACCATCCAACTGCCTAGGAAAGAGACTCTCTTCCTGGGGGCATCCCAGTCCAAGACCTTCCAGCCTGCGGCTGATGGTGGGGGTGCGGCGGGGCTGGGGCCTCAGGCAGACTGTTGGAAATGCAAGCAGGAGGGGGTGGAAGGAGATTCCCAGCGTTCCCAGCTGGTGCGGAGGCAGAACACTGGGCCCGTGCCCCAGCCCTTCCCTCTCCCGAGCTCCGAGGCCATGGGGGTGGTCCGGGTGGGAGGTGGGCGTGGGGAGAACGGCATCTTCCTTGTCCGGTCCTGACTCCCCATCCTCCTCTGCCCGCCCCAGCTGCCCCACCACACTCCCACCCACATGATGAGGGGTGTCCCCTGCTGCTCCGAGCTCCCAGAGGGTGGGCAAGAGGAGGCGGGGCTCTGGGCAGAGTGAGGACACCGTCGCCCCTCCCCAGACCCACCCTGCAGGCCTCTTGGGCCTGGAGCCGCCCAGCTGTTTGCTCCGTGCCCATCTGGAGCTGCTTTTCCCGGGGCCTTGATTTTCCTCTCTGGTCTGGCACAGGAGGACTCCTCCTGCCTCGGAGTCGCCAGGATGATGGAATGAGTGTGTGTGTGTGTGCATGCATGTACATGCTTATGGGTGAGTATGTGTGTGTGTGAGTGAGATTATGTGTGAGTGTGTGCATATGTGCACACGCTTATGGGTGAGTATGTGTGTGTGTGTGAGATTATGTGTGAGTGTGTGTGTGCATATGTGTACACACTTATGGGTGAGTATGTGTGTGTGTATGTGAGATGTGTGAGTGTGTGTGCGCGCATATGTGTACACGCTTATGGGTGAGTATATATGTGTGTGAATGTATGTGAGATTATGTGTGAGTGTATGTGTGCATATGTGTACACACTTATGGGTGAGTGTGTGTGAGTATGTGAGATGTGTGTGTGTGCGTGCATATGTGTACACACTTATGGGTGAGTATATATGTGTGTGAGTGTATGTGAGATTATGTGTGAGTGTGTGTGTGCATATGTGCACACGCTTATGGGTGAGTATGTGTGTGTGTGTGTATGTGAGATTATGTGTGAGTGTGTGTGGGGTATGTATGTTTGTGTGAGCATACAGGGGTGTGCATGTGTGTGTGTGTGAGTAGTGTGTGAGAGTGTGAGTGTGTGATGGGGGTTGGGGTGGGTGAAGAGTGGACTAGAGAGACCATTAAAGGAGTGCTGCTGGGGGCTGTGGCCTCTCATGCTATTGGTTCACCCGACACTATTAAAAAAAATCAAAATGTTTATAGGATGTTTATTATGACTCAATTTTATTTTTTTAAAGGTATATAATATGCATGCATATTTTTAAGAGGAACAGAAAATACCTCTGAATAGTCTTGTTGGGATTCCTGAGATTTTTGGTTTCATCCTTTTTGGTTCTCTGCATTTTTCAAATTTTCTACAATGAATTCCTTGTGGAAAAAAAGTTTTTTTTACATTACAAGTTACACAGGAGTATAGAAAGTTTGGAAAACAAAGCATCATGCTAAACTCCCTCTCATAGCTTTAACCCAACACATAGATGTTTACAGGTGTGTTGCTGGCATACATGCACACACACGTACCCACTTGCATGCACGCACACACACACACATGTACACATGCACCTACATTCGCACACACGCACACGTGCACACACATCCATGCACCCACATGTGTGCACACGGATGTACCCACACACGGTCATGTACCCACATGTGTGTACACACATGTGCAAGCATGTACGCACGCACGTGCATGTGCCCACACATGCATGCACACACTTGTGTGGACATGGACAGCTCTGGTGCTGCCTGCCCTGCAGCGGGTCCACCCTGGCTCTGGCCCACCTTCCCCGCCTCAAGGATGCTGCTGAGGCCGCCCTGCCGCTCCGGCCTTCCACTGATGGCCACAAAGGGCCTGGGCACCTGAGTTTCCCAGGTTGGCGGTCAGGGCGCTCCCGGCAGGGCCAGGCTTCTGGAAATCAGCTGTCCGTACAGCCTGAACCACTCCTTCCCTGGCAGGCACTGTGCTCCCGGCTGAGGCCCAGCTTTAAGGGCCAGCCAGCCAGGATGAGGGGTGGAATGTGGGAGCAAGGTGGTTCTGTCCCTGGGGCTCTCAGGGCCCAAGTTGGGAGTCTGGGCTTCAGCCTCAGAGGTGGCAGGGCCTGGGGATGCAGGGACACAGACATCCCCTCTCCCCCCACGCAGCAGGAGGGACGGAGATGGAGGCTTCATGGAGGAAGTGAGAGGGGTTGAGGGTTTGGGGCCAGGGTGTCCCTTCCACTCCCAGGTTCCCCATGGAACCAGAGCCTAGACGAGCTTCCCTCGGGCCGCACTCTGAGGGTTGGGCTCACTTCATCTCCTCCCAGCTGCTCCAGGACACTGGCAGGGAGCAGGTGTTCCCTCCCCGGGTGCCGTGGCCCAGGAGGGCTCATAAGGACATGGAGGGGGGGCTGTAGTGGGAGAGAGGGGGAGAGAGAAATGAGAGAATGAAAGGAGACAGCGTGTGTGTGTTTGTCCATTTACCCGTCACTCGTCACTCATCCGCCAAGAGTATGCTTGACAGCCCTGTGTATTCAGACCCCGTGCTGGGTGCCAGGTAGACATTCACTTGGTGGAAGAGCCATGGCTTTTGCGCTCCTGGGGCCGGTGGTCTGCGGGGTGATGGGCTTCCATCAAATACTGGCTCAAGTGGACAATAGTACTGCAGTTGTGGGAGGTGCTGGGAATGAAGGACATGGTCCCTAACAGAGCAGATAACAAGGCAGCTGACCTCATCAGGGCAGTCAGCAAGAGCGCCCTGCAGTTACATATGTGGCTGGGGTGTGCGGATCCACCGCAGGACCGGAAGTCCAGCACCGGGGGAGTGGGTCCCAGCAAGCCTCTCTCAGCTGGGCGAACAGCCCTTCCAGGAAGGATCTGGGTCTGTGTTTCCTGCACAGCGGGAAGCGGTTACGTGATTGAACTTGTGGTTCAAAATCGCTTTGGCTGCCGTGTGTTCTCACGTATGCACATGGGTCCACGTGTACACTCAGACCTACCCTCCTTCGTGACCCCAAACTCCCCAGAAAATTACCCAGTCATCAGCTTTTCTCAGATCTAAAGAAACAGTGAGGCCGCGGGTGCCGTGGCCTTTCTGCAGGTAGGATGCTGGCCTGTGAGGCGCCTGACCCCTGTCAGGAGGCTCTGGGGAGTCTGGGGAGAGGTGTTCATGTGGGATGTGCCCCGTAGCCCAAGTATGGGTTCACAGAGAAAGGGGGTGTCCTAGTGCTCGGCCCCCCGACCTGGCCTCGCTCCTGGCTGTCCCATGGCCTGGCACGGATCCAGCAGCACCTGGCAAGCGGTCAGGCCGTAGTCCCCAGACCTGCTGCTGCGGCTGCTGCTAAGTCGCTTCAGTCGTGTCTGACTCTATGCAACCCCACAGACAGAAGCCCACCAGGCTCCCGTCCCTGGGATTCTTCAGGCAAGAACACTGGAGTGGGTTGCCATTTCCTTCTCCAATGCATGAAAATGAAAAGTGAAAGTGAAGTCGCTCGGTCTTGTTCGACTCTTAGCGACCCCATGGACTGCAGCCCACCAGGCTCCTCCGTCCATGGGATTTTCCAGATAAGAGTACTGGAGTGGGGTGCCATTGCCTTCTCCCCCCAGACCTGCAGAGGAACCGAAAAGATCGTGCCAGGCGCTTCGCTTGCTGGGCTCCTGGAGGCGAGCTGAGGAGCCCAGCTGGGCAGTCTGGGATTTTACTCTACTGGGGGTAAAATATTTGCCCAGAGGGAATTTTCCGCCCTGTCTTGCATTCTCTGTTTGGGAGGGCAGTTCTTCCTGCAGCCCTGCCCCATGAATGCAGGTGAGCAGACCGGGGCTCCTTCACATGGCTGTGAGTGCAGGGCAGACCCTGGGCCAGCCGTGCTGGGGTGCTTGGCTGGGGTGGGGAGGGGTTCAGGAGTCTTTGAAAACCTAACTGCCAGGCCCTGTCAAGCCCACCTTCCTCCCAGCGAGCTGTGTGGGCACACCACTTACGGGTGGGCCCACCCCAAGGGTCCCAGTTTCCCTGTTTTCAGGGACTGGCTTTCTAGGCCGAGGCCCAGGACAGACCCCCAGAATCCCTGACCCTGGTTTGCCACCACGTGACCAAGCTGTACAATAAGACCTGCCGTTGAGCCCCTGATGGGTGAATTGGGTGACCTCAGGCAAGGAGCCCAGTCTCCCCGTCTGTAAAGTGAGGACAATAACAGCCCATCTGACAGGGAGAGAGGAGGTGACAAGTGAGCTGCTGGGGACAGATGTCGGGGGGTCATTGTTCTTTCCCTTCCTGGCCTCAGCTGCTGCTGTCTTTAAGGGGTGTTGTCTCTAAGGGTGAGGCGAGAAAGGTACTTGCTTCGGGGTTAGCAATAGCCCACCACATTGGGGCCCTGCGCCATTTCAAAAGGCAAAAGCAGTTAACACCAAGCCTGTCTTTATTTAAAAGATTGATATTTTGTTCATCATGAATTTTTTTTCCCCATGAGGCTTTGTTTCTTAAAAATGATTGCTATAAACTCATTTATCTTGGTTACTGAGTGGTTTTGGTGTCCCCTGAGTTTTTACATGTGAAGCAAATGCCCCATTCACCTTACCCAGGGCCCCAGCTCTGGTTTTTAATAACTGTAGAGCAAGACTGACGAAGCCCCTGGGACCAAGGGGCTCATCCCAGGCTGAGGGCTCTATCAGCAGCTGCTGGCCTAGCCCCTGAGATTATGGGATGATGGCTAAGGCCGGAGCCCAGGGCTGGTGGTAAAGGGGCATGGTGGTGCACTGTGTTATCCCCAAGCTGGACCCAGGACAGGCCCCAGGGGAAGGCCAGTCTTGCAGGGTGATGCAGGCCTCCCCACCTCCATCCCCTTACGGGAATCTGTGCTTTGGCCAGACTGTGGGCCCCTCCCCACGCTTAGCTGGCTTGATGGGAGGGTGGATCTTGGTGGGGGTTCCACCTGGGGAGGTAGGCTCAGGTTGTGGGTCTGCCTACTGGTGCAGGGAAGGGAGGCAGGAAATCCCTGGGCCTGGGCCTACACAACCACGCCCCACTACACACCCCATTCCTTTCCTTTTCTAATCTTGTATGTACACAGTCTGGTTCATGAACTTAGTCCCTCACTGAGTCCTCTGCCCCTGGTACAGTAGGTGCCCAGGTCCACAGGCTGCATGCAACCCACCCCTGCCCTCAGGGAGCTCACAGTCCAGCCAGAGAGACATGTGGCGGAGTTAAACCCAGTGGGTTTAGTGGGTTTAAGAAGGGTCCGATGGTGCTTGCCCCACAGTTGAGGCCCCCTTAGTTGGCTGGGGGTCAGGAAGTCTCCCGTGAAAAGTGGTCTCAGAGCCGAGAGATCTGAGGACAGATTGGGCTTCGATGATCAAGTCCGTGGAGGGCTCCAAGTGCCCTGGAGCCTGGCTTGTTTGGGAAGCTCCCAGCCCCCAAGCTGGGGAAGAGCCAGGAGATAAGTAGGAGGGTCCCCCTGGCAGGAGTCGGCACCCTCAGTTTGACCGCACACAGTGTAGGGTAGGGGAGAGCAGAGAGAGTAGGGACTTCCCACTCCTGGCCTGCTCTCTGGATTGCTGGAGTTGGTTGCAGTTGGGGTTCAGGGCCTGAGGCCACCCTGACATCCTGGGCTGGGCAAAGATGGATGTGGCCCCTCCTCCCCAGGGCAGCTGGGAGGGGACCCCATTAACTGCCCCTTTCTTCTTCCAGGTCCTGGGCGCGGTGATCCTGGGCTTTGGGATATGGATCCTGGTCGACAAGAACAGTTTCATCTCCATCTTACGTAAGGAGCCCTCTGCTCCCCCCTGGCCCAGCTGTCTCTGAACGAGGGGTGAGGCAGCAGGCGGGGCTGCTCCCACAAGTCCTGGACCCTCAAAGCCCGCCCCGCCCTTTTTCAGCTGCCCTCGGGGCCTGCCTTGCCCAGGTCCTGATGCTGACCGCTCTGCCCCTGGGCCTCTCCGCAGGGGTTTTCAGAAGGAATTTTCTCTCCCTCTCCAAACAAAGCTGATTTGTCTGGAGAAGGCTGGGGGATGAGAGAGGCTTGTTCTCCATCCTGGCCCCTTCCCTCTGCCCTGACCTTGAGAAAGCCTCTTACCTCCTCCGTGTCTCCACTTGCCTGCTCAGCAACACGTGGGCAGTAGTGCCTCCCCTTCCCAGTTCAGAAGAAAAGCCAGGAGGGGCAGATCATCAGGCATGCATGAAGCACCTACTATGTGCCTGGCCCCGGCCAGGTGGGCCAGGCAAATGCAGTGATGAGGAGGCGTCAGGCCAGCGTCTACCGTTTGTGGTCACAGTAAGCCAGGCATGGAGCCAAGCGTTTGGCATAGATAAACTGCCTTAACCTCGCAGCAGCCTCGGGCAATAGGAACTTCCTGCCTTTCAAATGAAGACGTGAGCCTCAAAGAAGTAATGTCCCTGGCTCAAGTTCACCCAACCTCGGAGTGACGGGTGTGGGACTCGAACCCCCAGAGCTTTGGTCCAGGTGGTAAAGGAAGCCCCTTGTCTCCCTCTTGAAGCTGGAGGGGAAGAAGCCCAAGGCTGCCCTGCCAGGATGATAGGAGGCCTTTCTGGTCTTCTCGCTGCCTCCTCCAGGAAGCCTGCCAGGCTTGCTGAGCTAGCCTCCAGTGGACGTCCTGAGGTGGGACGGAGGCAGAGAGCAGAGTCCAGCGATGCCACGCCCCTCAGCAAGCGGGTCCTTGGCTCACTTCCCCACCCAGCAGCTGCCCGAGGCAGCAGGTTTGGACTCAGGCCCATGACAGCTGCTTGATTTGAATGAAACGGAACCAGGCTAGGATGGGTGATGGAGGGGGCCCCGGGGGGCTGTGCCTCCCCTTGGACGTGAAGGGAGGGAAGCAAGGGTGATTCCCCCTCCACCATATCCGCTGCTGTCTGGGACTGTCAGTCCTGACTTCTCCTGGGGGCAGGGCGTGGACTGCTCCCCATCCAGGGGCTAAGGTGTGGGTTTCCTGGCACAGTCGGGTGCCCACACCCCCCATGCCCTCCCTGCAAGGAGGGTGGGACACATTCTCCCCGGCCCCGCTTGCTCGGCCCAGGCTGCCCGCTTCCTGGGCTGTGGTGCACACTCAGTGGGCACTGTGCCTCGGAGCAAAGTCTCTGGGCCCAGCCGGCCCACCGCGTTTCTGCCCTCAGCTCCCCGCCTGCTCGGCGCTCCCAGGGTCCTCACTGTTCAGGGCTGAGAATCTCAAACTGGCCAGGCTTTGGAAGCCCCCTGGATGCACCCGAGTGATTTTGCAGATACCAAGGCCTGACCCCACCCCCAAGGGATCTGACTCCAGGGGTCTGGGTGGAGCTCCGGAGCACCGAGGCTTTTAAAAATCTTCCCAGGGGGTTCCCCAGGCAGCCAAAGTTCAGAAGCACTAATTTGTTAGCCCAGTCACTATACCCTTGAGTAAACTGAGGCTCAGAGAAAGGGAGGAAAATACTTGCTAAGAGTCTCGCCACAAGTGAGAGTCAGAACCGGGAGCCCAGGGCCTACTGTGTGCGTGAGCCCAGAGCCTGCGTGACACGGCTCTCCCCTTACCTTGCTGAATCCTCACTGGGAGTCCCTGGGGCTGGGCATTACCAGCCCCATCTTACAATGGAGGAAATTGAGGGGAAAGGTAGTAACTTGTCCAAGGGCACAGCTAGAGGGTGGGGGAACAGGAATGGAAACCAGGGGGCATGGCTCCTGAACACCCCCCGGCCCCCTACCACCGGCCCCACAGAACACCCCGCATTCACACTGTCAGGAGCAGAAACCAGCACGCCGGGTCAGGATGCAGAACACCAAGCCCGATGCCAAGGTTCCAGTCCTGGCTCTGCTATCTACTGGTTGTGCGATCCTGGGCAAGTTACTCCACCCTCTGTGCCTCCTTACCTGTAATATGAAGGTAATAACAGACCACGTCATAAAGTCCATCGTGAGAAATTAGGCAAGTTAATGTCTGAACGAGTTTAGAAGGGTTTCTAATAAATCGTAAACCCTACATAAATGATTGTTAAATCAGTTTATAATACCATCTGATCCTTAGAACATCTTTAAGAAGCTGGAATTACTAGTTTTATTTCACAGAGAGAAAAAACACACTAAAACCCAGAAGCCCAGAAAGTGGCCTGCCCACATCCCGCAGGGGTCAGAGGCTATGGGCAGCAGTTTGGGTTAGGTAGCAACCGACTTTGCCTGGTCCTTGGGCACTTTGGGAGGTTTGGGCTACTTCCTGCCCACTTCATTGGTACCTCTGAGACCCAACAAGGCCAAAGGATGCCAGTCTTGGTGCATAGAACCTGGGCTATATACGTGCCCCCTTCCTGTATCAGGTTGCTCAGATCAGGAGCAGCCTGAGGCCCTGGAGGAGGACAGGGACTGACACAATGTTCTGGGAAACAGAGAGCCCGCACCTCGGCTGGCCTCCCAGCAGAAGGCCCCGAGTGGCGGTGGTGGTGGCGGGCTCTCAGCCCCCAGCCTTGCCCCTTGGGCCCCGTCTGCAGTCTCCTAGCTGCTCCAGGCCCCAACAGAGGGATCAGGGTGTGGCGCCACCTTCACTGGGCCGTGGCGGAAATTCAGCAGGCTGGTTTGGATAAAGGGCCTTCTTTGGGGCTGGCACACCGTGGATTTCCAGGCAGTGCCGGTTGATGTTGGGAGGAGGAGGATTCACTGGGAGGGCTTGCTGAAACCCAAACCCAGGAAGTTTAAGATAAAGCAAAATTTGACCGCCTTCCCCTGCTCTTGTTGGCGGGTGAGAGCCCGGGCAGTAAGGGCCTGGAGTAAGAGGGAAGTCTCCTCACTCACCCCCTTCGGGCCTCTGCTCAACTTCTCCGGGTCTCCTTTAAGGAGCTGGGCGGGGAGGCCACCCTGCCCTGATGCCTGAGAGTGAGGTGGGCTGGCCAGGGCATTTCCTCAGCTCCAGAACCTTCTGTCTGTGCCCAGGAAGTGTGTCTGGATCACCCCCTCCTACCCACCTATGCGCCAGCTTTGTGGTAATTCCTTAAGGGCCCCATGCACCCTCCATGGCCGAGGTGGGGACCTCAGCCCCTCTGAGGGTTGCCCTCTCCACCGGGAGTCGCGGTCAGTCAGCCCATTGGCAGCCCTCTCCACCGGGAGTTGCGGTCAGTCAGCCCGTTGGCAGCCCTGGCCGTGTCTGTCACTGGGAAGGCACAACGAACAGGCGGATTCTGGGTCATCTCCTGCAAAGTCTGCCCAGCCGCGGTGGGCCCAGGAGTCTGCATCCCCGAGAGTAGTCCTGATCCGCTCAGGCTCTCAGGGTCGTTCTGCTGCCGTCTGGAAGCTTTGCCCGCGCCCCCCACGCCCTGAGGGTGCTTCACCAGCTTCACTGCAGCGCCCGGGGCTGTCAGAGGACAGCGCCCGAAGCCCCCTGCCCACGGGAGGTGCAATCCCCCGGGCCCTCCTGGCACGTCACAGCCTCAGGGTTTGGAGTGGGCTCCACACACCCAATACCTAGGAGCTGGAGGAGGATGTGAGCTCTTCCCTGCGTGATCTGTTGGGATTCTTGGGAAATGCTGGCCGAGATTTCTGACCTCCATCCACCTGGCGGCGGGGGGCTCCGTCATTGCCATTAGGCACAGCCCCCCCTTCCCCCACCCCGCGTATCCCCTGTCAGACTCCTCTCTCTCTCACCTTCTTTTCCATCTTGCCTTCCCGTGCCCCAAGCTTCCTCCCGCCTCAGGCGTCTGCCGTGCTCTCTTGACCTTGGCCAGCCTCAGCGTCTTCATGGCCTTTCACACCCCTCACCCCACCGCACGTCACCTTCGTGGGGTGGGGACCTCAGCAGGTTGACTGACTGCTGCATACCTAGCAGTTGGCATAGCGCCTGGCATGCAGTGGTTCCTGGTAAATCTCTGTGGGCCGAACAAATAAAGGAGAGAAACACCTGCGTCAGTGCGGACGGCCCGTGCAGAAGTGGAAAGAGCCTGGCGTTGGGAGTCTGTTGAGTCGCTCAGTCGTGTCCGACTCTTTGCAACCCCATGGACTGCAGCACACCAGGCTTCCCTCTCCTTCACTCTCTCCTGGAGGTTGCTCAAACTCATGTCCATTGGGTCAGTGATGCCATCCAACCATCTCATCCTCTGTCGTCCTCTTCTCCTTTTGCCTTCAATCTTTCCCAGCATCAGAGTCTTTTCCAGTGAGTCTCTCTTTGCATCAGGTGGACAAAAGATTGGGTCTGCCTCTTCGCAAATCCCAGCTCTGGCCCTTGCTGATGTGCCTTTCTGAGCCTCAGTTTCCTCATCTGTGAAATGGGCATGCTAGTGCCTGCCGGGCAGAGTTCTGGCAGACGTGTGAAGCCCTGAGGCATAGTGAATGGGCAAGATGGGCCATGTTTGTTGTTTATGGACACGGAGGAAGGTGGGCCTCTGTGTCTGTACCACAGCGGAACCTGCCAGTCTGTTTCGTTAATTCAGCAAGTGACTCATATAGCACTTTGCTGTGCTGGACGCTGTCCCAGGGGCGGGGTTTCAGCACGGACTGGCCCCTGCCCTCATGCAGCTTACAGGCTCCTGCGAGTTGCAGATGATGAGCAAGAGAAGTCAGTAAAACTAGAGTCTTTTCAGTCCCTTAAGTGCTAAGGAGAAAAAGTAAAGCAGGGAAGGGGCGGGGCACACATCTAGGGGAGGCCACCTCCAAAGCGGGGGAGGGAGCAGGTGCCTGGCTGGATGGCTGACCCGTGTCCCGACCCCACGGCAGGGATGTGGCTGCAGCCCTGCCCCGATTTTGCACTCAGCAAGGGTGAGACAGGCAGGCTGAATCCAATGTCTTCTCCCCTGGCAGAGACCTCCTCCAGCTCGTTCAAGGTGGCGGCCTACGTCTTCATCAGCGTGGGGGCCCTCACCATGCTCATGGGCTTCCTGGGCTGCCTGGGTGCCGTCAACGAGGTCCGCTGCCTGCTGGGGATGGTGAGTACAGTCCCCCCCAGCACTGTCCGCCCAGCGCCCCCACCTCGTCCTGCCCAGGGGGCCCTGGCCCAGTCTGGGTGGGGGCATCTGTGGTGAGGAGGGCGTGGTGGGGACCCTGCTGACTGTGTGCTCTGCATCCCCAGTACTTTGCCTTCCTCCTGCTGATCCTCATCGCCCAGGTGACTGCAGGGGTCTTCTTCTACTTCAACATGGGCCAGGTGAGCACCCCCCGACCCTGTCCCCACCCCGACCTGGGCTGGACTAGCCATGTGGGTAGGGAGTGGGGGTGGGGGTGGCCTGGGGGTGGGGGACAGACAAGAGGCCTCGTGGTTGTCATGGAGAAACCCAAAGGTGGGGAATTCCCTGGCAGTTTGGTGGTTAGGACTGCATGCTTTCACGGCCAAGGGTGTGGGTTCAATCCCTGGTCGGGGAACTAGGATCCCCCAAGAAAAAAGGAATCTCGCAGGTGCCAGGTCAGCCTCCAGGGCCTCTGGTTCCCTGGGGTCACATGGCAGAATGCTAGAGGTGGGCGGAGGCCATACAGGGGGGTGGAGTCGCTGCTGGGCCCAATATTGACTGGACCCCACCACTTCCTAGCTGTGTGGCCACTGGCAAGCTGCTTGCCTCTCTGTTCCTGTTTCACCTTCTGTAACCGGGGGTCATGAATAATTTAACTCTCAGGGTTGCTGCAATGATTCAGTGAGATTATCTTAGCGAAACACTTAGCATAATTCTCAGCATCTCGTCCGCAGATGAGGCCCAGGGAGCAGACGGTCCATGAAAATGTTATTCCCATGTCAGAGGGAAGACCTTCAGTGTTAAGGAATAGAAAATCAGACATACTGGGGCTTAAACTCTAAGGACGTATGTTGTTGATTTAACCAGAAGTCAGGTTTGGAAGCTCAAGAGGCCCTGGTTCCGGCTGTCTGTTCAGCATCCTCATCCTGACATCTTTCCTCTATCATGCCACTTGCCTCGTGGTCACAAGACGGCTGCCACAGCACCAGGCCCGACATCTGTGCTGCTCTGGCCAGGAGAAAGGGAGTGGGGCAGTGCCAGCCACAGCCATCCCTTTTATCTGAAAAGCAAGCCCCCGACCAAGCAAGCAAGTCTGGGGCAGTGCCAGTGACGGCCATCACTTTTATCCAAAAAGCAAGCCCCCGACCAGTCTCCTCCAGACTGAGTTTTAAAGGCACTCCTAGCTTCAAGGGAGGCTGAGAAAGTGAGTATCCAGCTTTCAGCCTCTAAAGACAGAGACGCAAGAGAGAAGGGGGCTGTCTGTTGGCCACCGGGTGTGCCAGTTGATCGTGACTGTCACAGTTAGCATTGTGGAGCACCTGCTGTGTGCACCTGGTATTCTCTAGAAGCTTTACGCACATTATCTCGTCTCGCCCTCCCAGCAGCTCTGCTGTGTAAGTCTTATGTTGATGGGCCAGGAAGCAGATGCTCAGAGAGATGATTAACAACGACAGCATCAGTAGTAGTAACGCTAGCCCCTTATCCCTGATCCCTACTGAGCACACACCAGATACTGGGCTCAGTGTTAGCCACTTTCCCTGCCTTCTCTTCCTGAGCCTCACCTCCATTCATGCTCCAGGTGAGGGCTGAGGGCATACAGTGCCAGCAGCCAGGCCAGGTGAGGGCCCAGGCGCCACACGGCTGGTCGGAGTTCACCCTGGGCCCAGCTGAGGCTGGATCCTGCCTTCCCTCCAGGACCACAGTTCCCATCCACCCACGGGGCTGGCAGAGCCAGTGGCCATGTGGACTCCTACATTTTACCACTTTGCAAGTCAAGTTGCCACAGATCCTTCTTGGAAGGAAGTTGAGAAAACATTACAGCAACATCATCAAGTAATACTTCATAGAATCTAGAGCAAGCCTGGCACTAAACGCTTTGTATATATTGCGTTTATTTGTTCCTCATAGCAAGCCTTTGAGGTCATGGGTATGAGTACCCTCAGTTTCAGATGTGGAACCCCAGGCACAGAGAGTCTAAGTCACTGGGCCAAAGGCCACACAGCTAGTAAGTGGCAGAGCCAGGGTTTGAACCCAGGCCACCTGGCTTCCTGGTTCACGCTGGTGAAATTTTCATTACAGTGGTTCCTACTGTTTCCTAGGAACATTGGAGCTAGCTTCCAACATAGGCATAGAGCAGCTAAAATAAATATGTGGACTATCAGAAGACACACCAAGAGAGAAGAAAAACGTTATTCCTGAGCTGGGGGACAAGAGCTTAGAGCTCTTGTCGTGGGAGCTTAGAGCTAACTTGAACACTGAGCTCCCTGGCAGCCAAGGTGAAAGGGAAAATAGCAGTTTAGTAGATGAAAGGAAGTTGGCTTGGTTACCAGACAGAAAGCTGATGTTGAGGGAAGGGAAGCTACTCTCCCAGTGCAAGGGTTGCAGGATTGGGTCTTCATTTCCACTGTATGGCCCTTGGGGCTTCTCTGGGCCCCCATCAGTGGCACAGTACCAAGAGAGTGGGTGAGAACAGGGCCACAGTGAGTGGTTCCTGTGACTCAGAAGCTAGTCAAACGGCGTTAGGCAGACCGCCTCTTCACCCCCGTGTTGTCCCATCTCACAGTAATAAAGACAGTGTCCATCTATGAGCACCAGTCTCGTCCCAGGGGCTGAGCTGGTCGCTTGACACTCATTTCAGTTTTATTGGCATCTTCAAGTTTAAGAACCTGAGGCCCAGGAAGGCAGTGAATTTTGGCCCTGGTCATATGCAGTTCAAATGCGACAGGGTGGAGATTCCCATCCACTCCAACCCGAGGCCTGTGCTTCCCTCTACTTCCACGCTGCCTCCCCTCTAGCTGGCATAATCTGCTTGGCTGCCAACCAGGAGCCATGCCCCAGAGGCGACGCCCAGCCCTGGAGCCAGGCTGGTTTGGAGAATCAGCTCTCCTGACTCTAGTCCAGGCTGTGTGTGTCACGGTGCCCTACTGTCCCCTTCTCTGCCTCCCCCAAGCTCCCAGACTCCACACTTCATGCCCCCCAGCCCCCAGCCCCAGCCCACCTCCCCTTGGCCCACTTCCTTCTCTGGAAAGCAGGGGGAAATTTCCTGGCTTCGCTGGGGAAGTTCTGGCGCCACCCGCTCGCCCGAGTTGGAATGAATGATTTATTTTTTCTTTCCCAGCACATTGTAAATCCCAGTGGAAGACTAAACATGCCCTTGGTGGTGTTTATTCCTGCAGATGAGGCCCAGCTGGGGAGGTGGGACCTGGGTGAGCCTGAAGGAAAAAGGCTGTTTTGGAAGGCGACGGGCCCCGTCTCCCCCCTCTCCAGGCCTCCTGAGCAGGTGGGAGGGACTGAGACCCTGGGGCCCTCCTGAAGTGGTCTCCAGTGTCCCTCCTCCCAGCAGCCACTGTTTCCAGGGCAGCAGCAGGGGAGGCTGGGCGCCTTGGGCAAAGCACGGGCCTTCCAAGCTGTGGGGTCTGCTGCTGTCAACGGAGGAGAATACACCTGGCTGGCTACCCCCCAGCCCCAGGCTTGCTGGGAGCCCAGACTTCAAGGCTTGTAGAAAACACAGATATATTGGCCCAGGGCCTGGACCCCAGAACCTAGCTGCCCATGCCTGAGCCCCACTCTGAGACTCTCGGCAAGTTACTCAGCCCCTCTGTGCCTCAGTTTCCTCCTTTGTCAAATGGCAGCAATCCTACAGGTCCACTCTCCCTTAGCCATAATTCCAAAGTCCAAAAAACACTTCAGAAACCCAACATACCACTCACAACTCATTTGGTGGCAAAATTGAACCCGGATGGAAATGAGCTTGTTGATGGCCTTGGCTTACCCCCTTCAGGTGCCCCCTGGGAAGTACAGAATGGAAGAGATTGTGGGGGTGACACGCAGCCCTCCAGCCCTGCCTCAAATCCCACCATTTCTCAGTGACCCCGAAGGCCACCTTATAAGTAGCGCACCAAGGGTGGAGGCGTTGACAGGTGGGAAGGGCCTCGTGTCTGCCTGGCCCAGAGCAGAGGCGTGCTGGCATCACTGCAAGAGTTTGCTATTATCGTCACCGTTGCTGACTTCACTAATGCCTCGCACGGGCTCAGTGGATGGGCAGCTGTTCCTATTGTCACCAGTATCAATGCTCATATTAGCCCCGTGGGAACCGGGGTTTAGGTATGGAGTTAAGATTCCTCTGGCTGTTTCCTTGTCTGATCATTACCCAGCCCCCATTTAGTGGGAAAAACTCAGGTCTGGGTTCTGCCGTTGCCTGCTATGTGGCCTTGGACGTGTTACTCAGCCTCCCCGAGCCCCTGGTGACCTCTCAGGCCATTCCCAGCTCTGTCACTCTGGAATGCTGGTTTGTTCTTTCTGGGTGGTGGAGGGTGGGCAGGGGTCAGTGCAGGAGAGGGTGAACTAGTAACCGGTTCCCAGAACGTGCTGGGTGCTGGGCTGGGTGCGCTCACACAGGCCGTCCCACTGACCTGTACGTGTGAGGCCACTGAGGCTCTGACAGTTTGTATCAGGGGGGCTTCCCTGGGTGGCTCTGATGGTAAAGAATCTGCCTGCAATGCAGGTGACCCGGGTTCAGTCTCTAGGTCGGGAAGGTCCTCTGGGGAAGGGTATGGCAACCCCCGCCGGTATTCCTGCCTGGAGAATTCCACGGACAGGGAAGCCTGGCAGGCGACAGTCCATATGGTCGCAGAGAGTCAGACACGACTGAGCGGCTAACACTTTCACTTTCAGCTTGAGCAGAAGGCCTGAGGGCTGAGAGCGTGAGGGGAGGGACTCGCGTGATCTGGGTGGTCGCCGGCGCCGAGGCAGGGGGCTGCTGGTGGTGACGGGGGCTCAGCTGGACTGCTGTGTGCTCTGCAGAGAGGGTGGCCGGCCAGGAAAGCCATTATTCCCTTTCTCCTCCTTCCCTCTCCCACGCCAGGGGCCCACAGTAGCCAACCAGCCAGCGCCTATAGGAGGGAACACACAGGTGATTAAACGAGTTCCTTGAGGACAGCGTGTTCTGTGAGACAGCTCTCCCTGCCATGGAAACTTCCTGATTCATTAGCTTGGGTTTCCACGGCCACAGGGAGGTGGCTGGAGTCGGGATGGGGGTGGAGGTGGGGGTGGTGGGGACCTTTCTCTTCCCTTTCGGGAAAGGGGAAGAAGGCACCCAGACTGTCCTTCTGGAAAGGGATTGTGGAGACCAGTGGGCAGAGAGTCAAGCACCTGCATGTCTGGCTCCAGCGCCTAACTCGGGCCCGCCCTCAGGGAGCCTATCGTGGCGTGGGACAGACGTATATGACGTATATGATGCGGCCCCCTGCTGAATTCTTCGGTAGCTGGTTATGTAGATTGCAGCCAGACTTTCAGGAAAGACCTAGGTGGCCACTAAGAGTGAAAATGCTACCCCCTCCACATCTTCCAGGGCAAAGGGTCCTCATTTCTTACCAGGTTCACAGGATGAAGCCTCAAAGCGCTTGGCAACCTCTTCTGTGGGTACAGGGGGAGGAGGTGAGAAGGTGTGGGTCCCTCTCATTGCATGGGGACCCCTCATTGTGAGAGGCAGTTTGGCACATAATAGCATGGAGAGAGGGCTGAACACCATCCCAAAGAGGCTGCAGAGGAGCCTGGAGGTTTACCCTGGGGAGGAGGGGCATAGGGAGGTGCGGTTGGGTCTCAAACATCTGAATGACGTTTGTCCTGGGAGAGAACGATTCGATTTGTTCTGTGTGGTCCCAGCTGGGACTTGGGAGGCAGAGGGAGGATGGAAACTAATGGATAGAAGCCATTTGGGTGCAACTTAAAATGAACTGATTGTACCAAGAGCCTCCCTGCAATGTGCTATTTTGTATGGCACTGAGTTCCCCATCACAGGGAGCATTTAAGCAGAGCCTAGAAAAGGATTCTTAGTTTTGGATGATATGCTGTCTTCTGATTGTACCTCTCTCAGAAAAGTCGCACCACAAAGCAACGTAGAAGCGTAGCATGGGGTGGGGGTCGGGGGAGAGGTGTCCCAGAGGGCGGCAGGGTCGGGGTCGGGTGGAGATGCTGGGCGGCTTGCTGCGACAGGATCTCGGGGTCCTGGAGGTGCATGTAGCTGGTGATGGGTGTACCTCCCCAGCCTGCCAGCTGTCTGGTCTTGTGCAGTTCTTCTCACTGTCTGCACCTTGGTTTTCTCTTTGGGGAAGAGGGGAGGATGGTATTGGGCAAGAGCAGGACCAGCTTCCTAGGCGTGTACACTGAGCAGCCAGCCACACAGCATCCCACACTTCGAAGCTTTCTGTGCTGGGGCTGGTGTCTTGAAATTCCTTATCATTTTGAAGTAAGGAGCCCTGCATTTTCACTTTACACTGGGCTGTAAATTATGCAGCCATTCCTAGGCAAGCCTCTTTATTACATGTAACAGTAACCCAACTGAAACTGGCCCGCCCTGGCTGCAGGCTCAGCTGGATCCAGGCTCAGCCACCAGCACTGACTGTCTTCATCCTCAGCTCTGCTCACCTTCGCTGGCTTCCTCCTGGGGCGTTTGGAGTGGCCACTCAGGCCCTCATCCCACCAAATTAGCCGAAAGCGAGGGCCCTCGGGTGTGACCTTGGGTCACTTGCCCATCCCTGAACCACTCACTGTACCAGGGTGTAGAAGGCGCTAAGTGGCAGCCTGGGTTTTTGCTTGCCCCTGGCAGTGAGGGGGCAGGACTCCTCGGCCACATGGAGGGTTTGAGGGGTGCTTACTGCTAAGGAAGAGAGTTGCTGTTTGAAGGAGGGAGAGTGGGCATGGGGCAGGCAGAACCCACAGAGTGGCCCCTGCAGGGGTGAAGTGAGATGGGGAGCTGCTTCTCCCTGCTCCTCCCTGTCTCAGGAACAGCCTGGTTGCCAGGGTAACTTCCCCGGGCTCCCGACACTGCCTCCCGGGCATTGGGGTCCCAAGGCATCAACGCCGAGCTGAATCAGGCCCTGCTGCCGTGGCCCCCCTGGCCCAGTTGTGTCCCTCGGCCCCATTCTGGGCCGGAGGATGGATGTGGTGTTTCCATGGAAACCACCCAGCCTCAGTGGAAACCACCCAGCTTCCATCGCCTTCTCATTTCTGGGGCCTGAAACAGGGAAGTCTGGGCTGTTGTGGCAACCATGCCGGGTATAAATAGAGCCCAGGTCGGTGGGGGGAGGTCCGGTGGGAGGATGTGGGGGGAGACCGCTCTCTCTGCAAATGCCCCTGGGGACCGCCTTCTTTCCGCGCCTCAGGGGTCACCTGCTCACTGCAGAGCAGAGGTGGAGCAGAGAGGGTCGGGGCAGAGAGGCTCAGATTCTGCAGCAGACAGCCCTCACTGTGTAACTTGGGCAAACCACCAAGCGGCTCTGGTTTAAAACTGCTCGTTGCAGTGACCTCAGGGGGTTTCATTCCAAACAAGAGAACTAGGGGAGCTTAAAATGATACCTCAGTTCAGTTCAGTTCACTACTCTTTGCGACCCCGTGAACCACAGCACACCAGGCCTCCCTGTCCATCACTTACTCCCGGAGTTCACCCAAACTCATGTCCATTGAGTCGGTGATGCCATCCAGCCCTCTTATCCTCTGTCGTCCCCTTCTCCTCCTGCCCCCAATCCCTCTCAGCATCAGGGTCTTTTCCAGAGTCTACTCTTTGCATGAGGTGGCCAAAGTATTGGAGTTTTAGCTTTAGTATCAGCCCTTCCAATGAAGACCCAGGACTGATCTCCTTTAGGATGGACTGGTTGGGTCTCCTTGCAGTCCAAGGGACTCTCAAGAGTCTTCTCCAACACCGCAGTTCAAAATGATACCTAGGCAGCTTTTAATTATTTGTTAAGAGAATTTTAAAGTAAGTGGTCCTTGTCAGCACTGGAGAAAAGACTATATTCACATCTGTGAGTTAACCTAATGTCTAACTTTACATTTTACATTCTCCGTATGGTACTGTTATAATACATCATGCATTGCGTTACACAGCCATATGGTCTGTAGATTTTTGTAGACTTCCATAGATTTTGACCAAATTAAACATATTAAAGATTAAGTGCTAAAGAAAAAAAAGAAAGAAAGAAAGAAAGAAACTGGTCTGACCTATTGCAAGTGATGGCCATGTGGTTTAAATGCTGATAGAGCTCAACAGATAAAAACTTGGGTTCTGGAATCAGTCAGACATGGGTCCAAATCCCAGCTCTTCACATCTTGGCTGTGAGACCTTGGGCAAGTTAATTAACCTCTTTGGGCCTTGTTTTCTGCCTCTCCATAATACCTAGGCCTTCGATCTGCCTGGAGGGATAGTCAAATAATGCATTAAAAGTCCTTCGCACGGTACTGGTAATAACAAGCTTGATTAAAGTTGGCCGCTACTGTTGTGATTATTGACAGGCTAGCTTTTGCAAGTTGTAGATCTCTGCCAGTAAAACCAGAGAAATATTTGACTAAGAAATTTATGGTAAGTGAGGGACAGAGAGCGATTCTGGGGCAGGTGAACGGAGGGGGCCGGGCCTGCAGGGCGGTCTGCAGGATGTGGGTTCTTTGAGTGCTGCGTTCATGGGGAGCTGGAGGAAGCCCCCGCTCATGGAGTTCTGAGCCAGCTTGCTCTGAAAGCCCCCATCTGGAGGTCCCTGTCCCACCTCCCCGATTCCTCTTCCTCAGGAACTGAGGGGCAGGCATGGGACCGTCCCCTCGGTGTTCCCGCTCCTCTCAGGCCCCTTGCCCTGAGGTTTTGTGGGGACAAGAGGTGACCGTTAGCAGCCTGTTGCAGCTGGGGCGCCTGGGGAGGCCCTTGAGCAAGGTCTGCAGGTGGGGCCGGTTTGGGTCTCACCTCCCGCTGCACAGTGGGCTGGTTCCTGAAAAGCTGCCATAGTGAGATCCTCTGTTCAAACCCCAGAAAGAGGCCTCGGGGGCCGGAGCCTTTTGATCCCAGCACCTCACACCCACCTTCTTTATAAACGAGTGTTTCCTCTGCAGGGTTAGTGAAAAGCAGGTGCTTCCCTCTCCTCCCACAGGGACCCTACATTCCCAGCCAGCCAAGGCAGATGTGAGCTTTGGGAGGGCCCTGGAGCTGGGCAGGTGGCAGGGTTCCTCGTGTGTTCATTCTCCATGCTCGCCGCACACTTCCCCTGGCCAGGCTGTCTCAGACTCAGTCGCTGCCCCCCACACGGAGCTCCTGTTCTAGTGGGCGAGAGAGACCGTAAATCCTGGAAGCAGATGAGCATGCTATGACGAGGCTACGGGGAAAAACCTGCAGCGGGCCTCCCCTTGTAGGATAAGGGGGGGCTGGCAGGGGATAGGGCAGGGCTGAGATTTTCCTGGGGGGTTCAGGAAGGCTGTTCTGAGGAGGAGCCATTTGAGGAGAGCTCTAAAGAGAGTAGGAGAATGAGCCACATTCATATTTGGGGGAAGAAGATTTTAGGCCGAGGGGACAGCAAGTGCAAAGGCCCCAGGCAGGAGTGCGCCTTGCCCAAAGACCCCGTAACTAAAAAGGAAGGCAGAAAAGCAGGGAAAAGAGGTCTGGAAGCAGCAGGGCCAATTCTGTAAAGAATTATCCTTCAATTAAAAAAGTAAATTAATTAAAAACAAAGAAACAAAAAGAGCTGGCCAAAAGGTGTAGGGCCTTGTGGGCTGTTGAGAAGACGGCAGTGTTTCTCCCGAGCTTGGTGAGACGCCCGCCACTGGACGTGGACAGATTCTCGTCTGCAGGCTCACGCACTGTTCAGTGCTGAGGAGATGGTTGGGCGGGGGTGGCTGACTCTGACTGCACTAGGGTCGGGGGGGCTGGCGCCCAGGGAGGACCAGGAAAGTGGTTGGAATGGGTGACAACATGCTTCTGAGCAGTGAGCATAGCCCCAGCGTTTCGGGGCATGGCGGAGAGGCAGCTTAAGCACGTGTGACCAGGGATGGGGTCGCGGGTTTCGAGCATGCTGACCGTGGTCCGTGCTCTCTCCTCTGCAGCTGAAGCAGGAGATGGGCAGCATCGTGACCAAGCTCATTCACAACTACACGGACGGCTCCGGGGACGGCCTGCAGGAGGCCTGGGACTACGTGCAGGCTCAGGTAAGGGGCCCGCGGACAGGCCTCTGGGTGCCTGTGGGCCTGCGCGCCCGATAGACAGAAGCTGGTGGTGTGAGTGTGAGTGTGTGTCTGCTGGGGTCAGGAGCTCCTGAGCAGCCCCTCTTCCTGCCCAACCCTCAGTGACCCCCACAAGTCTTTGCCCAGGGGCCCCAGGCCTGGAGGCTGATCCAGGATTCACAGCGCTCTCCCCACCCCTGGCCAGAGAGGTGAGGGCAGTCCTCCACCCGCTCCTCTCCAGCCAGGCTGGGTGCTCCCCCTGGAGGTTACAAGACTGCGTGTCCAAGCTGAGAGGCTACACAGGCCGCCTCTGGGGAGATGGCATGGGAACCTTCCAGGGTGAAAGGAATGTTCTATTCAAATTTTGACCCAGGTGGCGGTTATGTCAACAAGGGTAGAAAAGTTCATCAAGACGCATTTGTTCACTTCAGTGTGAAGTGAAGTTGCTCAGTTATTTCCAACTCTTTGTGATCGCATGAACTATAGCCCACCAGGCTTCTCTGTCCATGGGGATTATCCAGGAAGAACACTGGAGTGGGTTGCCATTCCCTTCTCCAGGGGATCTTCCCGATCCAGGGATCGAACCCAGGTCTCCCACATTGCAGGCAGACGCTTTCCTGTCTGAGCCACCAGGGAAGCCCTATACACTTTAGCGTATTTCACCTCAATTAAAGTGGAAGAGAGAGACGGGCTGACTAACTGACTGGGTTCCCAGCCTGCCTTGATGTCCGTGTTCCTGCCTTGATGTCAAACCAGTCACCACACACAGCAAACACCCTCGGGGATAAGGCCCCAGACGCCCCCCTTGGGTGGTCCCGGACGTTGTGCGCTCTCGGCCCGGACCTGCCCTCCCCGGGCCGTAGCCACCCCCTCTGTCACAAGAGGACCTGCTGGCCCTGCCCGCCCGCTGCCTTCAGGGAGGCCTGTGGGTGTGAGGGGCAGGGAAGAGGCAGCGCAGGAAAGCCTGAGAGCAGGAGCCCCCGGAGACTAGAGGCAGATCTCTGCCCTGGCCACGTGGGCACATCTGTTCTCCGAGCAGTGAAGGAAGGGAGGGAGACATTTCCTGGCCTACATGCGTCACTGAGGTTTGGTGACACGGGGGGCCTGTGTCACCTGCGAGGCTCCAGGCGCACAGGAAGACATTGTCATCCCACCTTCGGTTTGATCCCACATTTGCTGAGACCCTTTGCTGAGATCGGGGTTAGGGGGTCCCAGGATAAACAAGTGTCAGGGGAGGAGGTGGGCTGACTGGGGGATCTCCTGCAGCAGGCAGGACCTCTCGGTGACTTGATGTCTATCAGAGCTGCTTGGGACGGTGCTAAGAAAACAGGCAGTGAGTCAGGCTCCCAGGGGCTGAAATACAAGACTCAGCTACTTCCTGGCCAGGCCTTCTCTGACTCAGTCTCCTCATCTCTGAAATGGGACTATTGATCCACGCTCAAGTGCAATGAGTTTGTAAAGCCCGAGGCACTTATCATGTGGCCTGTGAGTGGTGATATTTTGTTACGATGCAGGGGCCCTGAGACACGGGGGGTGTCCTTGCAGGGGGCCCTGGTGAGCAGGGCTCTGCCTGGTGCAGTTGAACGACCAAGAGAAGCTGCTTCACTTTGCTTGGGTGTGTGAGGGGCTGTGGGTGCCCCTCAGAGGTGCCAGCCTTTCTTGATGGAGAGGAGGCAGCCAGCAAGAAAGGAGCAAGGTAGAAGATAAGCCCTCAACTAGAAACTGACCAGAGCAAGTGAATGCCTGGGTGTGCCTGGCACGCCCCCTGCTGGCCACCGGGCTGCTGTGCAGGAACTCGTCACTTCAGACGGGAAGGAGGCCTGCGGGGAAGTGACCACGTGCTGGGCATGGTGGCACGCAGCTCACCCGTACTAGCCCTTCAGCCCTAGCAGAGTGGCTGTCATCACCCCATTCTCCAGATGAGGAAACTGGGGCTCAGAGAAGTGCAGCAAGTTGCCTGTGCACAGGGCCAGGCCAACATTGGACAGGCCCACCCCAACATTGGACAGGCCCACCCCTGACTCCGCTCTGCCTTCAGGGGCATTTTCTGGACACAGGCCTCGCCCCTGAGATCCCGGTCCCGACGGCAATTCAAGCCGCCTGTGATTTGAAGCCTCTTGGGGTCCTCTTCACGAGCTTTCTTTGGGTCAGGATCATCCTGAGCATTTTCTCCTCTATAAAGGCAGAGGCACCGTGTCTCCCTCTTCACTCTGGCAGCCAGGAAGCTCAGAGCCAAACCGCAGCTCCAGCATGTGCTCAGAGCCTGCAGGTGGAACCGGCCTCTCCTGGGCAACCGCTGCGCCCTCCTGACCTGGGCTGGACACCTTGGCTGCCTCGTCCCATTTCATCCTCGTAACAGATCGAGTTAGGGAGTGAGTGAGCTTCCCCCGTTTTCCAGATGGGAAAGTTGAGGTCAGTGCTTTGACCAGAGTTGAGTAGCTGGTAGGTGAAAGAACTGGATTGGAGCGCGGTGGCCTGACTCCAGCCCCGCACCCCCATCGGACGCCACTGCCCTCCTCATGTCCTGCACGCCCGTGTCCTTCCAGCGTGGCCGTCCCTTCTGTTTTTTTCTATTTTTGCTGCTTCTGATTTTGTCCCCTGCTGTTTTCAGAGTTTGTGGTGTTTCCTGAGAGCCTCTTTCAATTCCTTGTGGCTCACAAAGCCCAAAGTGAAACCTAAACTCTAATCCTGGGGGTTTGGCTAAGACTGGGGTGAGGGGTGGGAGTCGGCGGGCAGACCTGGATGGAGCAGATGTGAGCTCCTGTCCAGGAAGCCCCCAGCTGAGCAGGCGGTGGGCTCGAGCACCCTGTCCCTTCCCCCCGCTAGGTGAAGTGCTGCGGCTGGGTCAGCTTCCTCAACTGGACGGAAAACACCGAGCTCATGAATCGCGCCAACATCACCTTCCCCTGTTCCTGCAAGAAGAGTGATGAGGATGACACCCTCATGATGCCGCAGAAGGGCTTCTGCGAGGCCCCCTTTGGCAACGGAACCCAGAGCGGCAACAACCCCGAGGACTGGCCGGTGTACCAGGAGGTGCGTGGATGGTTGTCGGGGGGCGGGGGCTGGGCTCAGGGCACAGTGGGTTCAGACCCTCTGGCCCCCAGCCTCACCTGGGCTATTGCTCCATCGACCTTTCTTCACGGAGCTGTTCCTGCCTTCCTTTGATTCATCTGTTTGCTCGTCATTTGCACCTTCATCTTTGTGTTCATCAGTGGATCCATTCGAGGACCGCCCAGACCCCGCTCTGCTGGACCTCCGGGCTGGGGCGGCCCCGCCCCCGGTGATCCTGCGTGTCAGGGTGACGCGGCCCATCGTGGGGTGACGTGGCTGTGTTCTCTGCTCATAGGGCTGCATGGAGAAGGTGCAGGGCTGGCTGCAGGAGAATCTGGGCGTCATCCTCGGCGTGTGTGTGGGCGTCGCTGTCATCGAGGTCTGGGTCCCCTCCCCTCCAACCACCCACCCCGTGCTGCCCCCCACCAGATTCAACCTGCTCTGCAGATGTCCGGGGTGGAGGGAGGGGTTAGTTGAGGCCCATCGGCTTCTAGAGGCCCCGTGGCAAGCCTGGCCTGACCCCCACCCCTCACAGGGCCCTCTGCCACCTGAGCCACAGGTTGGTCCTGAGGCTGTAGCTGAGGATCGGCTTCATCCAGGTCGGGCCCTGTGTGCTGGCCTGGACTGCAGGATGCTCCTCTGGGGTCCCGCCTCTGACTGTCACCCTCTCCCTCACCAGCTCCTGGGGATGTTCCTGTCCATGTTCCTATGCCGGCGCGTCCATTCTGAAGACTACAGCAAGGTGCCCAAGTACTGAGGCGGCTGCTGTCCCCACCTCCCTGCCTGACCCCCAACCTCAGGGCTCCCAGGGATCTCTCCTGGGCTCCCCCACTCCAGGCCCGCCTCCCACCTCACTGCCAAGACCCCTTGTCCGTCCCGTGCTGGCTGGAAGTGGGGGGTGCTTCCTGGGGACTTGAACCCCTCTCCTTGCCTTTCTGCCATCAGCCTTAAGCCCCAGCTATTCTGTGGCTCCTCCACGCGCTCCCTGTCTGCCAGGGTTGTCTTAGCAACCCAAAGAAAATGCTCCCTGCACAGGTGGGCTGGGTTTCTACCTGCCTTGGGGGCTGTATATATTGTGTGGGAGAAAGTGTGTTAAAAACCGGGTGGGGGGTTGGGAGGGGGGTTGGATAAGGCGCCCTGGGTTCTCTGCCCACTACGTGGGTCAGCTTTGTTTCCACTCTGATGCTTCTGTCTTTGGTTTTTCCATTTTCCTTGAGGTAGTGGGAGAGGGTGGGCTTGACTTGACCTAAGAAGCGGCACCCCTTCTTCAGCCTGACCCAGCCCCACCCAGCAGCTCAGGCCAGTCTGGGCCATGCTGTGGGGGCAGGGCCCGCGTGAGCTGGGCTGAAGTGGGGGGTGGCCTGGGCATGAAGGTCTGGACTGGCCCTGGGCCGCTTAGGGAAGCAGGGGGTGAACACTCCCACTGTGGCACAGAGCTGGCCCTGCATTCACCAGGACCCTGAGCGGTCCAGGGAAGTGAGGATGCTTTCTCCTGTGCTCTGTTCCCCAGGGAATGGGTGGGTAAGGCTGTGCCTTGAAGGCGAGTGGGGAGGGGCCCAGGGCACAGCTCTGTAAAACACACATGACAGATTATTAAAGAGGATTTGTAACAATCCAGCCTGCCGTGGTGGAGATGCTGCTTCCGAGGCCAGGGGGGAAGGACCAAAGGGGCGAGCTGATGTGGACGGGGTGGCCGGGCCTGTGGGAAAGAGTGGCAAGCGCCTCCCTGCTGTCCCCAGGACAGGGGCTCCTTTAGGGGCACCTCTGGCCCCCCGTTCAAGCTGGCACAGGAGCGGTGTGACGCCTGGCTCTGATCCATTTGCCTGGCTCCCGGCGTGGCTGGGGTTTGATGTGTGTATTCAAACAGGTGTCGATTGTACCCCTAGGGTACATGTGCCCCCAGAAATAACCCAAAGTGGGCTAACTGCGGAGGTGGGTCAGTGAAGCCACAGAATAAAGTCTGCCTCTTTCTAGAGCATCTTTTTTTTTTTTTACAAAAGAAGGAAATATTTTCATATTGAAGAAATGTGATGGAGTACGATGCGCAGAATTCAGGAGGTTTTGAAAGACGCAAGAAGCATCTTTAAAGGAAGCTCTCAGTTGTACTTACTCAAGTAAGGAAGTTGAACCCCAGCACACACCCACGAAGCTCAGGGGGGCCGTGCAGACGCTCTGCTCTGGCGGCTGCTTTAGCGATATGAGCACGGGGAGTCCCCTGGGTGGGTCTGGAAGTGGGGTGGGTCTGGAAGGCTGGGGGAAAGGCCCATCTAGGAGGTCACTTGCTCCACCATCTCCTCTCTGCCTTCTCTGAGGCCCTGGAGGCAGAGGAGGGGGTGGGTGAGGGGACTCACCTCCCTAAAGGGGGGCAGGAAGAGCAGTGGGTAGGGTGTTTTAGCAGGAGCCACCAGGTGGCATTGCTGCCCCATCCCAGGAGCCTGGGGAGACGCAGAGTGGTTCCCGGGCCCATGGGTCTCTCCCTGGGGTGCAGCTGGCGAAAGTGCAGATTCCAGGGCTCAGCAGATCGGAGGCAGCAGATCTGGGCCAGGGAGAATGAACCGGCATCTTGGACAGCCCTCCAAGGTGATTCCTGAATCAAATTGCTTTCATTTCTCAGGCCCTGACAAGATGTAGCTTAGAGATGCTCCCTCCCCAGAGAGAGCCAGGCTGGAGGGTGGGCTTGGGGCAGACAGTGCTTGTCTATCCAGGAAGGAGGGCGGAGACACACCTTAGGAGCAGTCTAACACTTGATCTGAAGCTAATTAAATTCTTGCCAGAGGCTTGCTGTGGCTAAAACCCTAGGCAAACCCAAGTTGGGGCCTGTCAGGGGTTATCAAACACAGCCCTGGGCTGAAGAAACCTTTAACTCCAAGGTGCTGTTTACCATAATCAAGGATTCCCCTGGAGCTCTTAATCAGCTCAGAGGGCTGAGGGCTCCCAGTGAAGCCGTTACAGCTGATTTTATTTTGTTTTTTTTTTATAATCTGCCTCATTCTACAAAGGAAGTACATATAATAAAATATAAAACAATAGAGAAAATAATAAATTTATGAAAAAGCTCCAATGCCTTGGCCAACTGATGCGAAGAGCCAACTCATTAGAAAAGACCCTGATGCTGGGAAAGGTTGAGGGGAGGAGAAGGGAGAGACAGAGGATGGCATCGTTGCACGGCATCATCAACTCAGTGGACATGAGTTTGAGCAAATCCTGCGAGACAGTGAAGGTCAGGAAGCCTGGTGTGCTGCAGTCCATGGGGCCGCAGAGGCAGACGCGACTGAGTGACTGAGCAACAAGCACTGCAGTGAAGAAGCATAGACTTGAATGAAATAAACACGAGTGTGAGTTGCCCAGCCTGGTGATGGCAAGTGCATGGTGTGCCCAGAGTGTGTTCCCCATGGCTGCGCTCACAGCAGACGTCACTAACTGATCACGGGTCTCATTCTCTGAGCCCAGATGTGCTCGGGCTATGCTTCCAGCTGATCTCCCTCAGTGCAGCCTCTGAATCCTTCTCAGCTCAGCACATTTGATCAGTCTGGCTGGAGTGCAGAGAGAAAGCAGTTGCCAACCTTGAGCTCTAGTTGTTCAGTTGAACCCTATATAATTTTACCTTGAGCTTCCTGGTGGTCAAAGCAATACAGGGAAATTTTTCAGATATATAGCTTTAATTTCTCAAGATTTCCTTAGCTTAGCCACTAGGAAGACTGCAACTGGCCAGAATCTAGAATTCAAGACGGCTCAATTCAGTCAGTTCAGTCTCTCAGTCATGTCCGACTCTTTGTGACCCCATGGACTGCGGCACACCAGGCCTTCCTGTTCATCGCCAACTCCTGGAGTTTACTCAAACTCATGTCCATTGAGTCGGTGATGCCATCCAAACCATCTCATCCTCTGTCATCCCCATCTTCTCCTGCCTTCAATCTTTCCCAGCATCAGGGTCTTTTCAAATGAGTCAGTTCTTTGCATCAGGTGGCCAAAGTATTGGAGCTTCAGCTTCAACATCAGTCCTTCCAATGAATATTAAGAACCCGATTTCCTTTAGGATGGACTGGTTGGATCTGCTTACAGTCCAAGAGACTATCAAGAGTCTTCCCCAGCACCACAGTTCAAAAGCATCTGGAGTTGCAAAGGAGTCAGACACGACTTAGCGGCTAAACCACCATCACTCTGCCCTGCAAAGGGACCCATGAGCTACCCCTCTCCCATGGCGGGCTTACAGGAGGAGAGAGGCTAAGAAAAGAGACAAGGCTTGGTGTTTGGCTGAGGGCTGCGGTTCCTGGCCAGATAAGGAAAATCTGGTACTTCAGCTGGACTCAGAGCCGCAAGGGGGCAGGGATGGGGTCTGGTTCAACTTAGCGGTCCCTCGGCACCCAGACAGCAATTCCACCACACAAGGTTGGGGGTTGGGGACACCCATCCCCTGGCCTGAGAAGGGCTCAGTCCATGAGTCAGGCAGATCTGGGCTCAAACAGGACGCTCAGGTGCTCAGGAGCCACGCGAGCCCCAGCAGACCTCCTCACCGCTTGGTGCCTCTCTTATCTCATCTGAATGTCGGGAGGATGACAGGGTCACGCCAGGCACAGATCACAGGAAGGATGCGGAACCTGTAGGCACCTGGGCCCCCAGGAACCCTGAACCAGAGCGGACAACTGTCTCCCTGGGCTTTGCCCATCTCCTAGTGCGCCCAGCTGAGCAGACATCCGTACTGTCTGTCTGAGACCAGGGCGGCAGAGGGTGTGGGGCCCATATGGAGGCTGAGGGGCTGCAGGAGGCGGGGCCAGAGGAGCCCGGGGCCCTGTGAGCAGGTGGGGGGAGAGTCTAGGTGGTCATAGGGCAGAACTTTCCTGCCCTTCAGTAATGCCAGTGGGGCTGGGGGAAGCGGGATGCCTGGGACAAGTAGGCAGGAGGGTGTCAGACCCCGGGGATCTCTGCCTGGGGTCTGTCTCAGGACCCTCAGGCCCCGGAGTTGGGGATGACACCAGTGTGAGGCCAGCAGTCGGGAGCACTAGGAAGCCTCCAACTCCTTTCTTCCACAGGCGCCTCTCTCCTCCTCAATCCCCTAGGCCTGGGTGGCAAAAAGAGGAGAGCCAGAACGGCCCAGAAAGCCCAGAGCGCCATCCCCACAGAACGGCGGCAGAGCAGCGTTCTCTGGCTGAGAACACGATGGGAAATCTGGGTGGGCCGGGCTCTGGGGCTGAGGCTGGGAGTCTCGAGAGGCTGGTGTGGGGGTGCAAGGGAGCCCTGAGGCAGCTCCTGATCAGTGACTTCAACGGGACCTCGGCCTCCTCCCAAGGCGGGTGAAGGGGATGGGAGGTGGGGTGTTGAAGGTTCTGCCAGGCCTGTCCTCACAGGCCCTGTGCCATAGGGAGTCGGGGCGGGCTCAAAACCACGTCTGTGAATACCGTAGAGAGGACAGAGATGAGGGCAGAGAGATGTGGGCTGGGCCACTTCCTGGGGCGTGCCCACCTCGTGAGGCATGTGCGAGCCTGGCAGCTGGAGGGCGCCAGAGCCAGGCCTGGACCGGCCTGGAGCTGGACTCTGAGGACATCCCCCTGCCTCCACAGCCGTTCTCCACCCCCGCCCCCATTCCCCGATTTCCCGGGACGACCCCAGGGTGGTGTTGCAAAGCCCAGTCACCATAGCACTGAGCCTCACTCCTGCCTCCTGGCAGGACCCAGTTTCTCCACCTCCTGCTCCACCCTGCTGCCCCCAGGCCCATGAAGTTCCATGAGGAGGGACTATAAACCGGCTTCTCTAATGCCCAGCTGGCCCCGAGAGCCGGTCATCTGTGTGCAGGGACCCTGGGCTCTGGCCTCCTGCCTCCCGCCCCAGAAGCTGGGCCAGCTGAGGGGCTGCCAGACCTTCTGTGGGGGCAGGGCCACCCCCAGGCTGCCATCACCCCCACTGATGCCCGGGCTGGGGGGCATGCTATGCGGGGAACTGGCCACAAAGGGCCCCCACAGTGCCTGGGTGCTACGCCCCTGGGCAGTGCCTGCTCACGGCTCCCGGGGGCCAGGTAGGAGGCCCAGGTGGGCACCAGTTTGCTCTCTGGATTTTGGGGGAGCCAACAGTGATGCCCAGGAAGTGTCCAGGAGGCTGGATGCTGTGTGACATGGCCATCACCGGGGTCAGAATAGGGCCCTTCTGTGTGGACTGGCAGGCGGTGCAGGGTCTTCTGGGAGCAGGCCTGGGGGCCTGACCGCCTCCACCGGAAGAGAAATACTTCAGTGTTCTAGTAACTAGCGTGGTTGTATAGGTGAGTTCCTCTGAATGTCAGCCCTGTGCACACACACACACACACACACACACATGCACGCGTGCACACACGGGCCCTGAACCTCCTGAGCTGAGTCCATTCCCGGATGGCAGGACTTCCAGCTCTCCTCTCAGCTGCAGGTGGCCGATGGTAGCAGGAAAGGCCTAGTGCTGCCAGCCTGGAATGTTCCAGGCCTGTGTAGCAGAGCCTCCCTCCACCAACCCCAATCGTGCCTGTTCCAGGGCAGAGACTCCTCCAGCCCCTGCTCTGGGGTCTTCTAGGTGAGCAAGTTCCCCAGGCTGAGGAGCCGCCAGCAAAGGGGGGTCATCGTGATGCTGGCGTGGCCATCCCCAGCGCATCTCCTGGGCCAGGACTGCCACCACCTCCGCCCCCTGCAGAGGGACTGAGACCTAAGTTGTCACCCTGCCTCTGGGTGAAGACTTGCTGCTCCCTGGGAACCTGTGGGCTCATTCATTCATTCAGTCATCCCATGAACATTTAATGGGCACCTGTTACGAGCCAAGCCTGGTTCTAGACCCTTGAGAACACAGCTGCAGACACCTCCATGGCACTTGTATTCTGGTGAATGCAAGGGAGTCTTGCACACTCACCTGTACACAACTACACGCGCACACACACACAACCGCCAGCTGCCGACAGCACGGTCCATGCTGAGTGTTGCTGGGGACCCCTGGGGCCCATCCAAGGCCTCTGGCATCCTGTGGAAGGAAGTAGCATAATGAACAGCCAGTGGAACAAACAGGAAAGGGGGTGGGAGGCTCATCACTCAGCCCCCGCCCCTCCAGCCACACTCTGCAGGACTCAATCCTCCCCCCCCACGACGGCACCCCCCTTCCTGGCCAAACCAAATAGATTCAGAACACCTGCTGGTTGTGGGGGGCGGGTAGCAACAGGCCCAATGACTTCACCTCTGTTAGTCTCATCTGTGAAATGGGGACTACAGTTCCTGACTCCCAGGGTTATTGTGGGAATCAAATGACCTAAAGCACTTCCTGAGCTACTTCCTGTTAGTGAATTCCCAGGGTGGTCCTAGGCCTCAGGGGGATTCCCCATCCCCTTGGGGTGGGCCTCCCTGGACCTGAACGTGGAGGTTGGAGAACTCTGGTGCCTCCAGACCAGGAACTGCTGGTTGGTCTATGAGGCTGCAGCCGGGCAGGAAGGAATCTGTGTCCAGCCCCCTGCCCAATGGGTAGGAGGGGCCACTAGAAGCCAGTGAGACGTGCACACCGTCCCCCCCCATCCCCCCAGCAGCCCCCTCTGAAGTCATTTCCCCAGCACCTGCCTTCTGGGCCAGGGGAATGTCAGGCCCAGAGCCAAGCTCCCCCCTCACACCCTAATGTTATCCCAGATGCCTCCAGCAGCACCTCTGGGAACAGGAATGGGCTTCCTGAAGAATGCTGGGGGTATGGGACACTGGCAGGAAGAGCCGGAAGTACAAGGGGGGCTGGGGGGAGGGGAGGATGGAAGGTGGGAACCAGAGAGGCCCAGCAACCTCGGGGTGGGGTTGCAGTGAGGGCCGGATGCAGGTTGACCAGCGTGGAGGGGTCTGCCCCCTGCCCTGCATCACACACCTGGGAGAGCCCACTTTGGGGCTTTCAGGGTGACCCCCTCTTCCTGCCGGTTCACAGAGGACTCGGGGTCTCGGGGGACTGGAAGGGGTCCCAGGCCTGGGTCTGATAAGATGAAGGGAGAGGCTCAGGCTCACCTGCCGAGCTGCAGAGAGGAGAGGGAGGGCAAGTGTGGGAAGGAGGCTCTGAACAGGACCGCGGCTGGAGGAGGAGCTGGGAACAGGGCTGGGCCAGCTCTGCAGCGCGAGGCACGAGGCACGACTCCCCCGTGCCGGGAGTAAGAAGAGCGAGGGCAGGCAGCCAGCAGTCACGCAGGCTGGGCGCGTCTCCCTGGCACCTGGCTCCTTCCCTGTCATCACCCCCCTTGTCATCACCATCGCAGCGGCCGCCGTGCACTGAGCGTCAGCCTTTGCCCCTCATACCCTAGCACCTTGGATGCCCCCTGTGGTTGTGGAACCTGAGACTTGGAAAAGCTAAGGCACGTGCTGTGACTGCCCCACTACACTACCCAGGAGTCATTCACACTGTGGCCTAAAGAAACGACTCCCCCTGGAGGTGGCAGTGGGCAACCTGTACCGCGGCACGTGCGTGCCTCCTGTGACGGTCACACTGGCCCGCAGGCCAGTGGCTCTGTACTCAGGCCCTTTCTGCTAGACCTCAAAGCCAAGGGGCTCCCCTGATGGCTCTGTTGGTAAAGAATCAGCCTGCAATGCAGGAGACCCAGTTTGATTCCTGCATCAGGAAGATCCACCTGGAGAAGGGATAGGCAACCCACTCCAGTATTCTTGGGCTTCCCTTGTGGCTCAGCTGGTAAAGAATCTGCCTGCAGTGTGGGAGACCTGGGTTCGATCCCTGGGTTGGGAAGATCCCCTGGAGAAGGGAAAGACTACCCACTCCAGGATTCTGGCCTGGAGAATTCCATGGACCCCATATAACCCATGGGGTCGCAAAGAGTCGAACACGCCTGAGCCATTTTCACTTTCAAGGCCAATAAGAATAAAGACTCCTGGTTCAGAAAAGGAGAGAGGAAGTAAGCCCTTTGTGGGGAAGCTCAACACAGTCAAATCCGACTTTTCATCTGTCCATCTGTGCAGTAGCTATTGGGCACCCACTATGTGCCAGGCTCTGTAGAAGGCACTGGGGTTCGCCACGGTCCCTGACATCATGGAGCTCGCAGTCTATGGTGGGGTTCAGGCCATAAACAGAAACATAAACTGGAAAATGTGCCCCGTGTTGGGGACACGTGACCAAGACCCTGTCTCTCCCGGCCAATAAAGGCACAGCGGACGGAATAAGCCTGTCCCTAGACTGGTCACTGTCAGCTGACGTCCTCATTGCCTGGAGCACTGTGGGAGTTGACACCCCCCCTCACCCCGCCACCAAGAGGCTGGTGACCCAAGAAGAGGCACAGGAACCAGTCAGAATGCGGACACAAATGAGAACCAGGCGCCCCCACCAAGGGGAACTGACACGGCCTCCTGATCACTGGACGTGGGCAGCAGAGGCTAGCGCTAGCTCGTGATGGTCCAAAGCAGCTCCTCAGGGACACTCAGTGAGCTCACCTGGCAGACCGCTGGGGCGATCCTACGGGGGGGGCAGAGGACCCCCACGTGTCCAGGGGTGCTGTGCACATTCCCTTCCTGTGAGGACTGAGGGGGCGGGGACTCCATGGGGCTTCCTTGGTGGATGCAGGTCACTGGGTTCCTATGGCTCTGTGAATGGGATGCACGCAGCTGGCTTGTGTGGGGTCTGGTCTCCATCTCCTAATGGTACAGGGATTTGAAGAGGGCAACCCGGCTCTGACTGCAGTTGGAGCATGGCGCTGTGAAGCCATCTGAGAAAGCCACGGGCTTTGCTGATGCTGTCACGGGGCAGAGTGGGCAGCTGAGGGGGAGTCACTGCACTGCGAATCGAGGGACCGGGTTCCTGTCCTCTTGACTGTGGCCAACCTCAGACACAAGAGGAGAGCCAAAGGACCACCTAGCTGAGCCCAGCCTGAACTGTCAACTTGCTAAACAGAATCGTGAGCTAACTAAACGGTGATTGTTTTAGGCCCGTAAATTTAGGGATAGGTGTTACACAGCAACAGCTAACTGATACAGTGATGAACTTAGGTAATAACAATGATGGTTACCGTTTGCTGAGCCTACTGGACCAAACCCTCAGCATGAAAGTAGTGAAAGTGAAGTTGCTCAGTCGAAACCGACTCTGTGACCCCATGGACTGTATCCTACCAGGCTCCTCTGTCTAAAGAATACTGGAGTGGGTTGCCATTTCCCTTCTCCAGGGGATCTTCCTGACCCAGGGATCGAACCCAGGTCTCCCACATTGTAGGTAGACGCTTTACCTTCTGAACCACCAGGAAAGCCCATTTAATTCTCCTGGCAGCTCTGAACATTGGTGTCTGGATCTTAACTTTACAGACAAGAAAACTGAGGCCAGGGGGAAGGCACAGGTCTTGTCCAAAATTCCCTGAATGGCTGGAGGCAGAAGCAAGATGGGAACCTAAAATCTATCTCTGTGGACTCGGTTCTGAATCTCCTTCCCAGATAAGCTTCAATGTCAGAGCAAGCCAGCAGCACTTGAGATCATAATGTATTCTGCACACGGGAGCTGACGTCATTAAGAATGTTCTCAGCCTCCCGTTCCCCAAGAATTATGCCGTATCTCACCCTGCTCCTCTCTCACCCCGTCCAATGCCTCTAAGTCCCATGTGCTTTTAAGATGACAAAAGCACAGATGTCTGGATTATTTATTTCCTTTTTATTCAGTCTCCTATTTAATCAGAAAATATTTGTCGAGGGTCTGCCATGTGCCTATTCCCACAGCATTCTTTCTTTGCTGACATTTCCTGGACCCCCGACGGAGTGGCAGGCCCTCAGTCCGCATGTGTAACCCTAACAGCAACACTGGGGGAGCGAAGGCCACCCCCACTTTACAGATGGGAAGACTGAGGTTCCAGAGATGTGGCGTGGCCACCCTGAGGCCACCTCACAAGTGAGTGGCCGGGACATGAGTTTATTCCAGGTTTGATTGAATTCAGGTCGAGCCTCTTCTTACTCTATCACCATAGCTTTCTGAAATTTCCCCTGGGCTTTCAGTATGGCAGATAGGAGACTGGGAGGTTGAGAAGAGAAAGAAAGTGTAGTGGGATGTTGGAAGATGTTCCCCAACTCCAAGAACCGTTGGGTTCTCTGGCATGGTGCTCAGGTAATGCTGCAAGCAGCGGCAGGTAAGGGAGGAGGGAGTATGTGCCCCCAGAGCCAACAAGTCCTGCCCATCCTTCATCCCCACCCGCCGGCCCCGCCCCTCCACTTAGCTGCTGGACCACAGCCATCTTCCAGCACCAGGCACCAGGCACAGAGCCCTGCCCCTCCTGGCTGAACTGTTTACTAATGGGGAACTCAGGGATGGTCTCGGCTGTCTCCTTCTCCCAGGGTGATTATACTTCTGGGCTGGGGGCTGAGCCGCAGGCCTTCGAATGTTCCTAGAGTCCCGTTCCCTCCAAGGCTGCCTCCTTTGGGCTGGCATCAGGCCCCACCCAGGTGTCCTGGCCGATCAGAGTCTAACTGCAAGGAGCCCCCCTGTGGTCCAGGAGTGCCAGGGGTTGTGAGAGGGGAGCGGGAGAGTAAGGAGGTACTAGGTTAGGAGGCCTGAGAGTCTTCTTGGCAATGCGGGAATTTCATATCCCGCAACCACGCATGGCTCTCTTCCCCTGGCTGGACTGGGAAGACCCCTGCACTGGGCACCCTCACTGACCTTTGACAAGTTACTCTAAGTCTCTGGACCTCTGTCTCTTCATCTTTAAACTGGATGGAAAATGCTCAGAGACACATATGCACAGATGCTAACAAACAGCGCTTAATAAATGCTCAGAACTTCATACACATTCTCTCTGTTATTTTTCCAACCAACCAGAAGACCTAAGAACTTTTAGCATCACCCCATTTACAGGTGGGAAAGTTGAGGGGGCTTGGCAAGGTTAAGTGGCTCACCCAGACTAACACAGCTGGCAGGTGGGTGGTGGCCACAGGTCATTTGAACCGAGCCACCCCGACTCCCAGCCCAGGGGCTCGGCCTCCTTTCTGGGGGAGGTACCGTTTGCACACGCGTGGACACGCTGCCAGACTCACCAGCTGCTGGGCCTCCCATACTTGCCTGCCTGGTGTTCTGGGCTAAGCTGCCAGCCCTGCACTCCAGGACAGCCCTGAACACTTCTGTTGTGCTAGCACGCTCAGAAACGTCCTCCGCTCGGGTCTGGAACCATCTCCCTCTGGTCCCCTGTCTAACCCTGCTCCTCCTTCAGATCAGCCATCAGGGAGATCCCTGACCACACCCCCAAGTGATGCTGGTGGCCTTGCTGTGCTCTCCCGTGGCCTTCTCCCAAGGCAAGATAGCACTGACGCCTGCCTGCCCACACACGGGCCGTGGGTTCAAATCCAGACTCTGCCCTCCCAAGCTGTATGGCCCTCAGCAAATGGGTTAACCTTCTAGTTCTTCCTTTGAGAAAAGGGCGTGATCGTCGTCCTACCGGGTAGGGCTGATGGATGGACTGAATGAGTGAGCGCTTGTGTAAAACTGCCAGCAGACGCAGAGCAGGCTCTCAATGCCTGATACCGGCACTGTTTTCCTACTGGGGCTCTGGAGACAGTAACTGTAATTGTTGGTTAAGGTTTGTATCTTCTGTTGAACTCCAGGTTCCCTGAGGGCAGGGAGGGCTTCTTTGTCACACCTCCTGCTTGGAACACAATGCCTAGCACACACTGGCATTTGATACATACTTGTTGAATGAATGGGCTTCCCAGGTGGTGCTAATGGTAAAGAACTCGCTTGCCAGTACAGGAGACAGACACGTAAGAGATGTGAGTTCAGTCCCTGGGTTGGAAAGATCCCCTGGAGCCTATGGCTCCAGATCCCATGGCTACCCATGCCATCATTCTTGGGCTTCCCTGGTGGCTCAGACAGTAAAGAATCCGCCTATAATGCAGAAGACCCCGTTTTGATCCCTGGGTCAGCAAGATCCCCTGGAGAAGGGAAGGGCTACCCACTCCCGTATTCTTGTCTGGAAAATGCCATGGAGAGGAGCCTGGCAGGTTACAGTCCTTGGGTTGCAAAGAGTCGGAGACACTGAGTGACTAACACTTTCACTTTCTTTCTTTGCTAAATGAATGAATGTGATTTCCATGCCAGAAAGAAATAAGGTGATGCAGAGAAGTCAGGCAACAGTCCTTGGAGCATTGCCCCGTGCTTGCCTGATTTAACCATCGCTTGAGCCTCTCCTTAGCAGTGGAAATTCCCAGGTTCCATGGCTTGGGGCAGAAGGTACAGAGCTGGTGAGAGAGGAGAGAGGAGGGAGGAGAGGTGAGTGAGGATTTGGGTGGGGGGTATTACAGGAGGGGGACATAATCACGTTGGCCTCTTGAAGAATAACTCTGGTTGCTGTGTGGAGAGCGGTTTGGAAGGGCTTGAACTGGGGCAGGGAGACTAGTCGTCTGAACAAGAGGTGCCTGCAGCCTGGATCACTTGGAGCAGGGGAGCTGGAGGAGGGTGACCAGCCATCTTGGTCTGCTTGGGGCTGAGGGAATCTCTGGGATGTGGGGTCGTCAAGGCTAAAGTCTGGGAAGTTCCAGGCAAATGCGATGGGTTGGTCACTCACTTCAGGATGGGTGAGGCCTCAGAGCAAGGGGGCTGACTTGGGTAAGAGAGGAAGGGTCAAAGAAAGTTCCCAGATTCCAACATGAATGACTGAGTATGATGAAGGGCCATTTACAAGCTTGGGAGCCTGGAGGGGGAACGTGACCGGGAACAGACAAGGGGCTGTAGTGGGGCAGGAGCTTGGGCAGAAAACAGGTTCACAGTATGCCGTGTTGAGGGTGTAAACGGGTCAGGTGCCTAAAGAGGAGAGAGATGTTGTCGGAAGGACTTCTCTGGAGGGACACCTAGGGGTGCTTGGATTTTGGCCCCTGTGAAGCGGGGGAGATGGGGCTACCCGCCCCCTCCCTCGGGCTTGGTGAGAAGCTTCACTTGGTCACACGTGTGTCCAGTGGGTCAGGCACACAGTGGCCCAGATGCAGCTGGCTCCCACCAGGGAAGTCTAAAAGGGCCAGAAAAGGGATGAGCCAAAAGAGGGGTGTCTGGGGTGGGACAGGCCAGGACCCCAGAGCATGCACAGGACACCTGTGTGTTTTCTGTGGTCCAGACATGGGCCTGGTCTGCTGAGGTGTTTTACAAGACACAGGACATCAACACCATCATCGCCATCATCATCACCATCTTGTGGTCTAGTAAATTCGAGAAACGATAAACAGAGTCTGTGTGGCCCTGGAGAGCCTGAGGTTGACTGGGGAGCAGCCCCGTGGAGAAGGCACATGCCCACACCGTGGGAGGCGGGAAGCGGTCCTGAGGACTGCTAGAGTCAGTGCTATCCTCTGCAGGGTCCCAGGAGCAGAAGCCAGCTCAGGGAGGAACAAGTGAAACAGAACCTTTCCTTTCCTAGACTTCGGCTTCTTCCTCTCTCGGCTCTGGCAGCCTCTGAAACTCAACACAAGATGAGGGAAGAGGGCGGGGCAGCAAGGGCACGTACAGGGTGAAGGAAGATCTGGCCTTCTCCAGCTCACAGGCTGTGGGGGACAGCAAGGGCAGAAGTAACTCTAAACCAAGTTCAAAGGTGACTCTTACCGGGGACCAGACGCTTTGAGTTATTAGCTTGACTTCACGTTTGCCACTTAAAGTGACCTAAGAATTTTTGTCCCCTCGCCGAAGACAGAAAACTAGTGGAAGTGCCCGGGTTTTCATCCAGAAACGGGGGATGAACCGTCTCCCCCAAATGGCTCATAAAGAGACACGAGAAGACCAGAGTAAAGAGGCTGTCCACTCCACTCCATGAGTGGGGCTTGTCCAAAGCGCCGGCTGGGGTCTGTCTTCATGCATATGAATTGTTCTCCCCTCCCAGAATGCAAGCCCTCCTGGGCAGGTCCTTGTTGGATTCAGCTCTGGCACCTGGCCACCCTTGGATGTTAATTTCCTCCCTTCCTTCCACCTGACCCTGGGTGCTCAGAGAGGGTGACACGTGGCCCCTGAGAGGCCAGCCCCAGGCTTCATAGAAGTGGATGGAGGTTCAGCCCATCCTTTCTGCTGTCTCCAAGGGCCAGTCACGAAAGTCAGACAGGCCATCCCACACTGCGGAGGATGAACGCTCAGGCTGTCAGATAGCAGAGCATCGATCAGCGGACGTCTGGCTGCCAGCCGTGCCAGACAGACAGACCAACGCTCCACACTCCCGCTGACGTGCATACTCCTTCTGGAGTCCCCTCCCAGGACTCTGGGGATGAATCTCCTTTCCCAGAGACCCCCTGCCCAGGAGGCCTGGTCCCGGCTGCTCCTGGCAGGGTGCCCATTCCTGATCTCCGACTTGGCAGCCTCCTTGCCATGGGCTCCAGGCCCGCCCCTCCTCCCCCCTCTCCCTCCCAAGGTGGGAGCTTCGGGCTCTGCCAAAGCATTACTAAGAGGGAGGTGACGTCACCCTCCTGAGTCCCACCCTGCCCCCGGCCAGTTTACCCTTTACCCTTGGCTGCTCCTGAGAATATGACACATCCTGGGTGGAGGAGGGAGTCATCCTCTGGGGTCCTCAGCCCCAACCAAGCTCAGGGGGCTCAGGCTGCCCTGTTCCCCGCCACTGCCCCCCGCCCCAGGCTGGAGGCTGCTCTGTCTTGTTGGAGCAATATCGTCCTAGAGGCTATGTCAAGGGATCCAAATACACCCCAGGTTTCTCCATCCACCAGCTGGGTGGCCCTGGACGAATAACTTTAGCCCCTTAAGCCTCATCTGTAAAACAAGGATAGTAACCAGATTTGCTTCACAGGGTGAGTGTGAGGCTTACATGAGATCATGTTCCTCGGGGCCCTGCCCTGGGGAAAGGGAATGTCAGGCCATCTTGCTGGCCAGTGGGATGCTCATGACTAAGTCCTAAGTCTGTTTCAAAGTCAGATGCCTGGTCCTTTGCTACTGTGGCCAGCTGGGAGCAAGGACCTCCCACCCGTGCTCTCAGCACCCACCTCCTGGCACCACGGCGGCTGTCCCGAGCGCGAGGCCCTGCCGTTGTGTGTGCACGCTCCCAGCTCAGATCCTTCTCTCTCTGCACGAACTCCTGCCCCTCCGTCAGAGCCAAGGCTGCAGCCCCAGGGCCCGGCACTAGCTCGTCATCCTTCCTGCCAAGGGCCTCGTGCCGCCCAAGCAAATACCCAGATGGAGGTTTTATTCAGAAACAACCTCACACCATGAGGCCGTTAATCCCCACCTCCTGCCACCTGGGACCCACAATCTGAAATATAGAGGGCAGCTGTCTTGGTGTTGGGAGATAGGAAAGCTTCCCAGACCCTCCACCTGGGAGACTGCTCTCCCCGTATCCTCTGTCTGGAGAAGACTCTTCAGGGTCCCTTGGACTGGAAGGAGATCAAACCAGTCCATCCTAAAGGAAATCAACTCTGAATGTTCACTGGAAGGAGTGATGCTGCAGCTGAAGTTCCAATCCTTTGGCCACTTGATGTGAAGAGCTGACTCATTGGAAAAGACTCTGATGCTGGGAGAGACTGAAAGTGAGAGGAGAAGGGGATGACACAGGGTGAGATGGTTGAATGGCATCATCAACTTGATGGACATGAGTTTGAAAAAGCTCTGGGAGATACTGAAGGACGGGGAAGACTAGCGTGCCGCAGCCCATGGGGTCACAGAGTCGGACACGGCTGAGCCACCGAACAACAGCATCAACAGCATCACCTGCCTGCCCCTGAGGTCCACAGGGAGGAGGTCCCCGAGGCTGCCCCAGGAGGCACCTCCCAGCTGTGTCCCCCAGGCTGCCAGTCCTGCACGGGGCTTCATCAGAGACCACCTACACCCGCCGCCGCCGCCACCTCCACCGGTAAGTAGTGTGGCCGAGTCAGTTTAGGAAGAGGTTTCATCCAGAAACCTCACCTACCTCCCACCTACCCAACCTCATCTTAGCTTCTCGTGAACCCTTCACGTTTCTATTATAAAATAACACGCGGTGACAGTTAAAAGGTCACACCGTGGAGGCAAATAGAAACTGAAGATAAAGTTCCTCCACTCATTCGGGGCTCAGCTCATGTTCCCTCTTCTGACGCCCTCCCTGGCTGCCCTAATTAGATCTCTCCCATCCCCTCGTGATGCTCTGCTCGCCTCGCCCAGCCCCCTTTCCCTTCCCAGCACACAGCGCCGTCCGACACTGTGCTGCGGGCTCTGTAGCATAACGGCGGTCCTCTGTGCTTCGCTAGACTGGCAGCTCCAGGAGGGCAAGGATTTCCATCTGCTTTGCTCTTCTTCACTGTGTCCCCAGTGCCTAAAATGGTATTAAAAATGGCACATCATTCTAAATCAACTGTACTTGGATTTTTATTTTAAAAATGGGCTTACCTTTTTTTCATTCTACTCTGGTATTTGTCAGACTTCTCTGACATCCACAATACTAATCTTGTAGAAGGGGTGAGTTTCCGAGTATACTCTGGGAACCGGTGCACACTCAAACCCCTCATCCACTCCCCTCTCCCCATGCAAACATCCGGAGCCTTGGCTTTCCTAGTGAGGAGGTGGTACGCAGGCAGTGGCGTTTATGTACATTATCAGCTGGCACTCTGGTTTATGCAGCATCCTTTGGGAATGATGTGAATCATTCACACTAAGTGTGAATCAGCTTCCATGAACCTGATCAACTGTGGGTCACTGAGAAGTTGGATTGCGGCTTGTGGATATTAGCAAAGAAAATGTCACCCGGTGGCAGCCAGTGTGGGTGACCTTCACTATGACTCAAATCATTTCCATTGGATCCTTTTCCAATGGATCCTTCCATTTCCCTTAGAGGCAGCTGGCCCATAGTGGCTGAGTACATGGTTCTGGAGTCAGAGTCCCTGGGCTAGAATCTCCACTTCAGCACCACTGGCCGTGTAGAGCCGAAATGACTCAGTTTCCCTCCACTTCAGTTCCCTCTTCTGTAAATGGGGGAAATAATAGTACCTACATACAGGGCTGATTAGAATATTAAGTGAGTCTGTACACGTAAAATGCTCAGACTCTTGAAGTCGTATGATGACTGAGCTGCTCTGACTTTCCCTCCTAAATACATCAACTAAAACAAGCCAGATAAAATATTAAAAGACAAAAACTTGCAGAGGCCAAAAATGATTTTCAATTCAGGATATCTGGGATGTAAATCAATACAATGCCAGCTTTCACCTGCTGGACCCAAGTGAAATAAATCAAGAAGACCTAAGTAAATGGGAAGAGATATCCTGTTCACGGATTTGGAGATTTAATATTGTTGAGACGGCTGCAAATTGATTTATAAATTCAATGCAAGCTCTTTCAAAATCTCAGCTGGCTATTTCCCTCCCCACCCCGCCCCCCAAAATGACAAGCAGATCCTAAAATTCATATGGAAATTCAAGAGACCAAGAATAGCTAAAACTTGGAAAGGAACAAAGGTGGAAGACTCATACTTACTAATTTTAAAACTTATAAAACGGTAGTAATCAAGACAGTGTGGTACTGGCATGAGGATAGACTTAAAGATCAATGGAACCACACTGAGAATACAGAAATAAGCTAGTGCATTTATGGAAATGGGTGCCAAGACAATTCAATGGGGAAAGAATAGTCTTTTCAACAAATGTGCTAGGACAACTAGATATCCACATACAAAAGAATGAAGTTGGAGCCTTCCTTACATCACACACGAAAATTAACTTAAAATGCATCATAAACCAAAATGCAAACACTTAAACTGTAAAATTCTTAGAAGGAAACATTTGTGTAAATATTAGTGACTTTGGTGTAAATCTTAGATCCTTTTTGGATACAACACCAAAAACACAAGCAAGAAGAGAAAAAATAGATACATTCGGCTTCATCAAAATGGAAACCTTTCATGCTTCAAAGAATACCACCAAGGAAATGAAAAGACAAACGAAAAATGGGAGAATATATTTGCAAATCATATATTTGGTAAAGAGCTATCTGTAATATATAAAGAACACTTACAACTCAATAGTAAGAAGACAAACTACTCAGTTGAAAATAGGCACAAGATTTAATAATAGACATCTCTCCAAAGAATACTTGCAAATGGACAATAAGTGCATTGAAACAGAAGTACAGGCTGAACATTATTAGTCATCCCAGAAATGCCAATCAAAGCTACAATGAATATCACTTTATACTCACAAAATAAAATATCAAGTATATTGGTGAGGACGTGGGGAAATTAAAACCCTCATATGTTGCCGATGAAAATGTAAAATAGTGCAGTCATTTTGAAAAACAGTTTGGCAGTTCCTCAAAATATTAAGCATAGGGTTACCATATGAATGAGAAATTTCACTCCTAGATATATACCTAATGGAAATGAAAACATACATCCATACCAAAAAATGTTCAAAGCAGTGTTATTGGAAACAACTCAATAAAAAAGCAGAAGCAGCCCCAATATCCTTTGGCTGATACTAGATAAAGGAAGTGTGATATAGTCATGCAGTGGAACATTATCTGGCAATAAAGAGGAATGAAGTACTGATGCAAGCCTCAGTTTGAAACATTTTGAAAGCGCTATGCTAAGCGCAAGAAGCCAATCACAAAAAACCACATATTGCACGGCTCCATTCATGGAATGTCCAGAGTAGGCAAATCTACAACTGGCTGGTTCAAAAAGGGGAAAGGAGTGCAACCAGGCTGTATACTGTCACCGTGGTTGTTTAACTTATTTAACAGAATACATCTTGTGAAAGGTCAGGTTGGATGAATCACAAGCTGGAATCAAGACTGCTGGGAGAAATATCAACAGCCTCAGATACGCAGATGATACCAGTCTAATGGCAGAAAGTGAAGAACTAGAGAGCCTCTTGATGAAGCTGAAAGAAGAGAGTGAAAAAGCTGGCTTGAAACTCAACATTCAAAAAACTAAGAGCATGGCATCTGGTCCCCTCACTTCATGGCAAATAGATGAGGGAAAAGTGGAAACAGTGACAGACTTTATTTGTATGGGCTCCAGCATCACTGCGGATGGTGACTGTAGCCATGAAATTAAAAGTCGCTTGCTCCTTGGAAGGAAAGCTATGACAAACCTAGACAGCACTTTAGAAAGCAGAGATGAGATGTCACTTCACTTTCACTATATGGAAAGCTATAGTCAAAGCTATGTTTTTTCCACTAGTCATGTACGGATGTGAGAGTTGAACCATAATGAAGGCTGAAAGCTGAAGAATTGATACTTTTGAATTACGGTGCTGGAGAAAAAGACTCTTGAGAGTCCCTTGGACTGGAAGGAGATCAAACCAGTCAATTCTAAAGGAAATCAACCTTGAATATTCATTGGAAGGACTGATGCTGAAGCTAAAGCTCCAATACTTTGGTCATGTGATGTGAAGAGCTGACTCACTGGAAAAGACCCTGATGCTGGGAAAGATTGAAGGCAAAAAGAGAAGGCGGTGGCAGAGGATGAGATGGCTAGATAGCATCACCATTCAGTGGACATGAATTTTAGCAAACACCAAGAGATAGTGGAGGAAGGAGGAGCCTGGCATGCTACAGTCCGTGGGGTTGCAGAGAGTCAGACATGACTTAGTGATGAACAGCAACACCAGGGACAGAACATAGTTCAGTGGTTTCCTAGGGCCGCAGGATTTGTGAGGAAAGTGTGGAATGACTGTAAGTGTTACGGTTATGGAGAGCCATACTGGGTGATGAAAATGTTCCAAAGTTGACTGTGGTGGTGGTTGAACAATTGTGAATATATTAAAAATCACTGAATTGTACTAAATGGATAAATTATATGGTATGTGAATTGTAGCTCGATGAAACAGTTTTTTTTTTTTTAATGTACACTCTAGGCAGAAAAGGAAATATCTCAGCGTTGATAGGACTAACGGTGCAAGAAAGAATGGTGAGCAAATGATGGTAAACATGTGGTTAAATTCAAAACACAATGTCGGTATCATACAAAGCAAATAATGTCTAACTGGGCGGAGTCCAACATAACAAAGTGGAACTGAGCTTTGTTTTGCTAAGTAAGAATGTGAAACTACTAAAGGTAACAACTAAAAGAATAGATGAAAAATAAAACTGCCGAACTAGCTGGGGGAATGGAATTCAATATGCATGAAAATCTGGACCTCGTCTTATTACTGGGTATATAAGCAGATCACAGAGCAGCTGGCCCTATGGGCAGAATGCCACAGGGAAGCTAAAGCTCACCTCAAAATAGACTGACCTTTCTGGGGGTGGATCTGGGGGCACTGGCGGATATCATTACTTTCTGTCCCTCCTGTTAGTTTTTCTCCAGTTAATGAGTTCTTCAGTGAGGACTACATCTGTTTAATTCAAAGCGAGGCATAAAAGAAAAGAAACAGAAAAAGCTGTACAAATAAAAAGCACAAAATAAGGCGGTGGGAATAAGCCCAATATTCCAGTAATCCCAATCAATACAAGTGAACTAAATGTTCTCATTAAAAGACAAACTTTTCAGACTCAATTAAAAGTTAAATTCTAGCTCTAAGCTAGTTATTTTTCAATCTGAGCGAATGTTTGCTTGTATGCTTCTGTCTTTCTGCTTTTAAATAGCAGCTTTATTAAGATATAATTCATATGCCACACAATTCACCAGTTTAAAATGTGAAATTTAATGGTTTTTAGTATGTTCACAGGGTTGTGCAACCATCCATCTTAGAATATTTTCATCACACTAAAGAGATTCGCCATGCCCATTAGCAGTCATTCCCCACTTCTCTCTAATCCCCAGCCCTAAGTTGCCACTGTGTTCTACTTCTGGGCTCTTCTGGTCTCTATAGATCTGTCTGTTCTGGACTTTTCAGATGTCAGGAGTGTGCTGGATGGAACCACACACTATGCGGTATTTTGTGACTGAGTTCTTCCACTTAGCATAACCCTTCTAAGGTTTACCCATGTTGTAGCGTGTCTCAGTATTGGATTGGCCAAAAAGTTCCTTTGGATTTTTGCAACATCTTACAGAAAACCCAAACAAACTTTTTGGTCAACCCAATACTTTATGCCTTTTTATTGCCAAATAATATCCCATTGTCTGATAGCCATTTTATCCATCCATTCATTAGCCAAAGGACTTTTGAGTTGTTTCTACTTTTTGTCTAGTATGAATGAAGCTACTATGAACATTTGTGTACAAGCTTTTGTGTGGACATTTGTTTACTAGGACTGGGCTTGCTGGGTCGTATAGTAACTCTCCTCTTTCTCAAGGTGGCGGAGTAGAGGGACATGTGCTCATCTTCTGCGAGAACTCCAAAATCACAACTCACTCCTGAACAACCACTGATAGGAGAATGTTGGATCCCACCAAAAAAAGGTACCCCACATCCAAGGGCACAGGAGAAACCCCTACAAGATGGTAGAAGGGGCGAAATCACATTTAGAAACAAACCCCGTATCTGCCAGAGATGCTCAGAGGGCTCGAACAAAACCTTGTGCACACCAGGATGCAGAGACCTCACAGAGACTGAGCCAGACCTGCCTTTGAGTGTTTGTCTCCTGCAGAGGCTGGGTCAGCAGCGGTCTGCCACGGGGACAGGGGCTGTGGCCGCAGCAGACCTGGGAGGCTCAGCGTGTGGCATAAATCCACAGAGCCACCAAGCAGATGACCCACAAACTGGACAACAATTATATCAAAGACATTCTCGCACTGTTGCAAAAGTTCTAAGACCCACAATAGATTCCCCAGCCTGCGAATCTGGCAAAGGGACTGACTTAGAAAAGACAGAGGAACCAGAGATCAAATTGCCATCATCCGGTGGACCATAGAAAAAGCAAGAGAGTTCCAGAAAAACATCTACCTCTACTTCATGGCCTCTGCTAAAGTCTTTGACTGTGTGGGTCACAATGAACTGTGGGAAATTCTTCAAGAGATGGGAATACCAGACCACCTTACCTGCCTCCCGAGAAATCTGTATGCAGGTCAAGGCGCAGCAGAACTGGACATGGAACAAGGGAGTGGTTCCAAATTGGGAAAGCAGTACATCAAGGCTGTATACTGTCACCCTGCTTATTTAACTTATATGCAGAGTACATCATGTGAAATGCCGGGCTGGATGAAGCACATGCTGGAATCAAGATTGCCGGGAGAAATACCAATAACCTCAGATACGCAGATGACACTACCCTTACAGCAGAAAGCAAAGAGGAACTAAAGAGCCTCTTGACGAAAGTGAAAAAGGAGAGTGAAAAAGTAGGCTTAAAACTCAACATTCAAAAAACTAAGATCATGGTATCTGGTCCTATCACTTAATGGCATATAGATGGGGAAACAATGGAAACAGTGACAGATTTTATTTTCTTGGGCTCCGAAATCACTGCAGATGGTGACTATAGCCATGAAATTAAAAGATGCTTGTTCCTTAGAAGGAAAGCTATGACCAACCTCAGGTTCAGTTCAGTCACTCTGTCATGTCTGACTCTTTGAGAGCCCATGAACCGCAGCACGCCAGGCCTCCCTGAGTTCATCTCCCGGAGTTCACTGAAACTCACGTCCATCGAGTCAGCGATGCCATCCAGCCATCTCATCCTCTGTCATCCGCTTCTCCTCCTGCCCCCAATCCCTCCCAGCATCAGAGTCTTTTCCAATGAGTCATCTCTTCCTGTGAGGTGGCCAAAGTACTAGAGTTTCAGCTTCAGCATCAGTCCTTCCGAAGAACGCCCAGGTTTGATCTCCTTTAGAATGGACTGGTTGGATCTCCTTGAAGTCCAAGGGACTCTCAAGAGTCTACTCCAACACCACAGCTCAAAAGCATCAGTTCTTCAGCACTCAGCTTTCTTCATAGTCCAACTCTCACATCTGTTCATGACCACTGGAAAAACCATAGCCTTGACTAGACGGACCTTTGTTGGCAAAGTAGTATCTCTGCTTTTCAATATGCTATCTAGATTGGTCATAATTTTCCTTCCAAGGAGTGAATGTAAAGTCACTCAGTCGTGTCTGACTCTTTGTGACCCATGGTCTGTAGCCTACTAGGCTCCTCTGCATGGGATTTTCAAGCCAAGAATACTAGAGTGGGTTGCCATTTCTTTCTCCAGGAGATCCTCCCAACCCAGGGGTTGAACCCGGGTCTCCCGCATTGTAGTCAGACGATTTACCAGCTGAGCCACCAGGGAAGTCTATTTCTGCTTTTTGACTATGCCAAAGCCTTTGACTGTGTGGATCACAATAAACTGTGGAAAATTCTGAAAGAGATGGGAATGCCAGACCACCTGACCTGCCTCTTGAGAAACCTGTATGCAGGTCAGGAAGCAACAGTTCTAACTGTTGCTTCCAAGGAGTAAGCATTTGTTAATTTCATGGCTGCAATCACCATCTGCAGTGATTTTGGAGCCCCCCAAAATAAAGTCTGACACTGTTTCCACTGTTTCTTCATCTATTTCCCATGAAATGATGGGACCAGATGCCATGATCTTCATTTTCTGAATGTTGAGTTTTAAGCCAACTTTTTCACTCTCCTCTTTCACTTTCATCAAGAGGCTCTTTAGTTCCTCTTCACTTTCTGCATAAGGGTGGTGTCATCTGCATATCTGAGGTTACTGATATTTCTCCCGGCAATCTTGATTCCAGCTGCTTGTGCTTCTTCCAGTCCAGCGTTTCTCATGATGTACTCTGCATATAAGTTAAATAAGCACGGTGACAATATACAGCCTTGACGTACCCCTTTTCCTATTTAGAACCAGTCTCTTGTTCCATGTCCAGCTCTAATTGTTGCTTCCTGACCTGCATATAGGTTTTGCAAGAGGCAGGTCAGGTGGTCTGGTATTCCCATCTCTTTCAGAATTTTCCACAGTTTATTGTGATCCACACAGTCAAAGCTTTGGCATAGTCAATAAAGCAGAAATAGATGTTTTTCTGGAACTCTCTTGCTTTTTCCATGATCCAGTGGATGTTGGCAATTTGATCTCTGGTTCCTCTGCCTTTTCTAAAACCAGCTTGAATATCAGGGAGTTCACAGTTCACGTACTGCTGAAGCCTGGCTTGGAGAATTTTGAGCATTACTTTACTAGCATGTGAGATGAGTGCAATTGTGTGGTTGTTTGAGTATTCTTTGGCATTGCCTTTCTTTGGGATTGGAATGAAAACTGACCTTTTCCAGTCCTGTGGCCACTGCTGAGTTTTCCAAATTTGCTAGCATATTGCGTGCAGCACTTTGACAGCATCATCTTTCAGAATTTGAAATAGCTCAACTGGAATTCCATCACCTCCACTAGCTTTGTTCATAGTGATGCTTCCTAAGGCCCAATTGACTTCACATTCCAGGATGTCTGGCTCTAGGTGAGTGATCACACCATCATGATTATCTTGGTCGTGAAGCTCTTTTTTGTACAGTTTTTCTGTGTATTCTTGCCACCTCTTCTTAATATCTTCTGCTTCTGTTAGGTCCATACCATTTCTGTCCTTTATTGTGCCCATCTTTGCATGAAATGTTCCCTTGGTATCTCTAATTTTCTTGAAGAGATCTCTAGTCTTTCCCATTCTGTTCTTTTCCTCTATTTTTTTGCATTGATTGCTGAGGAAGGCTTTCTTATCTCTTCTTGCTATTCTTTGGAACTCTGCATTCAGATGCTTATATCTTTCCTTTTCCCCTTTGCTTTTTGCTTCTCTTCTTTTTACAGCTATTTGTAAGGCCTCCCCAGACAGCCATTTTGCTTTTTTGCATTTCTTTTCCATGGGGATGGTCTTGATCCCTGTCTCCTGTACAATGTCACGAACCTCATTCCATAGTTCATTAGGCACTCTATCTATCAGATCTAAGCCCTTAAATCTATTTCTCACTTCCACTGTATAGTCATAAGGAATTTGATTTTGGTCATACCTGAATGATCTAGTGGTTTTCCCTACTTTCTTCAATTTAAGTCTGAGTTTGGCAATAAGGAGTTCCTGATCTGAGCCACAGTCAGCTCCTGGTGTTGGTTTTGCTGACTGTATAGAGCTTCTCCATCTTTGGCTGCAAAGAATATAATCAATCTGATTTCAGTGTTGACCATCTGGTGATGTCCATGTGTAGAGTCTTCTCTTGCGTTGTTGGAAGATGGTGTTTGCTATGACCAGTGCATTCTCTTGGCAAAACTCTATTAGCCCTTGCCCTGCTTCATTCTGTATCCAAGGCCAAATTTGCCTGTTACTCCAGGTGTTTCTTGACTTCTTACTTTTGCATTCCAGTCCCCTATAATGAAAAGGACATCTTTTTTGTGTGTTAGTTATAAAAGGTCTTGTAGGTCTTCATAGAACCGTTCAACTTCAGCTTCTTCAGCATTATTTGTTGGGGCATAGACTTGGATTACTGTGATATTGAATGGTTTGCCTTGGAAATGAACAGAGATCATTCTGTCATTTTTGAGATTGCATCCAAGTACTGCATTTTGGATTCTTTTGTTGACCATGATGGCTACTCCATTTCTTCTAAGGGATTCCTGCCCACAGTAGTAGATATAATGGTCATCTGAGTTAAATTCACCCATTCCAGTCCATTTTAGTTCGCTGATTCCTAGAATGTTGATATTCACTCTTGCCATCTCCTGTTTGACCACTTCCAATCTAGACAATATTTATTAAAAAGTAGAGACATTACTTTATTGACAAAGGTCCATATAGTCAAAGCTATGGTTTTTCCAGTAGTCATGTATGGATGTGAGAGTTGGACCGTAAAGAAAGCTGAGCACTGAAGAATTGATGGTTTTGAACTGTGGTGTTGGAGAAGACTCTTGAGAGTTCCTTGGACTGCATGGCTATCAAACCAGTCCATCCTAAAGGAAATCAGTCCTGAATATTCATTGGAAGGACTGATGCTGAAGCTGAAACTACAATACTTTGACCACCTAATGTGAAAAACTGACTCATTAGAAAAGACCCTGGTGCTGGGAAAGATTGAAGGCAGGAGGAGAAGGGGATGACAGAGGATGAGATGGCTGGATGGAATCACTGACTCAATGGACATGAGATTGAGTGAACTCTGGGAGTTGGTGATGGACAGGGAGGCCAGGCGTGCTGCAGTCCATGGGGCTGCAGAATCAGACACGACTGAGACTGAACTGATAGTATCAAACTCTATATTTGGGCTTTCCTGGTGGTTCAGATGGTAAAGAATCCCCTTGCAGTGTGGCAGACCTAGGAATTACCAAGGGGCATGAGCAAATTTGAGGGGACAAGAGATATATTCACCATTTTGAAAGCAGTGATGGTTTCACAAATATATATCTCTGTAAAAACTCATCCAATTGTATGCTTTGTATGTGTAAAAGTTAATGGAGGTTATACCTCAATTAAGTTGCCCAAATAATCAGAAGATATTATGAACTTTCTTCAAATACATTTTTAAAATTTTGAGACATGAATGAATTCTTAGAAAAACAAAACTTAAAAAATTGGAACTGGCAGAAATGCAAGGTAAAATGATATCTCAAAAACTGTAAACATAGGATCCCCACCCCCTCCTCCTATCAGAATAGTTTTAGAACCACAGAAGACATGGAATCTGAAGTTTCAGACTTTCCAAATGGGAGACACCATGCTAAGGCAACTTTATAGGCAAGCTCTACCAAACAATCAAGTTTCAGATAATTCTAATTCCAGACAAAATATTCCAGGGGACAGGAAGAAAGAAGATAATCTCCAATTTGTCTTTATAAGGCAAGTTAAAGCATGATACCCAGGCCAGACACAGCACAGTGGAAAAGGAAGCTACTTCATTTGTGAACACAGAGATAAAATCCTGGACCAAACGTTAGCAAACTGAGTCTTCTAAAGAATAAACATGGCAACACATCATGCCTTGTCAATTTACCCCAGGAATGCAAAGTTGGCTTGACTTTGGAAAATAGGTTAATGTAATTTGCTGCATCAGACAAGTCAAAGGACAGATGCTATATAATAATCTCAACAGATGCAGAAAAACTGCAGTAAACATCTCTTCATGACAAAAACTCTTAGAAACCTGGAAAGAGAAGAAATATTTCTTTAGCCTAATAAGTAGTATCTCAGAAACTCTAGTGCAGATTTCATAAAACATGAGAAGTGATGGAAAACATCCCCTTTAAAATGGGGTATAAGACAAACATACCTGCTAATGCCACTTCTAGCGCTTCCCTGAGGGCTCAGCAGGTAAAGAATCTGCCTGCAATGCAGGAGACATAAGAGATGTGGGTTCAAGCCCTGGGTCGGGAAGATCCCCTGGAGGAGGAAATGGCAACCCATTCCGGTATTCTTGCCTGAAAAATCCCATGGACATAGAAGCCTGGCAGGCTATAGGCCAAAGGGTTGCAAAGAATTGGATACAACTGAACAACTCAGCACACAATGCCACTTCTAGTTAGTATTGTATTGGAAGTTCCACTCAGCCCAGTAAGACAGACAAAAAGATAAAGTTAAGCTTCTCAAAGATTAAAGGATATAAATATTAGAAAGAAAAAATAATAACTCCTTGCAAACAATGTGATTATTTCATGGACAACCCAAAAGAATGCGTGGATATAGTATTAGGTTTGGTAAAGCGTCTACCTGCAGTGCGGGAGACCCGAGTTTGATCCCTGGGTTGGGAAGATCCCCTGGAGAACGAAATGGCAACCCACTCCAGTACTCTTGCCTGGAAAATTCCACGGACTGAGAAGCCTGTTAGGCTACAGTCCATGGGGTCACAAAGAGTCGGACACGACTGAGCAACTTTACTTAAGAAAATTTAGCAAGGCTGCCAGATACAAAATCAACACAGAAAAGAATCTATCCTGCTTGTGTGTCTCAGTACATTGGAAAATGTAAATAATAAAAAAATATTTTTTACAATAGTTGCCACACCTGTAAAATGTGGATGGTAGTATCCACCTCACCATGTCTGTGTGGGGATTATTGAGAAAAGTAAGAAGTACCAGCAAGTGAAAAATTACTAGGTTAATAAATGTCAGCTCCTCCTGTTCATCTCCAAGGCAGTGGATTAGGCACCCTTTGGGGACTCCATGGCAGGACTCAGCTCACATTTGGTCTCAAGAATTGCAGAAAGACAGGGATGACCTTCACCCAAATATCTATCAGGTATGACAGAAAATGACCAGAGCCACAGAGGCAAGGTGCCGTGGGGTCAGAGGATGGAGAGAGGTGCTTTCTACCTGGGAAGCACTTTATTAGGGGACTTGAAAGTGGACAGAATTTAGATACTCAGAGAGGAACCCGAAGGAGAGGACGGTGTGGTCAATAGCTAGAGGTGGGAACATGGGAAGAGACACGGGGTCAGTGTGGGCTGCAGCAAAGGATGGGTGGAGAGGAATTCTGTGCACTGAGATGGATCCATCACCAATGGTGGAAACTGTGGTGTCATGTGAATGTCCGTGGGAGAACGGGCAAAAGGCAAGAAGACCTGGATGCAGCCAACCCTTGGGGTCACTCGCCTCCTCCCCTGCCCTTTCCTGCACCCACTGCCGAGCTCAGCATGGCCCTCTGTCCCATTCCCAGGGCAGTTGTCCAGAGCTGGTGGCCTTCTGGCCCCAGGAGGAAATCTCCGCCAGGTGTTTACTGCAGGGACCCAGGGTGACCGCAAGTCAGGTCGAGTGCTGACCAGGGACACTGGAAGGAAGAGGGAAGGGGGCTTGGATGTTTGAACAGCTGGGGCAGATCAAGGGCTGCCACCCCTGGCCGCCCCTCCCTCCACCAGTTTCCCAGGCTCAGGTCCCTTCCTAGCTGGGGTCTGGCTGGCACAGTCCACTAATGAGGCTTTGTGGCTGGAAGGTGCTCTCTGCCCTCAAAGAGACAGGCTACTGGGGGAAAGGAGTTTGTGCTTGGGTAGTGGGTAGGTAGTGAAAAAAAAAAAAAGTGAAGTGGCTCAGTCGTGTCCAACTCTTCGTGACCCCAGGACTCACCAACACACAGGTGGAATTGTTTGTGGGGTTCCACGGAGCTTGGGTTGGAGACCCAATCCAAAGCAATCACACAGATATGTAAATTCGTCAGGGGTTACAGCAAACCTGGGCTCCATGGACGAGACCTCTCAGGAAAGTATACGGGAGCTATCAGGCCCCCTAGCTTGCCAGTTCCTCATGGAGACGGCCCTGAAAGTGTGATGATGGGGCTGGAGCTTGTGGGGCGCCCTGGAAAGAGCTTCCCCAGCCCTCTCTGATCTCCTTTCATACTTCCCCCCAAAGCCGGCATGAATCCCTTGTACAGCTGCAAGGACAGACTTCTACCAGGCAGATCTCTGGACTCTGACATCTACCGCCTGGCACTTTTCACCTTGCACGTCCTTCGCAGGGTGTATCATCAGGACTGGGCATCCCCATGGAGGGTCACTCTGCAGCCACGGTCAGTGACCACAGGCCCTGAGTTCTCTCCCATGTGACCAAGCCTGGGAGGGCTGACCTGTGAAGTTCTGTGTTCAACCCATGGACACTGAATCCCCTGCGGTGACCAGTCACTCGGGCTGAGAGCCCTCCAGGAGCTGAGATGGAATTCTCCAGGAAACCTCAGAGGGGGTCCAGCAGATCCACTCAGGCCTCCCCTGGGGGCAAAGAGCTTGCCTCCAAGGTGGCCCAGAGCAAAGCAGCAGGATCACTTAGAAGGTTGTGACAGGGGCTTCCCTGGTGGCTCAGTGGTGAAGAATCTGCCTGCCAATGCAGGAGACCCAGGGTCGATCCCCAGCCCAGGAAGATCCCACATGCTGCAGAGCAATTAAGCCCTAAGCCCACGCACCACAACTAATGAGCCTGTGCTCTGCAATGAGAGAAGCCACTGCAATGGGAAGTCTGCACACCGCAACGAGAGCGTAGCACTGGCCTGCTGCCGCTAGAGAGGGAAAGCCCATGAGCAGCGACGAAGACCCAGCGCAGCCACAGATAAAACAATTTTTAAAAAACCACTTAAAAGGTGAGTCATTCAAAAAGGAAGTAGTGACAGAAAACCTTGCAGCCACCCCTGGCTGGGTGGGCAGACTAGGAAGGAATACGAGTTTAAGCTCAGATCCCAACCACGGTTCTCCCCAGCTGCAAGCTCTCAGAACCTCTGTGCTTCCATCTGCAAAGCGGGGGGTAGCGACTCCCACCCACGAGGTTGCTGTGACAATCGCGGGAGACGAAAGGGTCCCACTGAATGACCAGTTCCCTTTCGCCCCTGCCCCCCCACCCTGACCCCCTGCACAGCTTTCAGTGAAGAAGCAGCTTTGGGGATTCCAAAGCTTGGTCCTGGCCCAGGAGCTGGGTTTTACTGCCTCCCAGTCAATGGCATCCTTGCCACTATTTTTCCAGGGCTTTCCAGCTTGGTAACTGCCCTGGGGCATGGGGAAGGGAAGGGTGGCTGGGGGCCCAGGCGGGTGGGTGAGGGGGTGGATTTCGCTGACTTTGCCTTTCTCCTCCAGCCAGCCGGGAAGGGATCACAGTGGGAGGAGGCTCCAGAGGAAGGAAAAGGGCCTGGTTCCCAGCCGGTCTAGCTTCCTCTCTCTTCACCTGCCAGAGGCTGCGGGATCCCAGGGACAGAAAACGGCTCAGAGGTGGAGGCCGTGAAACTGGAGATACAGGAGCAGGCGGGTGGCACCCCTCCCACCCAGATCAAGTTTCTGGGCCCCCAAAGAAGAAGCTTAAAAAAGCTGGGCTCTGAATTGTTTCTCTCTGTGGCTGCTTCCCGTCCCATCACCCTGTCCCCCTTCGCTCCCCTCTTCCCCGTTCACTCTGCAGAGGGGCACCACCACGGGGAGGGGGGCCTACTTTCCCGCACCCACTCTGCACAGGTCCTGGGCACATGATGCTGGTGAGGCTGGGGGGTTCCCGACTCCCTTATGCCCTCCCGCTGAAGGCGCCACTGAAGTAGGTGTCCCTCTCATCAGGCAAGTTGGGATCCAAAGCTGGGGAGGGACTCCCACTTGGAAGCCTGGATAAGGAGGTCCCAGGGCAGGGGCTCCCGTGAAGCCAGGGTCTCTCCTGGGGGCCTTTAAGGCCAAAGAGGTGGTGGTCCTCATCTCTACGGAAGCCCTCTGTTTCTCCCCTACTCTGTCTGACCCACACGGCCCTCCTGGCCAGCGCCCTGGGGCCCAGACCTCGTCCCGTGACGGTTGAACTGTGCCTGTGGATGCCGGGCACTGCCACTCATGCAAGAACCTGAGCGGGACAGTGAGGGGAGCCGCACGGCTGGAGCTGGCCTCGGCCCGACCACTGCCCCGGGTGTACCATCTGGGACAAAGTGGTTAGCCTGTCTGGGCCTCAGCTGTTCCATTTGTCAAACGGCCCTGAAAATAGCTTGTGAAGTGAGAGCGCAGGTATTTGGGCAGTGAGCCTCACAGCCTGGCACCGAGGAAGCGACCCTATTGTCACGGCCTCAGCCCTCATCCTGGGTGTCCCAGGCACTGGGGAAGGGCATCTGAGAAAGCACTGCCATCCCCCAGGGAGAGCGCCCCAGGCTGGCCGGGCTATGGTTGGTCCCGGCTGCTGCTTATTTGTGGCCCGTCTTTTGGCCAACAAGGGACCTGCAGTATGCTTGGCCAAGACAGCTGCACTGACGGGCCATGTGAGCCAAAGAGGGGACCTCGGCTGTGGCAGAAGCCCTCCCACACTCCCACCCCCATCCGCGCCCAGCCTGGATACCGAGGTACAGGCCAGCGGCCAGAGGAATGAGGGGACGAAGGTGACTGCCTGCAACAGACCAGGCAAGTGCCTGTCACGTCCTCCCAATCAGCCTGCGATGTAAATATTATGGCACCTATTTTATGGATAAAAGCTAAGAGTTCAATGACACCTCCTCGGTCCCGCAGATTGCCTTGCCATGCTGGTGGCAAAGCTGGGCTTGCATCAGAGCTGGTGCAGGAGGCCCTGCCAGCACACAGCAGCCTCTTTTCCAGATGGTCCTTGCAGGCTCAGCTCCCACAAATGAGACAACCGGGGGTGAATGGCACAGACCTGGTAACCCAGCTCCAACCGTCTTCTTGTCCAAAAGGGCCCCACCTGCCACCTATTCCCAGGCTCCCTCTTGGCTCACTCCATGCCAGGATAGGGGAGCAGGTCATTTGGATGGCTCTGAGTCCTGGGTGTCCCACTGCTTGAATTCCTCCCCTGGCCACGTGCTTACTAGCTGGGACGTCTTGGGGGAAATCATCTCATCTTCTTGATGTTTGTTTGGCTGCATCGGGTCTTAGTTGCAGCACCTGAGAGCTTCATGGCATCACGAAGGGTCTTTTGTTGGGGTGCATGGCCCCTCTAGTTGGACTCACTAGTTGCGGCATGCAGCTTCAGCAGTTGGCAGCCGGCAGGCTCAGTTGCTCTGCAACTTGTGGGATCTTCGTTCCCCAACCAGGAATCAAACCCATGTCCTCTGCTTTGCAGGGAAGGTTTTTAACCACTGGACCACCAGGGAAGTCTCTCATCTCATCTTCTTGAGCTTCACTTTTCCGTCTGCAAAATGAGGATAAGCAAGGTGCGCCCCTGAGAGAGTGGTTGGGGTTAAATGAGATGGGGCATGTCAAGTTTCAGCCCCCAGAGCATTTTACATGTTCGCTCTGATTATCTGATTCCCAGAATCTCCTCCTCCCTTCCCAGATGCTCTATGGCCTGGACAGGGCTGGTCTAGGGCTGGGAAGGCAAAAGAAGGAGGCGTCCAGTGTGGCCTCCTTGGGCCTGGGCTTCCCAAGCTCACAGCTGGGGTCCTCCAGCCTTCCCAGAGGCTGACCACCTCTCGGCCTCTCTCCTGTTCTGAAGTAGAGATCAGGCCAGGAGGGGCTGAGTGAAAGCCTGAAGCTCTTTGGAAACGATAGACAAGGACGATGCCCTGTTGGTTCTCAGCTTTCTGGTGGGTCGGTGTCCACAAGCCAGTGGCTGGCAAATATTCTTTGTATCAGCCCTGGTAATAAATCTGGTCCAGCTACGTATATTGCTTTCCCATTGTGTGTGTTCGGGTGTTAGGTTATGTGTGGGGATAAGAGGCAGGGGTAACAACCAAGGTAACTGAGAAAGCAGGCCCCTCACCCCACTTGAGGAGCCTAGAGGAAGACGAGAGGACAGACAGACTTGCAACCCTCTCCCTCAACACATCTTCAGACAAGGCAGAGTATGTGATATGTAAACGGGGAGCAAACACAGTTGTGTGGGAACAAAGGAAATAGTTTCCTCTTGCAGAAGGTGGTAGAGGTGGAGGCAATCTCAGAAGACCTCCAGAGGGAGGCATTCATGGAGATTGGTGTTGGCAAGTAGGTAGGATTTCTTCTGGTGGAGAAGAAGACCAGGGGTATTCCAGACTGGGGGAACAAACAGGAGTAAGTAAATCAGCCTTGAGGTGGAGGCTGTGTTTGGTGGCATGCTGGGTGTGCCGGAGGAGGAATTTATAGGCAAGCCAGAAAAGGCACCACCATCTGATCCCCCGAGTGGAGCTAACGGCAGGGCAGAGACTCATTTCCTTCCCATGCCAGGGCCTCTGGCCCAGTTCCTCACTCATGCATAAAATGGGGGTAAATCACATTTTCCTCACAGCACTGCTGCTAGGAGCTAAAAAGAGAGAGAATAAGTAAGGCTCCTGGCTCACCGTAGGTATGCAGGAAAGCTGAGTCCTTCCAAGGTTTCTCTTCTGTCCACCTTCTCTGCAAGCACAGAATTAGTCCTGACCACCAACTTAGGAGACTCAGAGTTAGTTATGGAGTTCATTCTCAGGCTAGGGTAAGCTCCAAAGGCAGGAGCACCATCAGGTCCTGTCAACAAACACTGAGAGAGTGTCAAATCCTAACCTAGACCACCAGGGAGCAAACATTTCTTGAAAGACTAGGGCATGCAGCATGCTGGCCCCCTGAGGGAACATGGCAGTAATGCCTGGTTCATGGAGAGCTCTCCAAAGCCGGAGAGATGGATGGAGAAAAGGACAAATGGAAGGAGGGGTGGAGGAGGGCTGGAGAGGAAGAAGGGGGATGGAGAGAGGGCTGATGGTTAGAAAAAGGGTCAAGAGGGGCAGGGATGGGTGGGGGGAGGAGGGAAGACTAGAAGGAGAGGGGTAAAGGGATGAGTGGCGGGCTGGAGGAAGCGATGAAGGGATGGAAGGGTGGGCAGTGGATGGAAGAACGGAGGGCTGGAGAGGGAGGGATTGAGAGGTCAATGGATGGATGGGTGACTTGATGGGTGGGTGGGCGGATGCTTGGATGGATGGACGGTTGATAGGATGGAGAGAGAGAGAGAGGGAAAGATGGTTGATTGGCTGGAAGAAGCGATGGAAGTCTGTGTGGAGGAATCTGGGAGGGGTGAAGAGAAGGATGCAGAAAGAGGGAAATGACAGATGGAGAGACAGAACAGTAGAAAGGGACTGAGGAAGGAATCGAGAGGTAGAGAGAAAAGTGAATGGAGGGAAGGATGGCTAAAGGGAGGGAGGGAATGAATGGAGAAATGAAGAGATGGATGTGTGGATGGACGATGGCGTGGAGAATGGATGGAGAGATGGAGGGCTGGTCATCCCCTAAGGAGCTCCCATTTACCTGTCTCTGCAGATCCTGACACTAGCTAGGCACCTGTTTGATTTCAGGCTCTGTAGATTTGTAGCTGAAACCAATGCAGCTGACCGTGCTTTGGAAAGTACGCAGACCCTGTAAACACTGAAACTTCCCATTTTGTCTCCTCCATAGTCAGCAGTGGGAGGTCCTTCGAGGAAGGAAAAGGGAAGAGAGGCAGGGAAGTCTGCTGCAGGGAGGAGGAGGAGGAGGAGGAGGAGAGGGTAGCTCAGCTGTTCAGTGGAAACGACCCATCCTGGTGGCATATGGGGAACATGTGGCCCCCCTCCCTCCTGGCACCGGAGACGCGTCATGCCAGGAGAGCTGGCAGCCAAGGGCACGGAGCGTTCCCAGAGGGAAATGCTGGCAGCCGGGCAGGAAGCAAAACTTGAAGCTACAGCCTGGAGCGGGCGCTGGAGTGGGCCCCGGGGGACCGTGGGAGGTTGGGAGGGGTGGGCTCCGGGCTGCTTATCCCCTGGGGCTCTGAGGACAGTCGTCCTGCCAGGCCTCCAGTGGGGTGCAGGCCATCAGAGCCCCCGCTGCTCCCAGGAACCTGTGCTGTGGAATGAGCCCCGAACTCGGGGTCTGCTCTGCCCCTCACTCACCGTGGGATCCCAAACACATCCTTCTTTCTGGCCCTCGGCGTCCACTTTGTTCCAAACACCATCCTGCTCACAGCAGCGAGTCAGTGAGAAGGTTTTTATCCCCAAGGAAGAAATAAAAACACTGCATATTGAGATTTCCAAGAAGCCCAGCGTTTTCTGTATGAAGGACCGTCCATCATCTTGAAATCACACCTGCCCTTCCTCCTACATTTTGGAGGTTAAGTATTGCCATTTCTTTTATAAAATAAGGGCTGGTAATGGTAATTTTGTCAGACAACTCTCATTTATTTTTGTAATTTTTAACAGAGTACACAAAGATCCCAGATTGTGAACCACTGGACAAGATCATCCCTAAAGGGCCGTCCAGAGTGGAGCAGATTCTGTCTCAGATGTGCCCTCTCCCCGCACGTGCCGCCCCCCTGCCCTGCCTCCTGCTTCCTTCTCCCACCAGGGCCTGAGTTTGGAACCTCAATGCCTACAGTTTCCTTCCTGAACCTTCCACCTGCCCCTGGGGGCAGCAGTGTCCTTGGGGTTCTGATGTAGGAAAGGGATGCTCTCTGGGGCCAGAACAGGGCCTCACTTTCAACAAGCCAGCTCAGCTCCGTTGGATGCTCAGTTCACTGGCCACCACCCACCCCCCACTCTACACCAGACACCCAGCTGAACTGGGACCAGTCCATTCCTCCGGTGATCCTGAGGGCAGACTCCCTAGAGGCACCCCAGGACAACTCCAGACAGGACACATGTGGGCTGACCAAGCCTCCCTGTGAACCGCACTGCATCCGGAAAGAGTCAAGTTCAAGTTCAGCAGGGGAGCAGCCAGTTAGGCTGGGTGGACCAGACCACAGGAGACATACTTGAGGGCTTGTGAGCCTCAGCACATGTGGACTGGCTGGTCCGCACCCTCCGTGCTCACGGGCCCTGCCAGACGTGGGGGTGGGGAATTCATCAGAGGCATCCACATTGGGAGTGCGGGATTCAGGAACATTCCCAGGCCAGGCCAGAGCCTCGCTTCCAAAAGCCCTTCCTAGGACACAGAGCCCCTTTCATCTTCTCTTCCTCCCGAGGTGCCCCCACCAGTGCCAGCTTTCCCAGTCTCAAGAATCACGAAAGAAGCATTCGGACCAGCCTCCGTGGGACAGGCCAGCTCAGCGGTTTCTCCCTCTGAGCTGACTGCAGGCAGCTTGGAAGCCAGCGGAGCTGCAGACAGGCAGGGCCCAGCTGGCTCTCTGGTTTCCTGGATCTGAGAGCTTGTGCTCATTTATTATTTAGCAAATACGTCTTAATCACTAAGGGATGGGTAAAGCACCCCAGAGGGCGCTGGTCGTGTATGTGTCTGCGTGTATATCTGTGTGTGTCTGCGTGTCTGTCTATGTGTCGGGGTGGCAGGGTAGGAGATGGGTGGAGAGGGGATTTCCCAGATGAACCAACTGGGCTTCGGTGCCCAGGGGCCCTACTCTAGCAGGTGTGCCCCTGGGGAGGGCAGTGTACCCACATTCGCAGGGACAAGTGTAGAGGGTGTTGGTTGAAGCTCCTGCTGCAACGGGTCCTGAGATGTTGTCACCAGCCAAGTGGCCCCAAGGTCAAGTCAGGAGGCTGTACTTTCCTAAACAGACTCTGGCTCCTGGAAGAGGAGGAAATGGATTGCTAGAATGGCTTACATTTAAAGTTCAGTTGTTTTGTTGTTGTTGCTCTTTTAATTGGTAATACAGGCACCAATCTCATTTTGAAAATTGAGATGCTTTGAAAGGATGTTGAACTAGCCTCCCAACCTCCCCAGCTGCTAGAGTCACGGGCTCCCCCTGAATGTGGTCCAGTAAGAGCATCCCATCCAGAGGAAACTGTGTTGTGGACCCTGCAGAGCCACAGGGGTCATCGCAACCCAACTCCTTGCTTTCACTGACGAGGAGAGAGACACAGAGAGTGGGAAAGTCACCTCAAATTCACAAGGCAGGTGAGGCCAGGGCAGGCCTGGACTCCTGTTACTTCCATCCAGCACTCTTTCTCTGACCCCGCTGCTTCCCCAGCTGTGACCAGGGGCAGGTGGGACTCCCAGGAGGACTGACCACATGAGCCACACACTTAGCAAGGCCTCTGATCCCTGAAGGCCTGAGTCTGAGCCAAAGCAGGAGCTGATGGCTGGGGCCCCCAGTCAGTCCTCCTTGAGGGTGGAGACTGGGGCGCAGCCCTGTTCCAACTGGCTCGTCAATGCTGGCCAGTGCGGCACCCTCTCTGGGAGCCTCTCTGTGGTCACTTCCGATATCAGGATAATCGCAGAACTGACTCACAGACCTGGAGCTGGGCCCAGATGCTCCTCTCAGCATTAAAAGGAGGAGGAACAGCATGGCCCCTACAGCAGTTACACACCTACACCTGGGCCGTGTTTTCTCCACAGCACCGTCGGAATCTGACGGTCGGTGTAGTTTACTCATTTCTTTATCATTTCCATCCACAAGATGTGCACAAGGAGAGAGATTTTTAATTGTTTTTGTTCCCTGCAAATTCCAGCACCCAGGGGTGGCCCGGCACAGAGGAGCTGTCCCATAGAGATTGTGGAGTGAATGAAACAATGAGTGAATGAGCCAAGGAATGAAGTCTTTCGGTTCAGAACGTGAACACCCCATCACGGCTCCGTGAAGAGTTGTGAGGGGACTCCCCTGGTGGTCCAGAGGCTAAGACTCCCCGCTCACAGTGCGGGGGGCCTGGGTTTGATCCCCAGGGAGGGAACTAGATCCCAAATGCTGCAGCTAAGAGTTTGCCTTCCTCAACTAAAAGTCCTGTATGCCGAAACTGAAAAAGAGCTGTGCACTGAACGAGGGAGTGAGCAGGAGGGAGGAGAGTGAGCTATCCCTGAGACGCTGAGAAGGTCAGGGTCCAACCGCTCATCAGGAAGCTGTCTGGGTCCATCAAGGATGACAGGGACCTACCTGAGCGGAGGAGCTGGGGGAGGGCCTCCCGGTGTCCAGTTAGGTTTCCAGGCACTGAGAAGGTAGCAGCCCCCAGGTCACTGCCAGGAGGTGAGGACAAGCCCCAGTGTGCCCCTGAGGCAGGACCCTGGCTCCCAAATGGTGGGGCTTCCCTGGGAAGGCTTTGGGCCCTGTGCCCCTGCGCCTCCTTGTGCTCCCAAACCTCCTGTGCTTCCCGCTGCCTCAGCGCTTGAGCCACCAAGATCACTGCAGAGCACCTAGCTCCAGGTCTCCCCCATTGCCTGAGGGCAGGGTCCCGGGATGTTTGGCTCTTGTTTATCCAGCCCTTAGCGTGGAGCTGGGCTTCCCTGGTGGCTCAGGTGGTAAAGAGGCTGCCTGCAATGTGGTAGACCCGAGTTCGATCCCTGGGTCAAGAAGGTCCCCTGGAGAAGGAAACGGCAACCCACTCCAGTATTCTTGCTTGGAGAGGCGCATGGACAGGGGTGCCTGGCGGGCTGCGGTTCACGGGGTCGCAAAGAGTTGGACACGACTGACTAACACACACAGACAGCATGGAGTCAAGATGTCGTCAGTACCCAAGGGACGTGGAAGGTGTGAGTGAAGGAGGGTGGGACTTATTCCCACTTCCGGTCCCCACCCGTCCCCCAACCAAGATGGCTGCCTCCACACCGGTGCCATGCCGTCCGCCTCTAGTATCTCGGCCACTTACTCACTTGATGCGCAGCCTTCAGGAAGCTCAGATAGGCCCCTGTGTGAGCACAGACCCTGCATCTTCTCCCCTCCCTCCCTCCTCTGCACCCGTCAGGGTGGGTTTCAGCCCTTCTCCCTTCAGCTTCATTAAAATAAACATCCATTTGACGGGATTTCCTTCACCGTCCTTTCCTTTCCTTTCCTGCACCTCCTCCTCCCAGGGAAGCCCCAATCCTGGGCTTGGAAAGCTGGTTTCCCCTCTCTGGGTTTCCTTCTAATTGTCCTTTCCCCTTTACTTGCTGAGGGCTGTTGAGGGTGGAGTTACAGCTGGGCCATTCCAGCTGTTTCCCCAGCAGCTTGAAATGAGGTGACAGCCAGCCCACCCCCACCCCCCACCCCCTGCAGGCAGGCAAGGATTAGGTTAACAGGCTGCCAAATGTTCTGGGGCAGCCACCCCTGACCCCTGGGCTGGGGTGCTTCCTGCAGCCAGCTGGTGAAGGGAGGGAGATGTGAGGGGGGCGCGGTCTCCCCCTGTCCAGAGAAGTGCTGAAACACCGCAGAGCAGGGATTTGGGGGCTTCCTTCCAGCTGTTTCCCACCACCACCTCGCCCTTGATCTTGTTTCTGCTGCAGTTTCAACCGCCCCGGGGCTGTTCTGCTGGGTGACCTGAGCAGACCTCTAACCTCTCTGGCTTCCCATTTACCTTCTGGAAGGTGGGGCAGAAATAATGAGGCTGAGAGGGTGTTGGACTTCCTCCATTGTCAAAGTCCCTTTGGACTCTGAGCCCCATCCATCAGTCCTGCCTTCGGGCATTGATTCACTTGGCAAACATTTTCTGGGCTTCAGCGTGTGGCAGGCCAGGTGCTGGGGATGCAGGGGTGAATAAAACACAGAGCCAGTCTTCAGGGAGGCAGAGGGGGAGAAAACAAAGAGAATTCAGGGTGATCAGAGCTCCTGACAAAGGGGAGGCAGAGCCCCATGGGACACAGAGAAGGGTATCTGCTCCTGGTGCTGAGACCAGGGAAGGCTGAAAGACAACCAGCAGTAGCCAGGAGGAGAAAGTCCTCATCAGACTGAAAGCTGCCCTGTCCTCCCGCCAGCACTGCTCCTGCACCTCTCAGCAGGGGCCCAGGCTTCCTGGTCTCCATTTTGCTGGATAATGGTTGTACTTCCGTGACAACCATCTGTCAGCTTCACTGGGGTCTTGAGTGTCCTGACTCCTAGTGTTAGTCGGGGTTCTCTGGAGAAACAGAACTAGTAAAAGACACACAGATAGATAGATGTTAGATGTATTATAAGAAATTGGTTTGTGCGGGGCTGAGAAGTCCCACGATATGTCATCAGCAACCTGGAGACCCAAGGATGTCAATGTTCATTCAGTCCAGGTTTGAGGGCCTGAGCACCGGAAGCACCAAAGTCAGGAAAGGATGGGCATTCCATCTGAGCAATCAGGTAGGAAAGGCTGAATTAATCCTTCCTTTGCCTTTTTGCTCCATTCAGGCCCAGTGAACTGGATGCTGCCACTCACATAGGGGAGGGCAAACTGCTTTACTGAATCTCCTGATTTAAATGTTTATTCCATCCAGGAACACCCTCACAGACACACTCAGACATAATGTTTAGCCAAATATTTGGGAACCCTGTGATCCAGTCAAGTTGACACATGAAATGAACCATTATACCCTGGTATGTACTTCCTTTCTGTCAAGCACCTTCTCCCCTCCCTTTCTTCAGTATCCAGCGTGGGATCCATGGTGATCTACCATGTCAATGATCCTCCGGCCAGCTACTGAATCCCCCTTTTCCATCTACATTATGCACCCACCTACAAAACTCCAACCCTAGACAAGTTGACGCTCATCTTTCTCTTTACCCGCACTAGGACAGAAGGAGAAAATCGCCACCATGCCCCAGCCCCTGACTAGGATGGGCTATGCCCGTGAAAATGCAAGAGCATCCTAATACCCACAGTGCTTAGGTATCTCCGGCCCGCTCATCTCCCGAGCTCTGCAGCAGCTAGCTCAGTTCCTGTTGCTGCATAATGAAACACCCCAAAACTCATTGGTTTAAAACAACAACAGTTATTTAATTCACAAGTCTGTGACTTGGGGCAAGGCTTGACTCCAACTCCATCTGGCCTCAGATGGGGCAGCTCAGTGGAGATTGGGAAACATACTTCTAAGGCTGCTAAGTTGGTACTGTTCTCAGTTGAGAACTTGGGAAAAATTGTGTGTGTACGTGTTGGGGTCAGGAGGTTGTGGGAGGGAAGTGCGTGCATGCTAAGTTGTTTTGGTTGTGTTCGACTTTTTGTGACCCAGACTCCTCTGTCCATGGGATTCTCCAGGCAAGAATACTGGAGCAGGTTGCCATGCCCTCCTCCAGAGGATCTTCCTCACCCAGGGATTGAACCGGCTTCTCTTGGGTCTCCTGCATTAGCAGGAGGGTTCTTTACCATTAGCACCACCTGGAAGCCCAGGTTTGGGTGAAGAATATTTAAATGTTCTTTGTACTATTTTTATTTTTTGTAAATTTGACATTACTTCTAAATAAAAGGTTGAGAAAATAGAAGTGTATTACATAACTTCTAAACAGTTAAAAATTTTGTGGTTATTATCATAATTGATTTCACAATGGTCAAAGACCAGCCTGTACTCTGTATTATTTCAATCTTTGGAAATTTTCTGAAACTTATTTTATGGCCCCAGCAGAATGCTTTTGGCAAATTCCATGTGCCTTGAAAATAATTCTGCCATTATTTGATATATACGTCAGGCATTGCTTGTTAATTAAGTTATTCATATCATCTATATACTTGATTTTTTGCCACCTTGCTCTAAAGTTACTGAGGGAGATGTGTTAGAATCTCCCACTAAGGTTATTGATTTGTCAGTTTCTGTTTGTAATTCTCTATGTGTTTTATCTATGATTCAGTTCAGTTCAGTTCAGTTCAGTCGCTCAGTTGTGTCTGCCTATTTGCAGCCCCATGAACTGCAGCATGCCAGGCTTCCCTGTCTATCACCAACTCCCAGAGCTTGCTCAAACTCATGTTGGATGGTGATGCTATCCTCTGTCATCCCTTCTCCTCTTACCTCAGTCTTTCCCAGCATCAGGGTCTTTTCCAGTGAGTCCATTCTTCGCATCAGGTGGCCTAAGTATTAGAGCTTCAACTTCAGCATCAGTCCTTCCAATGAATATTCAGGACTGATTTCCTTTAGGATTGACTGGTTTGATCTCCCTGCAGTCCAAGAGACTCTCAGGAGCCTTCACCAATGCCACAGTTCAAAAGGATCAATTTTTCAGCACTCAGCTTTCTTTAACTCTCACATCCATACATGACTACTGGAAAAACCATAGCTTTGACTAGACGGACCCTTGTTGGCAAAGTAATGTCTCTGCTTTTGAATATGCTGTCTAGGTTTGTCATAGCTTTTCTTATTTTAATTTCATGGCTCCAGTCACCATCTGCAGTGATTCTGGAGCCCTCCAAAATATAGTCTGTCACTGTTTCCATTGTTTCACCATCTATTTGCCATGAAGAGATGGGACTGGATGCCATGATCTTAGTTTTCTGATTATTGAGTTTTAAGCCAGCTTTTTCACTCTCTTCCTTCACCTTCATCAAGAGGCGCTTTAGTTTCCTCTTCACTTTCTCCCGTTAGGGTGGTGTCATTTGGATATCTTAGGTTATTGATATTTCTCCTGGCAATCTTGATTGCAGTTTGTGCTTCATCCAGTCTGGCATTTCACATGATGTACTCTATATATAAGTTAATAAGCAGTTAATAAGCTTATCTATGACTAGGTACATGTTAAAAAACAAACCGATATCAACATCAAAAATAATCCAAACAAAGCAACCTCCCACCAGTGTCCTCTCCTGCCTTCCTCACAGCCAATCATCTCAAAAGACTTACCTACTTCCCTGCAGCTCAGTGTAGTCCGAAGACCATCCGCATTTGCATCACCTGGGAGTCTGATGGAGAAGCAAGTTCTCTGATCCAGCCAAGATCCGCTGAATCAACCCCCTGGGGGTGGGGCCCAGAAATATGTCTGGACAAGCTCCGGCTGGTTCCCAGGCATGTTACACCTCGGGAAGCATTCAGCATCATCGCTCCCCGTGTCCACGTGGGGTGAATGCACGTGTGCTCAGTCAAGGGAAGAATAGTGGAGTGGGTTCCATGCTGGCCTCCAGACTCACCTTCTAGACCCAGGGATCAGGCTTGCCTCTCTTGCATCTCCTGCATTGTCAGCTGGGTTCTTTACCAGCTGAGCCACTGGGCAAGCCCCTTGTCCACGCCTTCCATTTATTCCTCTGCCCATCCAATCTGGCTCCTGCCCCTCATTCTTCCAAAGTGACGGCCCCCAAATGGTCTCCTAGCTGCTAAATCCTAAGGATTTTATTCCTCAGCAGTGTTCCATGGGTTGACCATTTCCTCTTTGATTTTACAGAACAACTCCTTGTTTTCTGTAAAAATAACAAAATTCGTATTGTAAAAGTGAGGTACAGAATATAGACCTGAATAATGTTAAAAATCACCCCAAATCCCATCACCTAGAAGCAACTGTTATTAACATTTAATACAATTCCAGACATTGCTTTATGTGTTCTTATGGAGAGAAAGATGGACACACAGATAATAGAAAAATAGAGAGGTGTATTGCAATCATACGGGATGACAAAAATCCTGTTTTAAAATAAAAAGTATTGCCTGTAATTTTACTTGACTCTAAAAGTATGAAAGCAAATTTAGTGGGGAAAAGGAGCTGACCTAATTAACTATGAAAACAGTTTTGCTTTTTTTTTCTTTTTTTACTCAATACTAGAAAAAGGAGACAGTGATCAAACACTATACTGTCACTGATCTGTTCCCAGGGATCCAGGGTAGTCATTCTCTGTACTAAAGCTATGCACATATATACATATACACTAGATAATGAGGGCCAGGTTTCTCACTGTCAAAGAAAGGTATTACAAACAAGTAAGGAGAGGCTAGAATGAATGCTGTAACACTGGATTACGACCAAGACACCATGCTTACTGCGACATACATACCCAAGTAAACGCAGACACGAATATAGTTTTGTGTGTATACACACATTTCCTAGCTCTGTCTGCTGAGAGGATCTGGAAGCCAGTAACACTCCCATAACAGCAAGCACATTTAGCACTCAGATCTTGATTTCTAATAAAGGGAACTAGGACTCCCTGAAGAAGTGGCTGATTCTGGGACTGAGTCCTAAAAAAAAAAAAATACACACATATATAAGATGAGCCTGGAGCATCTTGTACTGTCAGAAAGAAGTAAGGAAGTGCTTCAGTTCAGTTCAGCCGCTCAGTCGTGTCTGACTCTTTGCAACCACATGGACTGCAGCGCGCCAGGCCTCCCTGTCCATCACCAACTCCCGGAGTTCACTCAAACTCATGTCCACCGAGTCGGTGATGCCATCCAACCATCTCATCCTCTGTTGTCCCCTTCTCCTCCTGCCCTCAATCTTTCCCAGCATCAGGGTCTTTTCAAATGAGTCAGCTCTTTGCATCAGGTGGCCAAAGTATCGGAGCTTCAGCTTCAACACCAGTCCTTCCAATGAACACCCAGGACTGATCTCCTTTAGGATGGACTGATTGGATCTCGTAACTTACAAAGAAAAAAAAAAAAAAGGATGGAGATATATCAGTGACACAGGAGGATATACATCATAAGTCATTAGGGAAATTCAAGTTAAAGCAACATGGAGACACCACTACACACCTGTTGCTGCTGTTGCTGCTGCTGCTAAGTCACTTCAGTCATGTCTGACTCTGTGCAACCCCATAGACGGCAGCCCACCAGGCTCCCCCGTCCCTGGGATTCTCCAGGCAAGAACACTGGAGTGGGTTGCCATTTCCTTCTCCAATGCAACAAAGTGAAAAGTGAAAGTGAAGTCGCTCAGTCATGTTCGACTCTTTGCGACCCCATGGACTGCAGCCCACCAGGCTCCTCCATCTGTGGGATTTTCCAGGCAAGAGTACTGGAGTGGGGTGCCATTGCCTTCTCCACAGAGAGGGACTGCTGCTGCTGCTGCTGCTAAGTCGCTTCAGTCGTGTCCAACTCTGTGCGACCCCACAGACGGCAGCCCATCAGGCTCCACCGTCCCTGGGATTCTCCAGGCAAGAACACTGGAGTGGGTGCCATTGCCTTCTCCTTAGAAGAGCGAAAATCTGCAACATCAGCACCACCAAGCGCTAGTGAGGATGTGGAATATCAGGAGCATCCACTCCCTCTAGTGAACGTGCAAAATGTTACAACCGTTTTGGAAGACAATTTGGCAATTTCTTACAGACCTAAACATAGTTTATCCAGCAATTGCGCTCCTAAGCATGTGTGCAATTTATTTGAAAGCTGTGTCCACACAAAGCTTATACATGAATGTTCATGGCAGCTTTACTGACAATTGCCAAAACTTGGAAGCAAAGAAGATGTTCCAATAGGTGAATAGATAAGTGGATGGATAAACAAACTGCGGAACATTCATACAGTGGAATATTATGTAGCAATAAAAAGAGATGAGCTCTCAAGCCACAAAGAGATGCAGGAATATTAAATGCATATAAGAGAAGCCAAGCTGAAAAGGCTATGCACTCTAATTCCAGCTATGTGGCATTCTGAAAGAGGCAAAACCATGCAGACAATAAAAAGACCAATGGTTAAAAATATCAATTGCCTGGGGTTAGTGGGAGGAAGGATGAAGAGATAGTACAGAAGGGACTTTTAGAGCAGTGAAACTACTCTGCATGTTACTACACTGGTGGATACATGTCACTATACACTGGTCAAAGCCCATAAAATGTACAAAATAAAGAGGGAACCCTAGGACTTCCCTGGTAGTCCAGGGGCTAAACTTTGCACTCCCAGTGCAGGAGGCCTGGGTATGATCTCTGCTCAAGGAACTAGATCCTGCATGCCACAGCTGAGACCATGCGTAGCCAAATAAATAAAAATAAATAAATAGAAAAAAAAATTTGTTAAGAGTGAACCCTTCTGTGAGCTATGAACTATGGACTTCAGTTAGTAATAATGTGTCAGTATTGGCTCATCAGTTGTAACAAATCATGCAAGATATTAGTAATGGAGAAAAGTATGTGTGGAGCAGTGAAGAAGGGGAACTTTTTGTATTTTCCACTCAATTTTTATATGAACCCCAAACTGCTCCAAAACATAAAGTCTATTCAGTGAAAATTTAAAAAAAAGTCGGGGAGGGGAGTACACTGTTCCCAACCTGATGAAGCTCTCAATGGCCAATGCTGGAATAATTTAGATAACAAAACAAATAATGAGAGCATTGGTTATAACCCAAAGAATAAAAATGAATATTCATGAGTCCATACTGCTATAAACAAATGATTAACTAAATAAATAAATGAAAGGGACACATCTTCCTTAGAGGGAATTCCAAATAATAAATGAAGAGGGAATGGGGGCAGTAGAAAATCATTTATTTGAACACAAGAGCAATAATTACTACTGGCAAGATGCACTGAATGATGTCCTCAAAGTCTCTCTCCAAATATGTCTATTCATTGCTGCGGTGGTTTTAATAAATAGTCACAAATTCTTTCATACTCCTCCCTCTAGGAAGTGGGGATTAATTCTTTTCCCCTTGAGTAAGGCTGGACTTACTGACTCACTTCTGTCCAACGGACATGAATTTGAGCAAACTCCGGGAAATAGTGAAGGACAGGGGAGCCTGGTGTGTTGCAGTCCATGGAACCGCAGAGTCAGACATGACTTAGCAACTGAACGGCAACAGCAATCTGTCTAATAGAGTATGGGAGGGGACAGAGTTTCTTTTCACAGAAGAACCTGGGAGACACCACCATAACCGAGTGAAACCAAGTGGGCAGGGATCAGTAATAAGTCATGTTGATTTCATGTACTTCATGATATGATATGAGAAGGGGATTTCCACTTTTTTGATATCCTTCTCCAAAAACTAAACTCTCAGTCTAGCCATGAGGGAACATCAGACAAACTCAAACTGAGGCACGTTCTCCAAATGCCCAACCAGGACTTTCCAAAAGCGTCACTCGTGAAAGACAGAAAGACTGAGAAATTGTCACAGATAGGAGGAGATGAAGGAGGCAAGTCAACTAAACGCAATATGCTGCCCTGGACTGGATCCTGGAACAGAACACGGATGAAATCTGTGTAAAATCTGTACTTTAGTGAATGAAAGTGAAAGTCACTCAGTCATGTCCGACTCTTTATGACCCCATGGATGATACAGTCCATGGAATTCTCCAGGCCAGAATACTGGAGTGGGTAGCCTCTCCGTTCTCCAGGGGATCTTCCCAACACAGAGAAGACCAGGGATCAAACCCAGGTCTCCGGCATTGCTGCTGCTGCTACTGCTGCTAAGTCACCTCAGTCGTATCCGACTCTGTGCGACCCCATAGACGGCAAATTCTTAACCAGCTGAGCTACCAGGGAAACCCAAGAATACGGGAGTGGGTAGCCTGTGCCTTCTCCAGCAGATCTTCCCTACCTAGAAATCCAACCAGGGTCTCCAGCATTGCAGGTGGATTCTTTTCCCGCTGAGCCACCAGGGAAGCCTAGTACTGCTTCAATGTCAGTACTAGGTCCTATGTATTTCAGTGTCCTATGGTTGCTGATATTTACAACATTATACTGTGTCCTATATTCCAAATTCCCAAAGATTTTTCTTTTTTTATTGAATTGTGGATGAATTTTTATTTTTCTATTTAAATGGGTTCAGTGTCGATGACCAGTGTGCTTTCTCTGGCTTCTCCACTCTGAGCCATTTATTTTGATAAATCCCTTTGTTGACTACATCTCACTGCACAGTAGTTTGTGGTTTTCAAGAAGGACTAGGAGGGAATTGTCATTCCTATGTTCTTGGATGTTTGGGAATGTCTGTCTGAGGGCTTTCTTTGAAGGAAATTTATCTGGGTATAATTCCTTGGGTCACAGTTTCTGTTCTTCAGCCCCTTGTCAATGGTATCGCCTGACCCTGGCACAGAACAGCTATAGAGAGATGTCTGCAGCCAGTCGGATTTCCCCTACTCGTGTGACTTGAGGTTTGCACCTTGATGCCCATAAGATTCTTTAGCCTTGATGTTCAGTAGCTTCATTAGAATATCGTACTTGATGCTGATGATCCTGAATCAGTGTTTTATCTCCACATTCTTTTTTTTTTTTTTTTCAGGAAAGTTTGGGCCTGTTGTCTGAATATTTCTCATCATTGTTCCATTTCTTCTATTTTTCTTTTCAGGAACCCTAAACTGTGCAAATGTTTTATCTCTTGGGTTTGTCCTCCACATTTGTAGTCTTTCTGATAATTATTTGTTGGGCTTACCAGGTGGCTCAGTGGTAAAGAATCTGTCTGCCAGTGCAGGAGACTTGGATTCAATAGCTGGGTGGGGAAGATCCCCAGGAGAAGGAAATGGCAACCCACTCCAATATTCCTGCATGGAAAATCCCATGGACAGAGGAGCCTGGCAGGCTACAGTCCATAGGGTCACTAAAGAGTCGGACAAAACTTATGACAACTAAATGACAACAAATAACTATTTGTTCTGGGCTGAGTTGTATCCCCTCAAAAAGATATAATGAAGTCCTCGCAGCCAGTACCCCAGAAGGTGACCTTGTTGAGAAACAGAATTGTTGATATAATGAATTAAGATGAGGTGGGACTGGATTAGAGTGGGCCCTTTGTCCAGGTGACTCAGATGGTAAAGGACCTCCCTGCAGTGCAGAAGAACCAGGTTTGATCCCTGGGTTGGGAGGATCCCCTGGAGAAGGGAATGGCAACTTCTCCAAGATTCTCGCCTGGAGAATTCCAAGGACAGAGGAGCCTGGTGGGCTGCAGTCCATGGGGTCGCAAAGAGTTGGACACGACTGAGCGACTAACGCTCTCACTTGCACTTTCCGTTCAGCAGGACTGGTGCTCTTATAAGAAGACCATGTTATTTGTGATGATGGAGGCTGAGATGGGAGTGAGTTACAGCCACAAACCAGAGAATGCCAGCATGGCCTGCGGTCCCCAGGAGTTAGGGGACAGCTGTGACACAGACTTCCCCCCGCCCCCCAGAGTCCACAGAAAGAGCCAACTCTGCTGACACCTGGATTTCAGACTTCTGGTCTGCAGCACTGCGGTAGCAGTGAAAGTCGCTCAGGCATGTCCGACCCTGCGACCCCGTGTGGGAGAATACATTTCTGTTGAGGCACCCCATTGGTGTGTGTTTGACACAGCAGCCCTAAGGAAGCAACACGCTCCATCTGTATGCTTGTTCGTTCTTTCCTATTTACTTTTGTGTGTTTTTGTTCAGGTGCTTCATTCCGTGCCTTTTCTCGACTCCAGGCTTCTGTTCATTCTCAGTTGATTTCCTTCTTTCCAATGTCTTTTTCATTTCTAAACGTTTGTCCTTGTGGCTTCCATTCTCTCCTGAGGGCTGCCAACTCACTCTCTGTCTGTCTGCTGCCTTACAATCCCTTAAAAACCTTGACCTCTTAGCTCATTCAGAGAGGTCCGACCGCCTGTAGCCCGAGTCGGTGGAGAGCTGGGCCTGAACACTCCCTCTGTTTTTGTCTGTTAAATAATTCCTCCTGAGCTGTAAGCTCTTGTGCTTTTTGCTTACTTCCATTTCCTCTTTTCCACCGCCAGTCCCAGGATGTTTCTTTGTGATTATCATTCATCTTGGAACAGGCTGGCCGTTTGTCAAAGGAGGATGTTGAAAGAAACAGCGTAGGTAATCCGGGAGTGATGAGGGTTTGTGTTTTCCGACTTGTTCTTACTAAATCCTTCATTTCCTTGTCTGGGAGCTCACAGGCCTTCAGTCTCAGACCTCAGGACTTGCTGACTCTCAGGAAAAGCCTCCAGGCTGCCAAGCTTCAGAGTTACAATCTGCAGTTTCCGCTGTCTCCCTCCTTCCCCATCTCAGCCTAGCAGCCTCCTTGTGCTGGGAGGCGTTGGGTGCTGGGCAGGGAGAGGTGCTGGGTCTGCAAGCTGCCTGCCCACCCCACACCGTCCTGTGATATTGAGCTGGATCTGAACCAGAAGTGTCCGGTGCCTCCATGCTCTGTACTCAGCCCAGACCTTGTCATCCGCTGAGCAGACCTCACAACTGTGCCAGCTGGAGAGACAACCACTACCTCCTCAGACCTCTGTCTCCCCTCTTGTTTGAGGTCATCTTTTGTAGCATTCAGCGATGTACTTTCTGTTTAGTAAAAGAAAGAGGTGCACAGCAAAGGAAACCATCAACAAAATGAAAGAAAACCTATCAGATAAGGGATTAATAATTAGCATTATTATTTTTATTAATTAGTTTGAATTAATGAACTCTGGGAGTTGGTGATGGACAGAGAGGCCTGGCGTGCTGCGATTCATGGGGTCGAAAAGAGTTGGACATGGCTGAGCAACTGAACTGAACTGAACTGAATGTCCAAAATCTATAAACAAATACAACTCAATAGCAAAAACAAACAAAAAAAAGACAAAACCCAGACCGTCCCACAAAAAAAATCCAGTTGAAAAATGAGCAGATGATCTGAATAGACATTTTTCCAAAGAAAACGTCTATACAGATGGCCAATGGACACATGAAAAGATGCTCAACATCACTAATTATTAGTGCCAATCACTCAGTCATGCCTGACTCTGTGCAACCCCATGGACTGTAGCCCACCAGGCTCTTCTATCCATGAGATTTCCCAAGCAAGAATACTGGAGTGGGTTGCCATTTCCTTCTCCAGGCCACTGACTATTAGGAAAATGCAAATTAAAACCACAGTGATTTATCACCTCACACCTGTTAGAATGTGTATTATCAAAAAAAAATAATGATAAGTGTTGGCAAGGATGTAGAGAAAAGAGAATCCTTGTGCACTGTTGATGGAAATGTGAATTGATTGGTTCAGCCACTATGGAAAACAGTATGGAGATTCTTCAAGAAATTTAAAATAGAGTTATCATTTGATCCAGCTATTCCACTTCTGGATGTTTATCTGAAGAAAAGGAAAATACTAGTTTGAAGATACATAAGCACCTTTATGTTCATTGCAGCGTTATTTACAACAGCCAAGATATGGAAGCTACTTAGGCATCAGTCAATAAATACACATACAATGGAAAGCTACTCAGCCATTAAAAAAAAAAATGGAATCTTCCTATTTTCAACAACATGGATGGAACTTGAAGGTATTGAAAGTGAAAGTCTCTCAGTCATGTCCGACTCTTTGCAACTCCATGGACTGTATGGTCTATGAAATTCTCCAGTCCAGAATACTGGACTGGGTAGCCTGTCCCTTCCCCAGGGGACCTTCCCAACCCAGGATCGAACCTAGATCTCCTGCAATGCAGGAGGACTGTTTACCAGCTGAGCCACAAGGGAAGCCCTGAAGGTATTATGCTAAGTGAAATAAATCAGAGAGAAAGACAAAGACTACATGACTTCACTTATATGTGGAATCTAAAAAACAAACAAAACAAAACTCAAAGATACAGAGTGGTGGTTTCAGAGGTGAAGGGGCTGGGGGAGTGGGTGAAATGGGTTAAGGGAATTAAGAGGTACAAGCTATCTGATAAATTACTTATCTGATAAAATACTCATGGGAATACAAAGTAAAGCATGGTGACTATAGTCAATAGTATTGTATCACATATTTGAAAGTGGCTAACAGCAAATCTCAGAGAAGGCAATGGCACCCCACTCCAGTACTCTTGCCTGGAAAATCCCATGGACGGAAGAGCCTGGTAGGCTGCAGTCCATGGGGTCGCTAAGAGTTGGGCACGACTGAGGCGACTTAGCAGCAGCAAGAGCAAATCTGTTCTGGGTGTTCATCAGAAGGACTGATGCTGAAGCTGAAACTCCAATACTTTGGCCACCTCATGCAAAGAGTTGACTCATTGGAAAAGACCCTGATGCTGGGAAAGATTGAGGGCAGGAGGAGAAGGGGAAGACAGAGGATGAGATGGCTGGATGGCATCACCGACTCGATGGACATGAGTTTGAGTGAACTCCGGGAATTTGTGATGGACAGGGAGGCCTGGCATGCTGCAATTCATAGGGTCACAAAGAGTCGGACACGACTGAGCGACTGAACTGAATTGAAAAGCAAATCTCAGTGGCACTCCACTCCAATATTCTTGCCTGGAGAATCCCAGGGACGGGGGAGCCTGGTGGGCTGCTGTCTATAGGGTCGTATAGGGTCGCACAGAGTCGGACACGACTGAAGTGACTTAGCAGCAGCAGCAAGAGCAAATCTTAAAAGTTCATTTCACAGTGTACAAATATTAAATCATATTGTATACCTGAAAGTAAAATAATATGTCAATTACATCTCATTTTTTAAATTGTTAAAAAAAAGAGAGAGAGAGAGCACGCTTGCTTTTTCCACCCCCCTTCTCCAAATTAACTGTTGCTTTTAGTGGTTTTGGGTACACGAAACAAGAGTCAATCAGCCCTCGATCTGCCATTTTAAGCTCCTGCATTCTTTGAAAACCCTTCCCTTAGCTTCCAGGACCTGAAATACATGCCTAATATTCCTCTTTTCTTGCAGACCACTCCTTCTTTGTGGGCCTTGCTCCATCCTCCTGTATCCATGCGATGTGGGCAGGATGGAGGTGCCTCTGCAGGCCACACCACTGGTAAGGGGAGGAGCTGGGGTTCCAGTGTCAGGCACCCCTCCACCACTACAGGGCAGGGCTTCTTGGGTGTGAGCTCATGGCCACTGGGCACGGTCTACCCTGTAGCTCCTGAGGAACCGCTGTGCCATCCTTGCTCCCTTCTCAGGCCAGAGTCCCCGAAAAAACAACCAGAGGCACTCACTGGAAGAGGGATTTTTCCCACCTCCTTGCATCAGCCACAGGTCTGGGAGAGGGGTCTATCAGCGTCTGAGAATCCTGGATACGGACTCACCTGAAACGTCATGGAGATTGTAGTGACAGGAACAGCAGTTTCCAACTATAAACAAGCCCTCAGAAGCTGTCCCCAGCCACCTGGTGTCATGTATTGGGCTAAGCAATGGATAGTAGGGCCTCTCAGCAGTGAGGATGGGGGTGAACCCTAGACTCTACCATTGACTGATTTAGGGAGCACCTTGAGAATGGCCCCCCTCTTTTACCTCTGAGTCTCCATTTGTCCAGTGGGTGTGGTGGTCTGGAGGATTTCTGTGTCTTTGCCGCCGCTGAGGCTCCTGGATTTTGGACCCCCTCCAAGCCATCTCCCAGGGGCTCATCTTGCTCCTCATTCCTCCTGCAATTCAGCTTGGGCCCCTGTCAGTCCGTCAGTTCAGTCGTTCAGTCGTGTCCAACTCTTTCAACCCCATGGACTGCAGCACGCCAGGCCTCCCTGTCCATCAGCAACTCCTGGAGTTTACTCAAACTCATGTCTGTTGAGTCGGTGATGCCAGCTGAGTGGAGATCCTTCTCTGAGACTTCTCCAGGGTGTATCTGAGACTAGGGCCAGTGGGGCAGCACTGGGATGCTTGTTTCTGAGGTCCTCGGGGCACCACGATATTCACTCTTTCTTGTCAGTGGAAGGGGAGCTCAGGGCTTCTCTTCCCCAAGGAGCAACTTCATGGCTGGTCGGGCGGGATTCCGCTGGACCCAGGGAGCTGGTGAACTGGAGGTTGCCAGGGCTCTGAGGGAAACTTTCTGACCAAGGGCAGTTTTCTGGTTCAGATTTGGCCCTCTACACTCCAAAGGAAGTCTCTACTTACTCCAGGGACACGGTCTCAAGTTCTGGGGGAGGCTACATTAGAGGGCATAGTTGAGAACTGGGCTGGGGTCAAAGGTTGGGTGACAAGTGGACTTTGAGTCTTGTTTCCAGTTGCTAAGACCTTTTGATCTTCCTGCCGTCCTGTCGTTTCCTTTCTTCTAGCCTCAGGTTATGAAAGGAGAGGATAGACCTTCCATCCATCCTCCTATCCATCCATCCATTCAGCATCCATCCGTCCATCCGAAGGCCATCTGTCCATTCTCTGTATATCACCCATCATTCTCCGTCTTCTCATCTTTTCAGTCTTTACCCATCCATCCATCATCTATTGATTCAGCCTCTCCTCCCTCACTCTGAAAACTCCTTGTTCAAGAAACCATAGGCTTAATGACAAGGGCAACAGCAGTATTGCTGTGGACAGTAATGGTCCCCATCTATTGAGAGCTGACAATGTGTTAGATACTGTGACCACTGAATGATCTCATTTAATCTATGCCTATCTAGTATCCACATTCAGTCTACTAATGCACCCAATGTTACACTGAGGAAAATAAGATAAATAATCAACTAAGTACTCCCGGAGGATACGAGGATGAAGATGCCAGATCTCTAACTTCCAGTTCTCACTGTGGCATGAAGGAGACTGATCTGTGAAAATACAGGGTCTCCATAATGTCTAGAAGATAAAAATATACATTTATAAAATTATAATTTAAAATTAATAAATTTAATTTAAAATTAATAAATTTATAAATTGTGTATTAAAACCAATAAATTTAAATTAATGAATAATTTTAAATCAATAAATTTTAAATCAATAAATTTAAATTAGTTACTAAATTTAAATGAATAAAATCATAAATTTACATAGGTAGTAATTATATATTTATACATATATGTGTGCTTTATATATTGAAGATGTCCTTGACAATCTTACATATAGTAAGATATATATTAGGGCTTCCATCTGGTGGTCCAGTGGTTAAGAATCTGCCTTACAATGCCAGGAACACCGGTTGGATCCCTGGTCCTGGAAGATTCCATATACCCTGGTGGGCTGCAGTCTATGGGATCGCACAGAGTCGGACACGACTGAAGCGACTTAGCAGCAGCAGCAACAGGGCAAATAAGCTCGTGTACCACAGCTAATGAGCCCTGCGCGCCTAGAGCCCGTGCTCTCCAACAAGAGAAGCCGCCAAAATGAGAAGCCTGTGCACCGCCACGAAAGAGCAGCCCCGGTTCCCTGGTGGCTCAGATGATAAAGAATCTGCCTATAATGCAGGAGACCCAGGTTCCACCCCTGGGTCAGGAAGCGCCTCTGGAGAAGGGAATGGCAACCCACTCCAGTATTCTTGCCTGGAGAATTCCATGGACAGAGGAGCCTGGTGGGCTATAGTCCATGGGGTCACAAAGAGTCAGACATGACTTAGTGACTGACACTTTCACCATCTGGCTCGCCACAATAGAGAAAACCCATGCAAAGCAATGAAAATCCAGTGCAGCCAAAAATAAAATAAATAAAAAAATAAGATATATATTATATACATATATATTATACTATATATTATAGTTTCAGACACTGTACTGTAGAAAGGCATTCTATGATAATTTTCAAAAAAAATGTATGAAATCATTTTGATGATAAAATCTAAGAAATGAGTTCCTACACATAAAATATTAAGAATTATGGCTGATGCATAGTAAACCCTCCTTTCATGGGAGTTACTTTTAAGAAAAAAAAAAAAAAGGCTATTGCCTTTTATCAAGGTAATACCTCTCTTTCTAAATGATAGTTTGCAACAGAAAGACATTTTCCTAGGCGGACACTTTGGTTCTTGGGCCAGTATATGTCAAATCAGGATCTGTGGACTTTACAGTCCCCAAGACATGTTTTTTTCCCATCACAGGGCCTACATGCGAGTCTAGTTGGAATGAGAAACACAGATTCCAGGGCCCCGGGGAGCTGGGACTGTGGGCTCAGGGTATCTCTCATCCCTCCTCTCACCGCTTCCTCACAGTCTGTATGACTTGCCTTTTCCAGAGGCTGGCGGAGACCTTGGAAACACTCATACCTTTCCCAGGAAAATGAGTCCCCAGGGAGACCTCCTGGCCCACGGGCGCACTCCAGCACCTGTGTTTTGTAACGTAGCCCTAATTGAAATCATATTAACGTTATGATTCCATTACAGGGAACAAGAGGCTGGCTGCAGGAACGTGCCCCGTGGGGCCTAATCAGCTGGACTGGATCATTTATAAAGGGCTGTACATCTGCTTGGAGCTCAGTGTTAAGTAAGGCGGACGGGGGCCTATTCATTATTAACAAGGCTTGATGCGTTCGGCCAGGCAGGACTGCAAAGCCAAGGGGCAGGTCTGACAGACAAGCACTGAGGCACTGACGGCAAGCTCGCCGTCTGCCTGGCCCATCAGTGGAGCCCAAATGCCTTCACCCAGACACAGGTGATTCCTACTCCCAAAGCCTTGGCTGTGGCAACCCCTCCTGCCAATGGGAGAGATGAAGCAACTTGCTTGCGGTCCCAGATCTACAGTGTGCTGGGGTCACAATTTGAACACAGGCAAGCTAGATCCAGAGCCCACAGGCTTAGCCAACCTGCCGTACACAGTCCAGGCCTTGGCAGCTCACTCCTATCCTGGGTTGTGGCATTGCACACTTGGTGTTCCGGCAGCTCCAGGTCTCTGAGGCTGTGATGTAAAGGAAGGAGCCCTGAAAATCAACAAAGGAAAGCAGCAAATTGTGGCCAGAATTTGCTTATTTTATTCACGGCTCAAAGTTTCCACCTATTTTATTCATTATTTCAGTTTCAATGCTATGATGGGCACTGCGTTCATGCCACCATTGAAAAGGTGAGTGACATCTCGTCTTGCTCCAGAGGAGCTGAGAGCAAATTATAGTACAATATGTAGAAACTGTGGCCAGAGAGACTCATGAACTCTATGTATTCCACTGTAAGTGTATAAAATTAAATACTAAATTAACTAGATATGATTGGAGGTGATCTGTCTCATGGTTAGGAGGAGAGTCTCTGGAATCTGACAGACCTCAAATCTAACCCTGGATTGGTGGCTTAACTGCTGCATTGAGCCTGATCGTGCTATTTCAGCTCTCTGGGTTCACCCCTGCCTGTTCCTTCTGCCTTGCCTCATCCTGGGTATGGGGGATGAGGTGGAAGGACAAGCAACATTGACCTCGTACAGGAATATTGACACAGGAAGAGGTTTGCATAGTGTTTACAGCATTGGAGCTGGGGAAGGAAATTTTGGCCAGTAGAGTGTGGGGGTTGAGGGTACAGGCTCTGAAGGGTCTGGAAGCCTCTGAAGAATGGATCTGTTTCCCAATCACAGCTCTGTTCCAATGGCTGTGTGACCCCAAGGCTAGTCCTGCATTAGGAATCTCAGTTTCTACACCTGTAAAATGGGCACAATAGCAGCACTTGCCTTGCCAGCTATGAGGAGGACTGAACGAGGTGACAGATGTGAAGCGTAGAGTGCCTGCTCTGAGGCACCATACGGATTAAAGGGAAAACAAGCACTTTGGTTACCATTTTAGAGGACTACTGGGGTGTGAAGGGAGCATCCTTAGACTTCCACCAGCTGTGTGACTTAGGCAAGTCCCCTGGTCCACTTGAGCTGGTAAAACAGGGGTGAATGTGTTCTGTAGACAGTACTGTATGTGCATATTAATCACTCAGTCAGGTCTGACTCTTTGCAACCCCCATGAACTGTAGCCTGCCATGCTCCTCTGTCCATGAGATTCTCCAGGCAAGAATCCTGGAATGGGTAGCCATTCCCTCCTCCAGGGGATCTTCCCCACCCAGGGACTGAACCTGGGTCTTGTGCATGGCCGGCGGATCCTTTACCATCTGAGCCACCAGGGAAGCCCAGATGGTAACATGATGCACAGCTGTGTATTTCTCCTTGTTGAGCACCCACTGTATACCAGCGTAGAATGCGGATATGGGGGCCAGAGGGAGGGAGACCAAGTCTCCCTGCTCTCCGGCGATACCCAGGTGGTAGTGGGAGGCATCATGACAACTCACACATGTGTGGGGTGTGGTACCCTTATCTGTGATATCAACTGAACACACAGGCCCTTGGAAGGGATGTCCCACCTGCAGCATTTCTGGGTGCAGTCTGTCCACTGGGTGTGAGCATGACCTCTCCTGTGTCTTTTTTCACCCCACATTGTACTTTTTTGTATGAGAACATTTAAGTTCTACTCGCTTAGCAAATTTCAATCATTCACCACAGTGTTATCAACTGCAGTCACCGTGCTGTACATTAGATCCTCTGGCTCTATTCATCTTATAGCTGCAAGTTTAGAGTAGGAAATGAAAACCCACTCCAGTGTTCTTCCCTGGAGAACTCCACGGACCTGGCCAGCTACAGTCCATGGGTTGCAAGGAGTCGGACACGACTGAGTGACTAACACACACACTTGTACCCGCTTACCAACCTCTGCATATTTCCCCCAACCTCCCACCCCAGACCCTAGCAACCACCTTTCCATCCTCTGCTTCTCTGAGTTGAACTTTTGCTTTCTTCTTCACATAGCATACATAAGTGATACCAGGTGGTATGTGTCTTTCCCTGTCTGGCTTATTTTGTGTAGCCTAATGCCCTCCATGTTTACCCATGTTGTCACAGATAACATGATTTCTTTCTTTTTAAAGGCTAAATAATATTCTATTGCATGCATATGTGTATCTGTTTTATTATACGTCATATTTTCTTGATTCATCATCCATGGCAGACACTGAGGTTGTCTCCACATCTTGGCTATTGTGGCTAATGCTGCAGAGAGTACGGGAGTACAGGCATGTTTTGCGATAATAGTTTCGTCTCCTTTGTATAAATACCCGGAAGTCGAATTGCTGGGTCATATGGGAGTTCTATGTTTAATTTCTTGAGGAACCTCCATACTGTTCCCCATGGCGGCTGTATCCGTTTACATTCCCACCAGCAGTGTATAAGCTCCCCACCACCTGCTATCCTTGTAATGCCCGCCCTAACAGGTGTGAGGTGGTAACTCCTCATGGTTGAGGCTGCAGCCCTTGACAATTGGTGATGTTGATTGTGTCCCCCTCCACATTCCAGGGAACAGCTAGGTTGCCTTCCCTCCGGGATGCTAAGGACCCTAATCCTGTCTAAGGAATAACTTTCCTGAAAGCAATCACCCTTTACTACGAACCGAGCCCTACATGTTTACATTCAACTGTAACAGCTGTGCTGGGAGGATTCTTACGGATGAAGAAACTGAGGCTCAGAGAGGGGATATGACTTGTTCCAGTTTTCACAGCCTGTTGGCACAGCCTGTGTGATGCTGGGGCTCCAGCTCTTTCTCACGATGCTGAACTGACCAGCACCCCTTCTCTACCCCAAGGATGCACTTTGTGACCGTAAGGGGCATCTTTCCATGCCATTTCTTACTCTGATGATGAGAGATAAAGGACCAACTTGGAAGGCCTTCAGCCTACAAGAGCCCCCTCCCCAGCTATATAGTCTAGACTCCATCCTATAGCAGTGACTTTGGGTTATTTGTTCTTTCATCCCAATCTTCTCATGAAATAACAACAGCAATCATCACAACAGCCGCCATCTAGCTGCTGCTGCTGCTGCTAAGTCGCGTCAGTCGTGTCCGACTCTGTGCGACCCCATAGACGGCAGCCCACCAGGCTCCCCCACCCCTGGGATTCTCCAGGCAAGAACACTGGAGTGGGTTGCCATGCTTACTATTTCCTCTGGCGCCGTCACTCTGCTAACCATCACATTAACCATAGGAGGTAGATGTCTCTCCTATAGATGTGAAAGCTGAAGCTTAGAGAGGCTAAGTGAGCCTGAACCGGAATCCAGGCAGCCTTTCCCCGGGAGTTCACCTCCATCCCCTTTAATGCTCATCAAACACGTCTTCAAGTGTCACATGTGTTAAGCTTTGCACACACACGGTTGCACTGAATCCTCAAAATGTCCCTGCCAGGTGGTATTATTGTTATCCCATTTCACAGATGAGGCATTTGAGGTTCTACAAGATTAAATTAGGCCTTCCCAGGTAGCGCTAGTGGTAAAGAACTGGTTTGCCAATGCAGGAGCCTTAAGAAACACCGGTTCGATCCCTAGGTGGGGAAGATCCCCTGGCGAAGGAAATGGCAACCCACTCCAGTATTCTTACCTGGAGAATCCTGTGGAGCGAGGAGCCTGGCTGGCTGTAGTCCATAGGGTCACAAAGAGTCAGACACAACTGAAGTGACTTTATGTCATATGTCAAGATTAAATTAAATATACAATTTAAGTGGCAGAGCTGTAGCTTGGACCTGCTGTTTTCTGAGGCCTCCACCTCCCCTGTCTACGCGGGAAGGGCTTCCGGTGACCTTTCTCATGCTGCGGCTGCAGTGGATGGCAAGGCAAAGGCAGCCCCACAGGGAAGACCGAGGCAGAGCCTCCTTTCAAAGCCACCCAAAGCAACCAGTTGTCTCCACCCAACTGGCCCTGAATAAAAATAGAGTCTGCCAGCCTGGCTGCCCAGCAGCCATCCGAGATCAGAAAACATTTCCAGCAAGCTTGGGTCTTTTAAGTTATTTATCTGCCTGCATTTTTCATCATTTGCCATTGATTTGCAAGGGCCCTTCCCGAGAGCCCCTCTGGTGTCTGCCTGGCAGGGCAGCTGGCTCTTTTCCTCCCTCACCCCTGGGCTTCTCCCCATTTCCTGTAAAACAGCGCAGCACCAGCTGCCTGCTCAGTGGCCTCTGGGCTTGGCTCCTCTGCCACCAGAACTGTCTGACCTAAGGGTCTTTGTCTCCCCCGTTTCCTCACCTGCACCTCCTGACAACATGAAGCTGGGAAGCTCTAGAGCAAGCGGATCTGATCCAAAGTCCCCCTGCCCTCCTCTCACATACCTGCCCCTACTCCCACTCCACACTCTGCCCTTCCCTGCCTGCCCCAGGGAGTCGATCTCTAAGGTTTGCATCCCCCAGGTTCCCTTATTCGCTCCATCACGGTTGGCCTCAGGTACTAGGAGATACTGATGGGAGATCAGAGAGTGGGGAGAGAGGGGGATATTTCCCTCGTGGTCTTGGCTGCACCCCTCATCAGGGGAAGCTCCTGTGGAGGGTGCCTCCCAATTGCAGCCCTTGCCAGGCACTGGTGGGTGGGTCAGAATTCCCTCAGCCCTGCACACACCTCTGTAAAGTCCCTTCATTAAATCCTCCTCCAAATCCTCTTTGATGTGACTTCTGTTTCCTTCCAACATCCTAAGTGATCCACAGAGTTCTTGGCTCCACAAAATGGGAATTGTAGACAGAAATAAAAGCTTTCAGGGTAAAGCTTCCAGGGACCCAGGAGAGACTCACGTTTACTCCCAGTTGGAGGACACGAGTTATGCACCCCCACCACATATCTCAGGTGGAATGTCTTCACCCCTTTCTCTCTCTTTCTTCATGGTGGATAAATGGAAAGTTTCTGTTTTCTCAATGCTCTTTTGATAGCTGCTTTGGCTAGGCACGTCTGGAGGCTGGATTTGCACATCCTAGATGGAAAGGGCAGAACCTCCTGAGAGTGCAGTGGGCTTGGGTCACAAAGCCCCAATTTTCTGTGGCCTTCCACTGTCCCTGGCCAGTGTGTGACTTTAGGCAGCTCCACCACAGGTCTCTCGGAGTACCTCAATAGGCATGCTTTGCCTGCAAGTGATAGAAAGACCAACGAAAATAGCACGAATAATAAGAAATGTGTTGTCTTACTGAATAAGGTGTCTGGAACGAGTGGCTGCAGAGGTGGAAAGTTCAGCAACTCAATGGAAGTAGGACTCTCACTTGCTTTCTCAATTACCTTCTTTGTTTTTCCTCATGGTCACAATATGGCTGCCACAGCTCCCAACAGCACAACAGGATCTAAAACAAGAAAATCCTGAGTCAGGCAGGTCAGTGCCATTACAAGACCCCAAATAGCAGTGTATTAAACAACATGGAGTTCTATTTTCTTGCCTCTTTATGGCCCAACACCAGTTCATCGTTGACATGGCAACCAGTGGAATTGAGGAATAGATTTCTCTATCTTACAGTCCTTACCTGCACGGATGAAAATGGTTCATCATCATGTAAGTATTCTAGTCTCAGGAAAGAAGAGACGAGGGAGGAGAGACCATATACCTCCTCTGGGCACAACCACAGAAGTCACACCCATCGCTTGTACTTATATCACTGGTTAGAACTTTGCTTTGAGGCTGTTGTTCGGTTGCTCATTCGGATCTGACTCTTTGTGACCCCATAGACTGCAGCATGCCAGGCTTTCTTGTCCTGCACTATCTTCCAGTGCTCAGACTCATGTCCATTGAGTCAGTGATGGCCATCCAACCATCTCATCCTCTTCCCCTCTTTCCCTCAGTCTTTGCCAGCATCAGGGTCTTTTCCAATGAGCCGGCTCTTCACATCAGAACTTGGCTACATGGCCACATCCAGCTGCAAGGGAGTCTGAGAAATACAGTCTTTGGCTGGACAACCATGAGTCAGCTAAAAACTCCTCCTATATGGAAAAGGGATAAAATAGTTGCATACTACAAACTATCTCTTCACAGGCTCTGTCCTTTGTCCCCTTTGAATAATAAGGAAAATCTTCCCAGGTACCCTCTGCCACTGCCATCAACCTCTCCCTCCATTTCACTGGCAAAGTTTCATACTGGATCAATCCCCTGTCTTTAAAGAAGCCTGACCAAGATACAGATTCTGCCAGGATGAAAGAAGGGCAAGAATGGCTGAAAAGCAGCTTCGTTCTCATATTCTTCTCCCCTCCTCCCCCTATCCTCCTCTTTTCCCTTTTACTCCTTCTTTTTCTTCCTCTTCGTGGCCAGCAGCAGAAACTGGTTCCCCTTAGCTAGGCCAATAAACATAAGTACGGATGAATAAGCAAACAGTGAGAAGGCAGAGATGTCCCTGGTTCTCAGGGACAGAAAGCAGAAAATCAAATGCCAAGGGGCTCTCTGTCTTCTCTGCAGGCTATGCTTCTCCCCTCTCCTTGCAGACAGAGCCCTCCATGGGTAGACGACGTGGTCAATTAGATCTCTGGAATCATATCCTGGAGTCCTCGCACCAGGCAGAACCACTTCCTTCATTCCAGAGTGGAGGCACTCTGATTGGCCCAACAGAGATCAAATCCCCACCAATCAGCTGTGATCTTGGGATGAGGTCCTTTAAGAATAGGACCGCCCCTTCTCCAAGGACAGAAGGAGTCGGGAGAGGGCAGTACCACCAGAAAGAAGGGTCAGACAAAACAATGGATGAGCATTTTCATTCTTGGGGAAGAGCCGCTAGAAAGGTCTCTTGCCTGACCCCTGGGAGAGACAAGGAGCTGTCCATCTGCCACCCTCCCTTCAGGCCTCACCCCGGGGCCTACAGACCCCATTCATTGACTGGGCCCCAAGCCCCACCTGTCAGAGCCTTTTAGATGAGGCCTTTGACCTCGCATTCTGTCCAGGCTGCCAGACAAGGAGGGCGCAGGAAAGGGAAACAGGGCTAGGATGGGCCCAGACCTCCACCAGCCTCTGCAGCCACCCGTCCTCCCCTCTGAGATGACATGGGTCACGGGGAGGCCCCGCTTCTCTCCTCCACAAGCTGCAGCCTCAGAAACCTGACATTGCCATCTGGGTACTTTCTAGCTTTCTCTGAGCAGGTTCCTTTGACAGCCTAGTGCAGGATTTTACAAAGAAGAATCACCTGGGGCGCTTGTCAAAATTGCAGCTTCCAGGGCCTCACTCCTCGGGCATTCTGACTTAGTGAGTCAAGGCAAGGCTCAAGAATCTGCATTTTACCAGCAACAAAGTTGGAGAGCCACATAACCATCAAGAATAAGAGGGCCAGTCCCATGTCAGGCTATGGATCCCTTCTGACCTGGGTTAGATGCTGTGTAAGTTTCAGCTCAGTTCAGTTCAGTCGCTCAGTCGTGTCCGACTCTGCGACCCCATGAATCGCAGCATACCAGGCCTCCCTGTCCATCACCGACTCCCGGAGTTCACTCAGACTCACGTCCATCGAGTCAGTGATGCCATCCAGCCATCTCATCCTCTGTTGTCCCCTTCTCCTCCTGCCCCCAATCCCTCCCAGCATCAGAGTCTTTTCCAGTGAGTCAACTCTTCCAATGAGGTGGCCAAAGTACTGGAGTTTCAGCTTTAGCATCATTCCCTCCAAAGAAATCCCAGGGCTGATCTCCTTCAGAATGGACAGGTTGGATCTCCTTGCAGTCCAAGGGACTCTCAAGAGTCTTCTCCAGCACCACAGTTCAAAAGCATCAATTCTTCGGAGCTCAGCCTTCTTCACAGTCCAACTCTCACATCCATACATGACCACAGGAAAAACCATAGCCTTGACTAGACGGACCTTAGTTGGTAAAGTAATGTCTCTGCTTTTGAATATACTATCTAGGTTGGTCATAACTTTCCTTCCAAGGAGTAAGATCTTTTAATTTCATGGCTGCAGTCACCATCTGCAGTGATTTTGGAGCCCAAAAAAATAAAGTCTGACACTGTTTCCACTGTTTCCCCATCTGACAAATGACCTAACCTCTCTGGTTCCATCTGAGACAAAAAGGAAACAACAGAGTACCTGCCTCGGGGGAGCACTGTGAAGCCTGAGACCAAGCAGAGACCTCTCAGGATCTGCTTGGTAAGCATCAGCCATTGGTAGTGACCATTATTCTTTTTGTTATTTTATTGCTAACCCCGGCCTGCGCTAGGCCTTTGTGATCCTTAAGTGAAGGGGGTGAGGGCCCAGAGGGCACCTGTACCAGCATCTACTCCTGTGTTTTGTCCCTTCCCAGGGCTCCAGGATGAGACTCAGCCCTGCCTGCCCGTAGGGTCTGTTAATACCATCAGCTCTCTGGCCACACTCCCTCCTGCCACACTCAACACCTCCCCTCCCTGGAGCCCCATCAGGCAGCCCGCCTGCTTCTCCCATCAAGACTGCCCCCCCAGGCTGTGCCCTTGGGGGTGAAGGGAAGTCAGACCCACTTCAGGTGATGAGTGGAGAGCTGCTGCAGGCTCCTGCTGGGGGCTGGGGAGGGGATGTGGGCGGGGCAGAGAGTATGTGGGTGAGTAGGGGTCTGCCTGGATGGTCTCCAGTTCAGGGTCTGCCCTTCGTTCTGGGCCAGCGCTGAGTCCCAGACTCTCACCTGGGTGGTATGGAGGTTGGGAAGAGTTGCCTGAGTGGAGAGGAGCAAGATGGGGGGTGTCTAAGGAGTCCCACATGGGCCTGCCTCTCTTTCGCTCAGCCTGAGTGTGTGGGGTCTGAAGATCCGAAAACCAGATGTCTTTGCTGGCTCCACAGTTCAGTCTGGGTCCACAGAAGCATTGCCTCCACCAACTTCTCATCTCAATAGGATTTCCTTGGGAAGGATAGTTGCAGGCGGGCAGGTCTGAACAGTCCTGGCAATTGCTTTACTCCCACAGCCTCTAGGAACTATATTTCCCTGGTGGCTCAGTTGGTAAAGAATCCATGTGCAATGCAGGAGACTGCCTGCAATGCAGGAGACACCTGGGTTTGATCCTTGGGTCGACAAGATCCCCTGGAGAAGGGAATGGCAACCCACTCCAATATTCTTACCTGGGAAATCCCACGGACAGAGGAGCCTGGCGGGCTTCAGTCCACGGGGTCACAAAGAGTCAGACAAACTGAAATGATTTAGCACACAGGCGCAGCCTCCAGCCTCTTGTCCCCACCTCAGCCAATGGAATGGGAAAAGGAGGATACCCCCAGAGGAACTTGTAGAGGGGAGGGCTTGCAGGCTGGGTGTTCAGGGGTCCTGGGTTCCAGTTCTGACTCCTCCTCCCCTCCCTCCTTTTCGTGTGTTCCGGGCATTGCCCACATCATCTGATTTAATCCTTGCATCGGCTTTGTGTGGGAAGCTGGCTACTGCCCTCTCTTACAGCCAAGACGGCCGAAGGCTCAGGCAAGAGAAGAGATCTTCCCAAGGTCACATTAAGTGGGGTCAGGCAGGAGGGCTGCAGGATTCTAGAACCAGGGCCACTAAGAGTCAGCTTGACTGACATGTTGACATTACGTTGGGGAATTCGAAGCCCAAGGAGGTTAGATTCCCTCCCCCAGGTAACAGCCCAGGACCGGCTCCAGGATGCCTGCCCTGCACACTCAGGCAGACCGAAGCCCCTCCTCCTCCAGTTTCTTTACCTCTTTCCCTTCATGTCCTCATCTCACGTGTAGACAGACATAGGATCCGCTTAGGAGCATGTGATGAGGCAGATGAGGTCTCACTGGCCGATGCTGAACACAGAGACTGGCGCAGGGAACATCTGGTAAAGCCCTCCGCAAATGAAGATTCTCTTTTTTAAAGATTATAATCTAGGGGTGTGTTTCTCCATCTGTGACATGAGAAGAAGTGAAGCTCAGATGAGCTAAGGTGTATATTCATGCTCTGGAAATCCTAAGATTGAAAGAGTCACAAAAAGGGGCTTGCCGCAAACCAGTGTTAGGGACACAGACCAGCTGGGGCTCCACTCCCCATTCTGTCACACAGTAGCCTCTAGGGTGAATCCCTCAACTTTTCTGTGCCTCAATTCCCTCATCTGTAAAATGGGTGCAATAAAGTTGACATCTCCTATAGTTGTCGTGAGGATTTAGCAAGTTCACGTCTATGTGAAAGGCTTTGAATGGTGTCAGAAGCAGGTTAAGGATTTTATATGTGTTGCTGCTGCTAAGTCGCTTCAGTCGTGTCTGACTCTGTGTGACCCCATAGACGGCAGCCCACCAGGCTCCTCTGTCCCTGGGATTCTCCAGGCAAGAACACTGGAGTGTGTTGCCATGTCCTTCTCCAATGCATGAAAGTGAAGAGTGAAAGTGAAGACGCTCAGTCGTGTCCGACTCTTAGCGACCCCATGGACTGCAGCCTATCAGGCTCCTCCACCCATGGGATTTTCCAGGCAAGAATACTGGAGTGGGTCGCCATTGCCTTATATGTGTTAACTGTTACTAAACATGTGGTTATTAGCCTTCAATCTTTCCAGTCAATTGCAATTACAGTGTTAAAATAGAATGTGAATGCTATCCACCTTGCCAATGTAAAAACGAAATCACACCACCAACACAGATGAGGGATTACTCATTTGTTTCCTCACTGTCCTTGAAAGGTCATCAGTAGATAGTCCGTAAAATGGACAGAGGACGAAGTGCGAGTGTATCTTAACTTTATTTAGGCTGTCCTGGGCCTTCAGCGTGGCACACAGCCTCCTTCTCTAGTTGTGGTGCCAAGGTTTAGTTGCCCCGCCGCATCCAGGGTGTTAGTTCCCCAACCAGGGATTGAACCCACGTCCCCTGCGCTGGAAGGCAAATTCTTAACCACTGGACCACCAGGGAAGTCCCAGGGGAGTGTATTTTTTAAAGTTTAGTTTGGACAAACAAAAAGCAAATGTAGAATGTTTAGGAAGGTAGAGAAATTCATTTTTTAATTATTTTTAAACCATATCATGTATTCCTTCCATGAGAGAAAAATAGTTTAACAAAATTTCAGGGCCATATAAATTAAATACATCCACAAAATGACAAGCAGTCTCTCTGCATGTGCTGTCTTGGAAAGAGTCCTCCAGACAATATTTAGTGGAAAAACAAACTGCAGAAGATCTGAGTCAAGGGGATCTGGGTTTTGTAGAGGAAACACAAAATTTACATGAGTGTATTGGGTGTTCAGCAAAAATGTGGAGCAGGGCACACGCTCAGTTATTAATGATGCCAGCCTGCCTCTGGTTGGCAACAGAGAGTAGATGCCAGAAAGAATCCCACACTCCCATACCACTTGAATCGCTCAGCCTTCCTCTGGTTGGTAACGGAGAGTAGATGCAAGAAAGAATCCCATACTCCCATACCATTTGAATTACTCTGTCAGCAAGCATGAATTACCTGTAAAGAGAGAAATGTGTAAACGAAGACAATTGAGGCAAATGTGACGATTTTTGTTGTTGGAGGAAAGAGCGTGATACTCAGAACCACGACTCTCGCTTCCCCTCACCTCTGGCCAGACCCAGGAAGCCCCACTAGCATCGCTGGACATCGAAAAGGTCCGGAAGGTTGGACAATGTGCCTGGTTTTCTGGCTGGGCCTTCAAACCCAGGTGGCCTCTGCTCAGGGACCCTGTAGGCAGGACTAAATGCCTACTGAGCAACTTCCTGACCCAGCGAGTAGCTGGCCACCAGGACCAAGAACGTCTGTGCTTAGCTGCCCTCACAGAAGGTTCCGGGGGCTTCCTGGTGGTTCAGTGATTAAGGATCCACTTGCCAAACAGGAGACACAGGTTCAATCCCTGATCCAGGAGGATCCCACTTGCCTCAGAGCAACTCATGAGCCACAGCAATTGAGACTGGGCTCTGGAAACCAGGAGTCAGAACTCAAGCCCTCACCCCCTGGGGTCCATGCTCTGCAAAAAGAGAAGCCACCACAATGAGAAGCTGGCGCCCCACACTAAAGAGGAGCCCCTGCTCTCCACAGCTGATGGAAGCCCACGCAGGAACAAAGACACAGAGCAGCCGAAAATTAAAAATAAGCACATCAAATAGAATTATACAAAAGAGAAGCTTCGGAGAGCAGGCAGCCCAAGCAGGCGGTAACGTAAGGAGCGTCAGAGAGCCTCCTTCAGCCACAGGCCTCCAGTCACCTATTCCTTCTCCCACCAGACAGGCGCTGCGTTCTGACAATACTGTCTGAATTCTGACGGCTTCGTAAGTCTCTGTGTCACTGAGCCTCAACCTTCTCACACTCGACACCTCATTATGTTCAGATAGGTAACATCCTCTTTAATATTCTGAAATGAACCTCATATATCCTGTAACCTACCTACACACTCCTTTTTTTTTAAAGTATCCATCTATAAGGTCCCCACTGTAATGCAAAGTGGAAATACAAAGAACGTTGTGCAAAAATCCACAGCTGCTCAAGAAGATGTAATGAAGTTGTCAGGAGCTCGAGGTCCCTGCAGAACCACCGAGACAGTGGCTGGTCCAGATGTGGGGTTCAGAGCAGAGATTCCAACCCTTCAGAAGGGTCACCGTCTGAAGCCGCGAGCCGCTCCTGGCAAGTTCTGAATAAAACGAAATATAGACTTCTCTTGTCGTTGTCTTTAGTTAGTTGCACCAGTGGAGAATTCAGTGCGTATTCACACTGCAAAAAAATGCTTTATATTTATATGTAAAGCAAAGTTAAAGTCTAGACTCGTAAAATCATAAACATCTTTCCTCCCTACAGGAAGGTCCAGCAGGACACGTGAAAGCCATGTGGATCCTGAGACCGTTCTCACGGGGCCCGGCTGTCCTGCTTTTTGCTCATAACCTGCCTTACCCACCTACCAATTAGAACGGTGCTCCCTCCCCATCCCCAGGTTTGTGACCATCCTAGATGCCCGAGGTCCTGCACTCCCTTTCCCCTCCCGACAGAGCTCCTCAGAAGGTTCTCTGTCTTCATGATAGAAGTTAAACACCCTCAGTCGCCCTGTGATGTCCGCTCTCTGCCTTGAGTCCCAGCCGGCCCTGGAGACGAGCCGTCACCAGCTCCATCTCAACAGACAGGGAACCTGAGACAGAGGGTGGCTGTGACTCAGCAAGCACAGAGCTGGGCAGAGGCCAAACCACGTGCTGTTAGCCCCCGCAGCCCCACGGGCGGGAGGCCCACACATCTGGGTGCCCTGTGCTGGCAGGGGGGACCTGATCAGGGGCCCCACGCATCTGGGTGCCCTGTGCTGTCAGGGGGGAACTGATCAGGGGTGTGGGGCCCTCTGGCCCTGAGCATTCCACCTGTCCCTGGAGCCTCTGAGAGCCTAGCTCTCTCTCTCATACACAAATACTCACGATGGGTGGGGGACATGCTTCTGCCTCTCTCTCTCTCTCTCTCTCTCTCTCTCTCTCTCTCTATCTCCTGGGGCAGGAAATGTGTCAGGAGAGATAAGAAGAAAAGAGAGGAGGGGAGAGGCCTCTGAAAGGAGCAGGGATGGGGGCGAGGGCGCCACTGCCTCCCCGTGATCAGGGCAGAAGAATGGAAGGAAATGACCAGAGAGGCAAAAGTCGGCCTGGAGGTTATCAGCTATAAATAGCCCTTTCTCTAGGCTCCCCAGGAGCAGAGGGAAGGGGTCGAGACCAGAGGGTCTGGTCTCTGTGGCTGGCGGTGGGGGCAGTGGTCATTAGCGGCTGCCTGGGATTCAGATCAAAGAGCCAAGCGGCAGATAAGAGGCTGGACTCAGGACCCTCCCCCTCGCCTCCTGCTAGAGGTCGGTGCTCTGACCCTATAGTTGGCCAAGCACGTCCTGTATTGTTGCATCTTCCTTGTATTCCTGATTGGCGCATCCACCCACCCGTTCAATCAGCCACCCATTCACCCCACCTGCTCATCTGTCTGTCTACGCATCCTGCCCCCCTCCCTGTCTCTAAGCTTCCTACTAGCTGTTCCTTCTATCCACACACTCTTCCTTCCCTTTTGACTTCCCTAACTTGTCCCTTAGGTCCCAGCTGAGACACAACACCCCTCATGAAGTCTTCTCAGATCTCCAAGTTCAAGGTTAGGTATGTATCCCATCGACTCCTACAGTTCTGGTCTTCTGTTTCGTACGGCGCTCATCACAATTATTTCATTCTTGCCTCCGGCTCCTCAGCTCTCTGAGGGGGCTTGCAGTTCCGCAGCATCTAGGATGATGCCTGGCACATAGTAGACGCTCAAGAAATTCACTGGGTGCATTTATGCCCATATCTGTCCCCTCTCTCTTCCCTCCCTCCTTCCTCCCTTGAAGGCTTCTGGAGCTCTAATCTGAGTCAGGTCTGATGGTTGTCACTGCCCCTGAGGATAGTTGAGCCTGGTGGGAGTAGAGGAAGCAGAGGAGAGGGGAGTGAGGCCCGTTCACAAATAACATGACCCAGGTAGAAAGAGAGATGGACTTCTTAGACATCACGGGGGTGAGCTATCAGTTGGGGGCAGCGGATGAGGAGGTAATGAAGGTGGGCTTCAAGGAGGAGGTGGCCCTTGAGCCGGGACTTGACCGTGCAGACATGGCGGCGGGATGAAGGGTAGGCTCTGCTGGCTCAGGAGACACACAGGCAGGAGAGTGCAAGGTAGTGAAGGGAGTGGGAGGTGTCTGGAGGGCGTCTGCCTGAAGCAAGCGGGGCAGAAGGGGAGTGATGAAGCAGAAAAGAGGTGGGGGGCAGGGGGGGATTTGGGGGACAAGACATTTTGGAGAGACACAGAGGCAGAACGAGAGCTGTACCAGGACCCCCTAACATGCCAGGGGATGTGCTGAGAGGGAGGCCGGAGGATGGTCCAGGTGCCTGGATGTGGTGTGTCCTGCTGATGCCTCTGAGAGAGTGGACAGACAGCTGGCTCCTAATCTGTTCTAGAGAAGTGGTCATGGGCAAAAGGCCTCGATGGAGCCGATGACTCACAGCTAGAGACTGCAGCCGTGTCTGCCCGCGGTGTGGGATTCGGCCCATGCAGAGGACGTCAGGACAGCTCCAAGGATGGAATGCTGGAGCCAAGGCCAGGTCCCCCAAGGCCTGCTTACTGTCTGGGCATCCCTGGTGGGGACAAGCTGGCCCCCCAAAGAGAGGCCAGGCTGAGCCCATGTCTGAGCCTCTGGCTGGGCTGTGCCCTCCTCCCATGCCCCAACCCCTTCAGCTCTGGGATGGAGGAGGGAGGTCCTTTCCCCAAGAAGGGTGGGTTTCTGGGGTGGGGAGGCAGGAGCAAGAATCCTGGGGTCACTCTGGGTGCAGACCGGTCCAGGACCCAGCGTGCGATCAGCCACATCGTGAGCATCAACATGACCAGCAGGCCCCGGAAGGGGCAAAGTGAATCAGCCAGGGATATTCCTGTCCTCCGAGCAGGAAGGCCAATCCCGGTCTTTCAAGACCTAGATCTTAGCAAACCCATGTGTCCTTCGTGCTCAAAGTCCAGGGAATACAGCTTTCTCATTTGCCCTCTGGGAGGGCTTAATTATTAAAGTGAAAACAGCTACTGCTCTTTATTGAGAACTCACTTTGTGCCAGGCTCCAGGCTACATACTTTCTAGGAAACATTGTGTTTGATCCTCGGAAATGCCTATCAGTGGTACGACAAGTATTCTCTCCTGTATTAGTTATCTGCTTGTGGGTAATTAATTACCCCAAATCTCAACCTCTCAAGATTAGACACACTTATATCTTGAGGTTTCTGTGGGTCAGGAAGCTGGGCAGGACTTAGCTGGACTCTGCTTCAGGGTCTCTCCTAGGCTTCAGTCGAGCCATCTGCCATGGCCTCAGTCTTATCTGAAGGCTCAGCTGGGAGAGGGCCCACTTCCCAGCTCACTCGGAGGTTGCTGGCACAATTCAGCTCCTTGTGGGCTGCACAGGGACTGCCTCCTTACACACGGACCTCTCTTCATCGGAGTCTGTGTGTGTGGGCTCAGTCATGTCCGACTCTTTGCAACCCCACGGACTCTAGCCTGCCGGGATCCTCTGTCTGTAGGACTTTCCAGGCAAGAATACTGAAGTGGGTAGCCATTTCCTCCTCCAGAGGATCTTCCCAAGCCAGGGATCAGACCCACATCTCCTGCATTGCAGGTGGATTCTTCACCGCTGAGCCACCGGGGAAGCCCCAGAAAGCAGTAGAGAGAGCCTCGCAGCGAGATGGAACTCGTGATCTCTTCTCACCAAATCGGGGACGCAGCAGCCTCAGCACTGCTGCATTCTGTCGGTGAGAAGCAATCTGCTGGGTGAAGAGGATCACACAAGGCTGTGAACACCGGGAGGCAGGACCCCGGATGCCGGGTCTGAGCCCATCTGCCGCCCCTTCGTGTTATAGAGGCAGAAATGGGGCCATGGGAATGTAGTCACCCAGGGTCATAGCTAACAAGTGGCAGGGCCGAGGCTGGGGTGTGGGTCTGTGGACCTCCAGTCTACAGGGAGTCCAAGCCCAGTCTCTGGTAAAAGCCTGGCTCCACCACTTGCTAGCAGGTTTCTTGCACAAGTGAGTTACCACCCAAGTCTCAGTTTCTTCTTCTGTAAAATGGAAAAGCAACAATCCTTGTAATAGAAAATATGTAGCACTCCTACGAGGTGTATGAAGACTTCTGGGGAATTAAGGTACCTTATTCTTGCAAGCAGGCTTCCCTGGTGGATCAGTGGTAAAGAATCTGCCTGCAGCGCAGGACACCCGGGTTTGATCCCTGAGTGGGGAAGATCCCCTGGAGGAGGGCATGGCAGCCCACTCCAGTACTCTTGCCTGGAGAATCCCCATGGACAGAGGAGTCTGGCGCTACAGTCCATGGGGTCGCACAGAGTCGGACACGGCTGCAGCAGCAGCAGCATTCTTGCAAGCACTGTGCAGCATGAGCCCTCCTGTCTGCCCACGGCAAATCACACCGTGTCTTCCCGCCACTCACACTCGTCAGTGGTTTCCCTTTCCACCTGAAGCGAAAGCCAACATCCTCTCCATGGCCTCCGAGGGCCCACAGGATCCTCGCTCACCCACCTCCAGCCGCACTGGCTTCTGGCTGCTTCTCAAACCAGCCAAGCACGTTCTTCTCCAGGGCTTCCTGCAGGCACAGTTCTGTCAGGCTGGAGTCCTGTTCCCGAGGACACGGCCCCTCCCCTGCGGCGTGCAGCTCCTCACCTGAGCGTCACCTCTCAGAAGGCCCTCCAGGAACCCTGTTTTCAGTACCACTCTGTCTCAAAGTCCATCCCCTGCCCTGCTTCTCTTTTCATCACAGCACCTGACATGACATTCCTAGAAGTACGGGTTGGTTTCTTTATTGTCATTCTTCCTCCCTAGATTATAAGCTCCCTGTGGCCAGGAACCACTGTATCACTGGAGCCCAGAATATCTCCTGCCCTGCCTAAAGGCGCTTGATACATGTTTGTTGAGTGGATGAGTGAAGGGTGGCTGGCTGAATGAAAGCATTCGGCCTTGAAGGGCATGGCCACGGAGGCGCCTCTGACCCTCTGTTCATCCTGGCTGTCATCCCTCCTCCACTCTTTGCCTTCTCCCTCCCAGAAACCAGCCTCTGAGAAGGAATCCTCTGGAAAAAGCTGAAAAGCAGCTCGGAGTAGGGATGCAGTCCGTCCCCAGAGGGCCAAGACTGCTCAGGGACCTTCCACTCATCAGCCATTAGCTGCCATGCCTGATGCCCTGCCCAGAATCTGGTCTATCCCACCGCCAGGACTGCTGATTCCCTTGCTGTCAAGTGGTCCCACTCAGCTATGACCACTCCAGGCAAAACCAGAAGGCCAAGGACGACAGGACATCACCACGAGGTGGTCCTCAGGAGCAAATCGGGCAGGAGCCAGGGGCCAAGAACGCATTCCCTGTCCCCTCGAGGGTACTAGCCCTGAATCCTACTAGCAGTGATTCCTCCCTGAGTTAGGATTTTGTCTGCAACGTATTATTTCTTATGCCTGTGTGCTAAGGCGCTTCAGTCGTGTCTGATTCTTTGCAACCTTATGGACTGTAGCCCACCAGGCCTCTTTGTCCATTGGGGTTCTCCAGGCAAGAATACCAGAGTGCGTTGCCATGCCCTCCTCCAGAGGATCTTCCCCAGCCAGGGATTGAACCCACATCTCTTACGTCTCCTGCATTGGCAGGTGGATTCTTTACCACCAGCGCCACCTGGGAAGTCCAACATCTATAACGTCTCTTACGGATGTTTGGTTTTGAACAATTCAGTCAGAGTAGCCTTCACTTTGCATTACAGAGATGCAGAATGTGATTGAAAAAAAACAAAAACAAAAACCCAAACAAGTGTGAATGCAGATGCAAATACACGCACGAATAGCTCTTATTTTCTGAACTATTACCAGGTGTTATGAGCTGTCATGTGTTTTCTCAAAATTTACACTGAAACCCTAACATATCCAGTACCTCAAACTGTAAAGTAAAAGTAAAGTCGCTCAGTTGTGTCCGACTCTTTGTGGGTCCCATGGACTGTAGCCTACCAGGCTCCTCCATCCATGGGATTTTCCAGGCAAGAGTGCTGGAGTGGATTGCCATTTCCTTCTCCAGGGGATCTTCCCGACCCAGGAAACGAACCCTGGTCTCCCGCATTGCGGGCAGACGCTTTACCATCTGAGCCACCAGGGAAGCCCTCTCAAACTGTGATCTTTCTCATCTTAAGGAGCAGAATTAGGCCATTAGGATGGGTCCTAACCCAACATGACTGGTGTCCTTATAAGAGGTGATTAACTGCTATATTTAAAACGGATAGCCAACAAAGGCCTACTGTATAACACGTGAAACTCTGCTCAGTGTTATGTGGCATCCTGACTGGGAGGGGGTTTGGGGGAGATTGGGTACATGTATATGTATGGCTGAGTCCCTTTGCTATTCACCTGAGACTATCACAACATTGTTCACCAGCTATACACCAATACAAAATAAAAAGTTTTTAAGAATCCAAAGGGAAAAAAAAAAAGGTTGGTTAGGACACAAACATGCACAAAGAGAATAGCAGGTAAGGACTCAGGGAGAAGATGGCCATCTCCACGCCAAGGAGAGAGGCGTCAGAGGAAACCCTGCCAGCACCTTGCTCTTGGACTTGTAGCCTCTAGAATTATGAGAAAACATATCTCTGTTGTTTAAGTCACCCAGTCTACGGTGCTTTATTATGGCAGCCCCAGCAATCTAAGCCACCAGGCCTGGAGTTAGAACATACATGTAATTCTGGCCAATAGGATGCAAAGGGAAGTCTGATCATGTGCTTCTAGAAGGCTTTCCTCCTTCTTAAAAAAGGAACGGGAGGAGGAAGGAGCCCACTGTCTACAGGTCTGTAGATGTTGTTCGAGCATGTTATTCCTGGAGCCGCTGCAGCCATTTTGCATCATGAGGCAGGCATGAATGGCTGAGCAGAAAAATGGAGGAAAATGGGTCTTTGATGCCATCACAGAGCATAAATTATGTACTCTCGTTCTAGACTTCTGTTTATCTGAGAAAATGACATGTCCTTCCTCTTTAGGCTACTTTGAGTTGGGTTTTGTATTATTTGCATGTACATTGATGTAGCACCATAGCGATTGCAGAGGACCCTGGGCAGATCTGAGGCACACTGAATCTGTCTCAGGCAGCAGAGCCGCTCTGTGATGTTGTATATTGAGCTCCACAGGCATTTGGGATTCAGGGAAACGTCTGGGGGAAGGGATGGCTGGTGTTAAGTGATTGTCACAGCAATCTCAGAGCTGCCAGCTCTCTGTGAGACAGGGGCTGGGCATGACTTGGGAAAGTGAACCAGCAGTGTCTGCCATAAGACACTCAGGAGTCAGAGATTAGGAAATTTGGGAACGTCTTCTATCTTTACCTTCAGCAGCTTCTTTAAATTAATAATCATCAAAGAGCTGCAAACTCCTGTCCATTTTAACTCCATCATGTCCTCTTAGTTTGTTCCCTTCTTGTCCTCCCTTCTGTGTGGACTTGGGGCTGCAAAGGCCTGGGAACCACACCAGCTCCAAAGCAGTCTCTCAGGTTCCTGCCCATTCCCCTTCATACAACAAAATTCATCTCATACCTGCAATGTGTCAGGCACTGATCTAGGCATTTGGGGTATTTCAGTGAACAAAACAAACAATTCCTGCCCTCATGGAGCTTACATCCTTACAGGCAGAGAAAGTGTTGAAAGTGTTAAACCTTCAGGCATGTCTGACTCTTTTACGACACCATGGAGAGTAGCCCACCAGGCTCCATGGGATTTCCCCAAGCAAGAATATTGGAGTGGCTTGCCATTTCCTTTTCCGGGGGATCTTCCCAACCCAGGAATTGAATCCAGGTCTCTTGAATTGCAGGCAGATTCTTTACCGTCTGAGCCACCAGGGAAGCCAGCAACATTCACAACAAACAAGTAGGAGGGACAGGGACCATACAGGATAAAACAAATGTAGATCCCGACGAGAAAGCTCAGAGGCAGGGCTGCAATTTTAAATCTGTGGACTGCTGGGAATTGCCTAGCGGTTCAGTGGTTGGAACTCTGAGCTCTCACTGCCAAGGGCCAGCGTTAAGTACCTGATCGGGGAACTAAGATACCACAAGCCATGAGACACGGTTAAAAAAAAAATTTTTTTTGGTGACTGTTATGGATTGAACTGTGTCCCCCTAGTTCAATTTGTTGAAGTACATATCTTCCTCAGTACCTCAGAATGTGACTTTGTTGCCCATGTAATTAGTTTAGTTAAAGTGAAGTCAGGCTGGGTAGAACAGGCTCCTATCAGGTCCTTATAAAAAGAAGAAATTTGCACACACGCATGCTCATAAGGTATTGAAGGCAAAAGGAGAAGGGTGTAGCAGTGGATGAGATGGTTAGATGGCATCCCTGACTCAAAAGACAGGAATCTGAGCAAACTCCGGGGGATAGTGAAGGGCGGAGGGGCCTGGTGTGCTGCAGTCCATGGGGTCACAAAGAGCCGGACACAACTTAGTTACTGAACAACAACAACAATGAAGATATGGAGAACACCCCATAAAGAGGGAGGCTGAGATCTACAAGTCCAGGAATATGAAAGACTGTCATCCAACCACCCAGGCTAGAGGAGACCGTAGACGGGATTCTCCCTCGAAAACGATCAAGCCTGCTAACACCTCGATGCTAAACTTCCAGCCTTCGGAGCCGTGAGACAATGAATTTCTAGATTGCACTGCTCTGTTATGCAGCCCTAGAAAGCCAATACAGTGGTCATGTAGACCTCATGAAGAAGATGACCTCTGAATGAAGATGTGAAGGATGTGGGTGGGAAGATAGTGAGTGTCTGGGGGAACGGCACACAGGCAGAGGGAACAGCCAGTGCAAAGACCCTGAGGCAAGCACTTACCCGAAGTCTTTGAAGAAAAGTAAGGAGACCAGAAAGTAGTGAGTGAGGAGTGCAGTGTTGCAGGAGAGGAGATGAGATAAAGGGTCAATCCTGCAGGGCCCTGAGGCCATTGCACAGACTATGGTCTTTACTCAGCATGAGATGGAACCACAGCGGAATTCTCAGCCAAAGAGTGATGCAATCTGACTTACATTATAATAGAATCACTCTGGCTCCTGTGTAAGAAGGGACTTGGTAGGGGGAAGGGGGAGATGGAAGAGAAGAGGGGAGGGGAGACAGAAAGCTAGTGGGCATTGCAACAACCCAGGGAAGAGATGATGGTGTCTGGAAAAGGGATGGTGGTAGTGGAGGCGGGGAGAAGGGGATGGAGTCCAGGTACTTTTTTGAAAGTGCAACAGACAGGATTTCCTGAATGATCAGATGTAAGGGGGCAGAGAAGGAGCTGAGTCATGGATGACGCCAGGTTTTAGCCAGAGCAACTGGAAGGGTGGAGTTGCCATCAACGGGGGGTAGAGAAAACCATGGTATACTTCCTGCTTCCTGCAGGTTTGCAAGAAGCTGGGATGGGGAAAATCACGAGTTTGGTTCTGGATCTGTCAAGTTTACAAGTCCCAACCCTGGTTCATCTTCAAAACAGCTGCCAAAGTGATGGCTCTTTAAAAAGCCAAAAAACAGGACTTCTCCAGGGGTTCAGTGGTTAAGAATCTGCCTGTTAATGCAGGGGATACGGACTCGATCCCTGGTCTGGGAAGATTTTAACGCCACAGAGCAACCGAGCCCGCAAGTCGCAACCACTGAAGCCCACACATCACGCAGTCTGTGCTGCAACGAGAGAAACCTGCAAAGAGAAGCCTGCAGGCCACAGCTAGAGACAGCCCCTGCTCGCCGCAGTGAGAGGAAGCACTTGCGGCAGCAAAGACCCAGCTCAGACCCAGATAAATAAACAAGCAAACGAGCAAACGAGCAAACTAGCGAACAAGCGAGAAAACAAACTCTACGTGGTTAAAGCGTGAAGTCCTACCTCTAGCGTGGACGGAAAAGTCATTAATAGTGTAATGCTATATCCTCACTGATGTCTGACTCTTTGTGACCCCATGGACTACAGCCCGCCAAGCCCCTCTGGCCATGGAATTCTCCAGGCAAGAACGCTGGAGTGGGCTGCCATTCATAAAACCTGCCAAACCTAGCTTTCCAGCTCTTCTTCCTCAACCTCCGCCACGCTCCTTATGTCTTCAGCCCCACTGAGCTTCTAGCAGCTCATTCATTCATTCAGCTCATTCACGCACTCACTCAGCATGAGCACCCACTATGCGGGGCAGTGAATTAGACATCAAGGCTGCAGCCCTCGTGGAGCTCGCAGTCACTGCCACGACCACATTTTACACACTCAAGCTGTGTCATTTGCCTCAAATCCAGTCACCTTTCTCCTACCCCTATTCACCTCTTTTCCCCAAGGCCCAGCCATTTTCCTCTCCTCTGGTGACTTTTCCGATGCCCCAGACTCAAAGAGATGGGTGCTTCCAGAGCCTTCTACCCTGTTATCTGCAGGGTTTCCTCAAAGGCAGGGACCTGTCTTTATTCATCCCTCTATCTCCAAGTATTTGAATAACTGAATGACTGAATGAACACGGGTTAGTAAGGATTCCCCAGCTTTGATTAAAGTTGGCCCACCCTTGGCTAATGGTAACTGGTCATGAGCTCAGCTGAGATGAGCTGGCCGTGGGTCTAACATCTCTTTGCAAATGAACTGTCAGCAGTTTTCTCTGGAGAACGGTATGGCCTCCTAGAGAATTATGGAGGGTTCTCCAGCCTGGAGTCTCCTGGACTGGAGGAGAGAGGTCTGTTGAGGAGGCGCACGGGAGCCAGGGAGGTGTTTCTGGTCCCAGCTAGTTCAAGCCACCAGCGCCAGCTGTCCCCTGTGGCCTCTGAGGAGAGCTGAGGTAACCATGGCAACCAGGCACCGGAGCCAGGAATGGATGGAGCCAGGTCCATGGAGAGGCCTGCGGGCCAGGCTGGGCTCCAGGGTCACCATGTGTGTGTGTGTGTGTGTGTGTGTGTGTGTGTGTGTGTGTGTGTATGTGTGTGTGTGAGGTACAGGAGGAAATGAAGGGTGCTCCAGGACTGGCTGTGGGAAAGGGGCAACCATAAGGCAGAGATTCAGGGCTCTGAGTTGGTTAACCATCATTATGCATCATATGGTACACAGTTCCCTGGGTCCCAGCCCCCTTCTCTGAGAACAGGAAAGAAAGATGGAGTGAGGAATATGGGGGGAGAAACTGATACTGGGAAGAGAGAGGCAGGAGGCAGAGAGGGAGGGAGAAAGAGATTATTAGGAGGAGAGAGAAAGAGGAACAGGGCAGATTCCCACATAAAGTACCAACAGAGGACAGACAGACAGAAAGGGACACGGAGGCTGAGAGACACAGAGCTGCAGAGACGCACGGAGAGATGAAGGAATAAAGCGAATAAGAGATGGAGAATGAAAGGGGAAAAAAAATAAAAGGTGAGACAGAGCTAGAGGAAGGATTAAACAGAGAGAAGCAGAGGGAGGCTGGAGAACACTGGGGCACGAAATCAGAACCAACAAGAGGGTAACAGAGAAGGTAGGTGAGAGAGACCAGCAGAGGAAAGAAAGGGACTTGGAAGAAAGAGAGAGTGGCTTATGAGGAAAAGAAAAAGGAACCAGAAATAGAGAGATGAACAGGAAAGGGGGCAGGAGATAGAGGCTGAAAGATGATCAGATTGGCAGTGGGTGTCCAGCCCCGCCCCACTGGGATCTGAGCCCCAGCCATGGGAGGGACCTGGGAGAACCTCGATCTGCCCTAGGAAAGGTCACAAGCGCTGTGCCCCTTGCTTCCCCAGGAGAACAGCCAATGTCCCATCAGTGCCCCCAGGCTCAGACACAAGGGGCCCGGCTGCTCAGTGGGGACCACTGGGAACAGCGGCGGTGACGATGCCGCAGGAGGCTGGCTGCTGAAGTGTTTCCTGGTGGAGGCTGCGTTCCCCAGTCTCCATATGTCCCGCGCATATGTTTAGCAACCTGCCTCCAAACTGGGAGCTGTATTTATGCCCAGGGCAGGTGACAGTCTATTGTCGGAGAAAGGAAGCTGGCAGTGTTTTACATTTCAAGGTGTTACTGCCATCTCTGCAGGTTGGGATTCCCCGGCAACCTGCAGCTCTTGCCTAGTGGAAAAATAAGAGCTACTGTGTTGCCGCCAAGAGATAAATTCCTCCCAGACAGTGGTGCCAGCAAGGAGATTTTTCTCTTTCAAAGAACTTAAGACGCCTTTTCCCCTCTGAAGATAAATGAGAGCTACAGAACCTGGTTATCACGTTTTTGCCTTGGCTGCTGGGAAGCTCGAATCTAAATGGTCATAATTCATGCATGTATAACCAGTTTCCAAGTTGGTGATTCTTGACTCCTTTGGATCACCAAGGCTTTCTACAGCCCCTGGTACTGTGCGTGAAATGATTTCGTCTGCTCCATCACAAAGCACCATAGGTTGGATGGCTTTAACCACAAACATATATTTTTCATAGTTTTGGAGGCTGGGAAATTTAAGATCAAGGTGCCAGCAGATTCAGTGACTGGTGAAGACCCTCTTTCAGGCTTACAGATGGTGCTCTCTCTCTATATATATATGTAGATAGATAGATATAGATTTTTTTTTCTTCTGTATCCTCATATGACAAAGAAGGGAGGCTCTGGTGTTTCTTCCTCTTACCAGGGCACTGATCCCATCATGGAGGTCTACATAACAAGCCTAATAATCTCCCAAAGACCCTACCTCCAAATACCGTCACATTGTGGGTAGGAATTCCACATGTGAAGCTGGGGGGACATGTTCAATCTATACTGATTCCACTAATGTACATTTTTCTGTGGAGGAATTTTCAGCTTCTCAACATTCTCAAAGCTGTTCATGACCTTTAAAGGGTTAAGGAAAAGGCAGCAGGGACTAGCCTGGTGGTCCAGTGATTGAGACTCTGTGCTTTCACTGCAGAGGGCATGGGTTCGATCCCTGGTTGGGAAACTAAAATGGCGCATGCTGCAAGGCGTGGCCAAAAGAAAAAAAAAAGGAAGGGGGCAGTCAGGGTTCAGCTTATACCATCCCTTGGCTAACTAACCCTTTCTTTGAAGCCACACCTTCTGTGAGGTGGGGGCAACATGGTGGGAGTAGCTGATAATTGCTGTCATGAGGATGAAGCCAGCTGACACACACACAGCCTGGGGTAGAGCCGATAGCAGGATTTGATCACGGTTTGTTGTCCCGATTGTTTTACCAAGTTACCCGCTGGTGTGACTTTGAGCATGGTGCCTTGTATACAGCAGGCACTCAATAAACACGTACCTGCCTGCCTAATTTGCTATCTGAGCTTCTCAGTGTCCCTAGTGCCTCTACTGGGCCGCTGTAAATGTGGCCTGAACTGGAGGGATCTGAGAAGCAAGGGCGTGTGTCAGAAGACTTGCAATAAACCCTGTTTCTGAGGCTTCTCTAGCTGTCCAGGGGGCGCAGGTTCAGTCCCTTCTCTAGCTGTCCAGGGGGTGCAGGTTCAGTCCCTGTTGGTGAGCTAGGATGCTACATGCTATGTGGAAAAAATAAAAAGGAAAATAAACCCTGTTTCTGTCCAGGCCCCTCTCACAAAAGGACTCTCCCCTTCCCCTACTCCCATTTAGGCCAAGCAAGCTCACCTGTCCTGTCTTTTCTGTCTTTGCATTAACTGTGCTGGGGGGACTTGAGCCCAGGTGGGGAGAAGAGGCTCCCAGAGGGCTGCCTCCTTCTGCCGGAAGCACCAGAGCAAATGATGAAGACAAGAGAGGCAGACGCACTAGTGCTTAGCAGCGTCCCTTTCCCAGGTAGAGGAAACAGCCGGTGCAAAGGCCCTGGGGTGGGAATATGTCTGGCATGCCGCTGTTGGAGCCAGTATGACTGGGGCAGGATAAGTGAGGTACGAGATGGAAGGAGAGGAGATAAGGCTGTAGTGGGGAGAATGGGTAAGCCTGCTGTTTCATTGTCAGAACTTCAGCTCTTACTCTGAGAAGCAGCGTGGACATGCCAGGCTGCCCTTTGATCTGTCCTCCACCTTGGTTCTCAGAGGTCTGCACTGGGCTGGGGATGATCTGGGGGAAAACCCCTAGCAGAAGTGAACGCCCCTGTGGATGAGAGAAAGGCCTGGATCACGGTCTCTGGTAAGCCACAGGAAGGCCATGTGTGCAGAGCCCCAAGCCCAGATAGTCCCTGTGTCCCTGAACCACTTGCATGGGCATCTTCGGCCTTTGATTTCTGAACCCAACGGTGAAGGCTGGAGCTTCCTCCCAGAACCGAGGTTGGCTGAGTCTTTGGGGCTGGCTGTTGCGGCCAGTGGTTCCCTGGGGAGCTTGCTTTTGAGAGTGAGAGTACATGACAGAGAGAGACACAGGACAATCCGGGCAAAAGCAGGATCCTGAGTCAGGGGAAGACAGGTAAAAGGCGTGGACAGGGCAGGGAACTAGAGGTATTTATACAGACACCAAGGTCTGAGCTGGAAGGGAATTCACAGCCCATTTTATCCAACCTGTACAAGTCAGAGAGGGCAAGGCCGTCTCCAGCTCACAAGCCTATCACCAATTCCAGCTGGAATCTTCATCCACTGATGACTAGGGTGGCCAGACCCCTCCACCCCCACTCCCGTTGCCTCCAAGTTCTGAGCGTATTCAGGGCTCCATGGAGCCCTCTTTGGGCTTAATTATTCCCTTGAGCTGTCAGTTTGTTTTAGAGGGTAGTGGTTCTGGGCTCTAGAAAGTGAAGTATGAATTGTACAGTGAGTTTTATCTCTATTAATAAAGTGGTAAGGCTCAGCTAAGGGTTGGACACGACTGAGCAAATTCACTTTCACTTTTTACTTTCATGCATTGGAGAAGGAAATGGCAGCCTACTGCAGTGTTCTTGCCTGGAGAGTCCCAGGGACGGCAGAGCCTGGTGGGCTGCCTGCCGTCTACGGGGTCGCACAGAGTCGGACACGACTGAAGCGACTTAGCAGCAGCAGTAGCAAGGCTCAGCTTGGCCTCATAGGAAGTGTGGGAGGGTCACCCCCTATTCCCAGAAGTGGCCTTGGGGTCTTTCCCTGCCGTGGACCATGAGGGGGAACTGGGCCACTTCTGCCTTCACTGGGCAGTCTCATGTCTAGTGAGTCCCAAGGTGGATAGCTTTTGCTATGGTCTGGGAGCATCTCAAAAGCAGGGGCTGCCTCTGTCAGGCTCACCTTTAAACGCCCAGTGTTTAGCCAGCTGCTGGCCCACGGGCAGGACTCTAAAATACTGACCGGATAAAGGAAACCTCTGAACTGAAGGATCTTTCCCCAGAATGCAGCACACTCTCTCTAAATACACGGAGCTCAAAGGCAGAGATTATCAGAACAAGATTTTTTTTTTTTTTGCCAGGATGAATATGCTATTTGTTATTTTCCCTTTAGAGGAATTTATCTTCTAATTCTGCTTTGCTAAATCTAACACTTATTGATTTATTTGATTCACTCCTTCATTCACTAGGTATTTATCGAATCCTTACCAGGTGCCAGATGCTGAGAATTAGACAGTGGAAGTGAATGGTTCGCAAATCCTCGGTCGTGAGCCTCTGTGATCTGCTCTGGGGTAATTGTCGGAGTGGACCCAGGGTCTTGTCGCAAAGGCTGGCCTCGAAAAGAGGGAGCCAGAATGCAGACATTCTGGGGGCACTTTATGGAGTGAAGCTGTTTATGCTGGGGAAGCATTTCTATAAACTGCACATGGAGCCTTTTATCCACCTTATAATTGGCTCGGGCTCCTCTGTAACTGGGGATAAATCAGACATAAGCCTGTCTCTAAGTTTATTAGAAGTTTACATATTTGGAATAAAAAGTAAGGGATCTGGCAGGCAGTAGCAGAGAAAGAGAAAAACCTGGGTAGAAGGAAAAAACAGGAGAGAAGCTGGACCAATAGGGTTGACCCTCATCTGCAAGTCAGCAGATGAACTTGGCTTCCATGGACCTGCTGCGTTCTGTGAGGTTCCACAGCTGCACAGCAAGTCAGCTGGCTAAAATCTCTTTTGATAAACCAGGAAATACTCCCCTTTACCTCTCCTCCGGGAGTTTTTATTCCCTATCTTCCTTTGCAAGCCTCTCAAACTTCCTCTTTTGTCAGAATGCTAGACGGAGGTCAGTAGACATCGCTGTGCAAAACAAGACAAAGTCAGAGAAAAGCTGACGGTTGCCTAATGCTTGTTAACTCAGGAATGAGAGCCACTCCATATTTTGTTGGTGGAAGGGTCTCGAAGGTCAGTTCGCTTATTGGCACATGGACTAGCTGTTCCCATTAAATGAGTCAGTCACCATGTGAACATTAATTTGAGTAAATGAATCAGCCTCTCTCCGAGAAAGAAAAAAGATGCCATTAAGCAGTGTGGATGTGCACCAACACACACACTTACATAAGCACAAACATGTACTATCACACACACATACACAGATATATACCATTACATGTAACATATATATACACCGTAAGCATAGACGTCTCCCCCTATACACACACACACACACACAAGCATGGGCATGTACACACACAAGCACAGACAGATAGACACACACACACACACACACTCAAGCGGAAGGCTAGCCAACCATCCCAGTTCCTTCCATCTCTGAGGTCCTGGGAGCTCACAAGTCCTGTCACTGTGACAGCCACGTGTGGATCTGTCCTTGGAGCTGGCCCGGCAGGGAGCCAGGTTTCTGAGCCCTACTCTCTGTAGCTATCTGGCACCTGAGCACATGGAATGAACATCAAAATCAAGGACCACCAGGTGGCCTCACCTTCTTGTCATCACACCCAGTACACAACCCGGAGGCCTGGGAGCCCTGCATGACCCCTGAAGGGTCACTTAGCTTCACACAGGCAGCCCTTCCTGGGTAGATGGAACTTGTAGGCCAGTCACCGGCCTGTGTTACAGAAGTCAAGGCCACTGCAGTCAGAACATCGAGGATTCTTTCTAGTTGGGCTGCTGCTCTGCTCAGTGAGTTACCCTACCTCCCTAACTTTCACTTTGCTCATCTGTAAAATGGGGATGATTCTAATAACCACAGGGTTATCAGAAGAACAGAGAGACAATGCGTGTGAAGGAGTGAGTCAGGATATAGAAACTGGACTCTGGAATACGGCTGACTGCCTGGGTTCAAATTCCAGCTCACCAGCTAGGTCATCAAGGACAGGCAACTTAATCCCTGTAAGCCTTAGCTTTCCCCTCTGTAAAAGGGGGATACTAATAGACTCTCGTATGCAGGTCAGGAAGCAACAGTTAGAACTGGACATAGAACAACAGACTGGTTCCAAATAGGAAAAGGAGTACGTCAAGGCTGTATATTGTCACCCTGCTAATTTAACTGATATGCAGAGTACATCATGAGAAATGCTGGACTGGAAGAAACACAAGCTGGAATCAAGATTGCCGGGAGAAATATCAATAACTTCAGATATGCAGATGACACCACCCTTATGGCAGAAAGTGAAGAGGCGCTAAAAAGCCTCTTGATCAAAGTGAAAAAGGAGGGCAAAAAAGTTGGCTTAAAGCTCAGCATTCAGAAAACGAAGATCATGGCACCTGGTTCCATCACTTCATGGGAAATAGATGGGGAAACAGTGGAAACAGTGTCAGACTTTATTTTTTTGGGCTCCAAAATCACTGCAGATGGTGACTGCAGCCATGAAATTAAAAGACGCTTACTCCTTGGAAGAAAAGTTATGACCAACCTAGATAGCATATTCAAAAGCAGAAACATTACTTTGCCGACTAAGGTCCGTCTAGTCAAGGCTATGGTTTTTCCAGTGGTCATGTATGGATGTGAAGTTGGACAGTTGGACTGTGAAGAAGGCTGAGCACCGAAGAATTGATGCTTTTGAACTGTGGTGTTGGAGAAGACTCTTGAGAGTCTCTTGGACTGCAAGGAGATCCAACCAGTCCATTCTGAAGGAGATCAGTCCTCGGTGTTCTTTGGAAGGAATGATGCTAAGGTTGAAGCTCCAGTACTTTGGACACCTCATGCGAAGAGTTGACTGTTTGGAAAAGATTCTGATGCTGAGAGGGATTGGGGGCAGGAGGAGAAGGGGACGACTGAGGATGAGATGGCTGGATGGCATCACAGACTCGATGGAAGTGAGTCTGAGTGAACTCCGGGAGATGGTGATGGACAGGGAGGCCTGGTGTGCTGCGATTCATGGGGTCGCAAAGAGTCGGACACGGCTGAGCGACTGAACTGAACTGAACTGTAGGATTTGGGGAGGAACAGAGTTGCAGTGCTAAGCGAGATTCCTGGGCTTCAGTAAGAGCTCAATAAAGTTCTTGTCTGTGGCCTTTGTAGCTTGCCCTCCTTCTAAGCACATAGTAGGCTCACAACACTTAGTGTATCAATGAGACTTGGTCTGCAAGGAAAATAAGTAGAACAGTCTTGAATACTTACCCTGTGCCTTCTAGAAACACTTTCCATGTACTATTTCAATGAATCTTGCAGAGGAGGAAACTGAGCTTCGGGGAGGTTAAGTCACAGCCCCCTTCTAATCTGTCTCGGAGTCCAAGACATGCTGTCACTGCAAGGAAATTGACCTTAATCCCCATGACTTTCCTGTTGGCTTGAGTGTCCCAGATGAGAGGTCCAGGGCCCATGGGCAGAACTGCCCTTGGCCAAAGTCTGCAGTCAATTCCTGGATATTGCCTCAGGCCCCCAATTGACTAAGAATGAGCATGGCCACATCCTTCTTCAGAAGTTGTTTCCATCAGCGGGCAGAAAGGGTGGACATAGGCTCTTAGTTTAGGGGGTAGAGGTGTGGGGGTCTGCTATTAGGTCAGAATGGGAACACGGTAGCCACTAGCAACTTAGGCGCTGAGAGCAGAAAATGAGGCAGGTGGTTTGGTCAAAAGAACACCGATTTGGAAACAGGACTCAAATTCGCCTAAACTCTGAAATCAACTTGCTGGCAGATGGATAAATGGTTGCTACCCACCCTGGGCTTAACGTCATTGTTTTCATCTGTGAAGCGAGAAGTCTTTTTTACGGGTGAGTCTTAACTTTAAAACTTTTCTGATTGCACTGATGGTTCAATCATCTACGGAGAGGTAGGGACCATATACATTCTCTGTTCTTACTCAGGTTTGGATGTCCACGTATGGAGTCACTTCCTTGTTCATAGTTGCATCTTCAGGAATATTTATTGGATTGACTGAATTGTACCAGGAGGACTCTGAGTCCTAAACATGGATGATAAAGATGATTTAAAAAAACCAAAACTTGGAGTTGTTATGTGCTTTCGGATTTTCAAAGCCGCTTTGCAGATGTCATCTTCTTCCATATTCACAACTGCCCTGTGGTGCAGAGCCTATCATCTTCCTTTACAAAACCACAGGGAGGCTCAGAGAAGTTAGGCCACTTGACCAAGGTCACACAGCCAGAATATTCAGCGCCAGGATGACCCTCTTTCTGACCTCTTCCCTGCCTACCACTCTCTCCCTGTCTTCTGAGTATATGCCCCCAAAGGTGGTGAAAAGAGAAAGGTTTGAATTCTTGTGCATTTTTTGCTGGGCAACTTATGGGAAGTCTTTGAGCTTTTCTCTCTAGCTGTCCCCATCTAATGGAATTGTTTGGAGGCTTCAGTGAGCTGGTGCTTTAACAGCCTTATCACAATGCCTGTCATACGGTGTACATTCCTCCTGTTAAAGATTAGGAGTCTAAAGCAGTTTCCCATCTCTCTTTAGTCTACTCTAAAGAGAGGGAAAGTAACTTGCTCAAAGCTACACAGCTGGTACACAAAAGAGCCAGCTTTCGAACCTGGGTTTATCCAACCTTAAAACCCGAGCTTCTACTCAAGTAAGCACTCATGAATGGTAGCTACTATTGGGCTGGCCAAAAAGTTATTTCAGGTTTTTTACCCTGAGATCTTCTGGAAAAGCCTGAGCCAACTTTTAGGCCGACCCAGTAGTCTTGTATTACTTACTATCAGTTGATAAAGAAAATGCAGGTAATGATGAAGGTTCAGAAGTATCCTTATCTGGCAGGATCTAGTCAAGGAGCTGCTTTCTGGAAAATTGGGCTACAAAATACCCAAAGGAAACTCAGCCCTGGGCCCTTCCCAGTGCAACTATCCAGTGTGAGTGTTAGTCTCTAAGTTGTGTCCAGACTCTTTGAGACTCCATGGGCTGTAACCCGCCAGCCTCCTCCGTCCTTGAAGTTGCCCAGGCAATTCAGTGGGTAGCCGTTCCCTTCTCCAGGGGATCCTCCTGACCCAGGGACCGAACCCCGGTCTCCTGAGTTGCAGGCAGATTCTTTACCATCTGAGCCACCAGGGAAGCCCAGCTGCTAAGAATCCACCTCTTTCCCTGCAGAGGGTGGGGGAGGGGGCACAGGCCATCCCCTTTCTCCCAGCTCCCAGCCAGCAGCATTCCTAGGGGTGGAGGAAGACCTTGGCAGGCAGGCTCTCGGGCCTGGTGCTGAAAACTCTTAGAAAGACTGGCCAGTCTTGTGGGTAAGCTAGTTGTAGGCAGAAAAAGAGAGAAGGGATGGGGGTGGGGTGATCCTGTAACTGGTCCAGGCTCTGGAGGGTCAAAATCATATTCATCAAAGCTCTAAACAGTGTTCCAAGGATTTGTAAATTTATTTCTATGAAGATCATTGCAAAGATAAACAAATTCAATCAGACTCAGTTGTACATTTAATGAACTGTCATTTTGGGGGAAATGATTGCAAATTACATATAAAAAGAGACAATTCAGGAAAAAAAAATCAGGGAGGCAATAATTAAATATTTATAATGCAGACTGCCTTGGAAAGGCTGGGTTGGAAGGTCAAGATGTCTTCTGGGAAAAGGATCTAACCTGACTAGCGTTGGCTCAGCCAGTTATACACCTTGACTGAGCATTCGTTATATGCCAAGGGTTTTCCAGGAGACTCCCACAGCTACCCCAATTTACAACTGTGAATTGTACTTACAATTCCCATCTAGAAATGCATCAGTTCACTGAGGCTCAGAGAGTCCTGAAGTGGCCAGTTTAGGTGGCACAGGTAGAAAGTGGCATTCATGTCCCCTGAGCACTGATGCTGCCAGATGCCAAGGGCCCGCAGATGAACAAGGCAGGGCCCCAGTACTTGAGAAGCTCACAGTCTAATCAGCCATAAATTTACAAGTGTCAGGAGCAAAAGGTCATCTCTTCTAGTGATTTCTAATTCTTTTCAAGTGAAGGACACTTTCTCCTTGAAATCTTAATGTGAGACACCAACGTACAAAACAGAGGAAAAGGGACCTTGCTTCTGGCTAAAGCCTGGAGGGAGATAAAGCCTAGAGGGAGATGTCCTTCCCTCTTCCACGGTCTTTAGGAGCAGGAACTGCTAGCCTGAACTGAAGCCCGCTGAGTCCCCCTAAACAGCTCATGTTACAGATGGGAACACTAAGGCCTAGAGAGGGAAGGGAACTGTCAAGATGGGCAGGACTGGAACTTGGCTCCATGAACTCATGTTCTGGGGCTCCTGGCTCTGCCTGAGTGCTCCCAGGATGTCAATGTGTGGCTGCTCACTCCAGGTGTCCCATGCCCAGTGACTGGAGCACAATACCCAGGTTGCCCAACTGGCGACACTCAGTGAGTTTGGGGCTTTCATGCCAATTCAACATTGTTTACAATGACAGAGAAAAAGAACATCTAAGAACCCTTTGGAGGAGAGGTGAGTATTTTCAGAAGAACCATTTGTACTAGACCCTCAAACACCAGGAGAGTAGAAAGGGCCCTGACCTCGAAGTCAGGAGGTTTCGTTCAGTGCCCAGTTCTCTGACCACGAGTGGCAGCTGGTCTGTGGTTCCTCCTCACTTTTCCCATCTATAAAATGAGTGGTTAGATTACAGGGAATTCTCCACAAGATTGCTGCCAGGGTGGGCAAACGAGAAATCTAGAACCTTTGGGGCCAGGCCACTTCTGGGTTTATAACAAGCACAGATGTGAGAATGGACCATAAAGAAGGCTGAGAGCCGAAGAATTGATGCTTTTGAACTGTGATGCTGGAGAAGACTCTTGAGAGTCCCTTGGACTGCAAGATCAAACCCATCAATCCTAAAGGAAATCAACCCTGAATATCCTTTGGAAGGACTGATGCTGAAGCTGAAGCTCCAATACTTTGGCCACTTGATGTGAACAGCCGGCCCATTAGAAAAGACGCTGATGCTGGGAAAGATTGAGGCCAGGAGAAGGGGACAGCAGAGGATGAGATGGTTAGATAGTATCACTGACTCAGTGGATGTGAATTTGAGGAAACTCTGGGAGACAGTGAAGGGCAGGGAAGCCTGGTGTGCTGCAATCCGCGGTGTGAGAGTCAAACCGAACTTAGTAACTGAATAACAACAGGCTCCAGTCGGTCTGCAGTGGCCTTAACACCACCTTCACTCCTTCCTGGGGACTACTAACCCTTCTTCACAACCCCCCACCCCACACACATTTTCTCCCTTACTGGCCTCACCCCAACCCACCCCCTCTTCTTGGTGAAGCCATCTCCCTCTGTCTTCCAACAAGCCACAATCTCAGCTCCTCCCTTGCTTTCATCAAAGGATGATCTCAAAAGGGATCCTAGAAGCCATTTGCCCTGGCCCCTTGGGGTGCAGGTGGCGACCCTGAGGCCAGACAAAGCAGGACTTCCCAAGGCCATCCTGTGAGAAGGAGCGAGCCCGGCTCTCTGGAACCCAGATCACTTTCTCTTGTCCAGGACTAAACTCTTGAGGTTCCTGACTTTTGCCAAAAAGTACTTTTTGCCTAATACATTTAGAATTGGGTTTCCTGATTATGGGACATCAGAGATTCTCAAGGAAACTTTACGGGGGCCTTTAATACCCCAATGGACCTCCCGGGGAGGAGGGGTGGACGTCCCTTTCCAACTCTCAGTCCTTTTGATCTGGAGTCTTGGTTTATTGCTGCTGTGTCCTTAACACTTTTTTTTTTTCCCTTGTTAAGCTTTCTTTTTCAGAGACAGAGGGGCCTCTGGCTCCACACCTTCCCTAGGCATCAGTATCTTGTTGGAATTTTTTTTTTTTTTACTGTGGTTAAATATACATTGCTAGAATTTAATAACACTATTTTATTTTCACTGTATTCATTTTTATGGTTACCTCCTATTTATAGTAGCATGATGCCCATTTTCCATTTATGGTAATGATATAACATTTCTTTGTAAAAACAAGCACATTTAAGTTTTTAAAAAAAGGGAGAGAGTGATAAAACAAACAAACAAAAAACCCAAGAGTTGATTTAAAGAAAGCTATTAAGCAAATGGTTCTGTCTAGTGTGCAGATATGGCCAGATTATCCATGGAGGCAGGAGAAGGGCTGAGGTCTGGGAAACTCTGACTTGGAACCAGAGCTCTCCTCCCAGCTGGGTGTCCGAATGTCCAAATGGCCTGCTTGGTCCTCCTCTCACCCCTCCCTTCTCCTGCTTAGCCCTGCCTGCTTCTGCCAATCCCCCCGGACCCTCAGAAACTCCATCCCTCCCTCCTGGTGCCTCTGGCCCCCACCTCCCAGGCCCCCAGCACCCTCATGGTAGGTTCACGCTTTCTTCCTCTTTAAATTTATGTGGCGCCTCGCATCCAAGGAGGCCCACACAGCCGGCCTCTTCCAAGAGCATTCCAGAAACACAGAGCCTATGGGGTTTCTCAGTGCAAAGGGTCAGCCTCTCCCCCAACCCTGTTTTGGCAGCTGAAGGGGTAAATGTGGAGCCTGAAGCCCTTTCAAGTGTTCTTTGTCCTTGTTTTACAGAAACTGCACTAAAGATTTTTCTTCCCTTGGGTTAGGCGTTGCTCACTCTGGGTCCATTTAAAAACTGTGGATCTAGGTTTGTTTATTTTTTTCCCCCCAGTCATTCCTCTAAGGTATTACCCTCCCCACGATTTACTCAGTGAAACAGTTTTAAGGACCAGACATCTTCGAAGTCCTTAGAAGGATGTATCCTTTTCCTGGAATGTGGGCAAGGAAAGGCAGTGACTTCCTGCCCCTTGCAAACATTGCCCGGTGGCCTGACATCATCTTGGACATTCCTGTCCAAGACTGGAGTAGGTTCAACTCCTAGCAGTCACTCACTCCTTAGTGCGAATCAGTTGACCAAGGGGCCTCCCGCAGAGCTTGAGCCCGTTTGAATGTCCAGGCAGCCAGGCACTGGGTGTGGACGCTTCTGAACTGGGACTCAAAAAATTGTTGCCCAGGGAAAAAGAGTTGGGCAACCCAGGCCCCCTCTCCTCTAGGGGGTTAGGGGGCACTTTCACTTGGGCTGTCTGCTTTGGTCGGCTTGCTTGCCCATTTTGTCCCGGCAGGCGGGGCATTAGCTACTTCACAGAAAAGGTTCAGAGGTTAAATGTCTCGGTAAAGTCACATGTCAGTGGCTGGAGCGGGGGCTGTGGCTGAGGCAGTTGTACAAAGATGAACAGATAAGCCCTGAGATGGAGACACAGGTCTGGCCTCTTGAAATCAAGTCATTTGCCTCTCGTCTGGGGGCCGCACCCCCCAGCCCCCCTGGACCAACCCCTCCTTCCTGCCGCACTCCCTCCAGGTGTCTCTGTTAAGGACAGTAGTCCAAAGCAGCCCAGGGACAGTGAATCCCCCTGGCTTTCAACAGGTCCTTCCAGGGCAGCGGGAAGCCGAGGAGCGAGGTCCTCACGGAGGATCAGCCCACCCCCAGCCCTGAGGTCCGGTCAGGGACGTGGAGGGGGCAGCGTGGACGTTTCCCTGGAACACATCCCCTGTCTAGGGTACCCCTCTCTGCACACTCCCAGCGAATCTCCTGAATTCAGACGAACCAAGGGCGGGGAGGCGGGCAAGAGGGAAGGAAGGGGAGAAGAGCAGGGAGAGGCCCCAGGGGCCCCCGGGGCGAGGCCGGGATGCCGTCCAGAAGGCAGGGACCGAGGCCGGGAGGGAGTGAGGGGGGCCGGGCCGCCGGCGGAGACGTGCCTTCGCGGCGGCGGTGGCGGCGGCTGCGGCGGCGGCGGCGGCTGGAGACTGAAGGGGAGGAGGTTCGGGGAGGGGAGGGCGCGCGGGCGAGAGCGAGGGAGGGACCGAGCGGCGGCGGGGAGGTGGGGCCGGCGGGCGGGCGGGCGGCTGCAGCTGCCGCCGGCGACTCCGGGGCTCCAGGCTGCGGGGCGGACGCAGCGCCGAGCGATCCACCGCGGAGCCGCGCGAGGCCGCCCGAGCCCCGAGCCCCGAGCCCCGAGCGAGCGCCGCGGCCGCCGCGGCCGCCTCGCGCCAGTCTGTCCCTGGACGCGCTGCCGCCGCCGCCACCGCCGGGAAGGCAGCGGGCGCCGAGCAAGTTGCGAGCGCGCCTCTCCGCCCGGGGGAAAGTTTCCCCCGCGGCCGCCGACGCGAGTTGGCACGGGGTCCGGCCCCTGCGGCTGGAAGGTAGGGGCCCCGCACCTCTGTGCCCTCCGCGCGCCCCGCCGCCGCGCCCCCCAGGGGACTTGGGGACCCACGCGCGCCCCCCCCACCCCGGCGTGGTGGGGGTGGAGGGTGGAATGGGGGGGCCCTCCCAGGATGGCCTGGGGAAGCCCGGGAACCGAGTTCTACTTCGGCTATAGGCTGGGGAAGGGGCGGGGAAGACGTGCTCGCCCGCATCCGCGCTCCGAACCCGCCGAGGGCCGGCGGCGTCCCCCCGGGGACAGGTGCACCACGGCCCCGCGCTCCGGGCCGGGTGAGTGGGGGGCGCCTGCAGAACGGCGCGGGGAGGGGGGCAGGTGTGGTTACGGGGTCTAGGGGCTCGGCGAGGGCTGAGTCCGGAGGGGAGGGGGTGCGCGCCACGCCGCTCTGTAAGGGGATGGGGAGGGGGCGCAGGTAGGGACTAGGGATTAGGAGCTACGATCAGGGCTGTGGGGATTGCCCGGCCCAGCGGGGCCACTGAGGGCCGGCCGCCTTCGGGGTCCCTGGGAGCGGGCCGGGGCGGGGGCGCCACGCTTTCCTTCGGGGAGGGGGGTGGTTCCCCCTTTATTCCGAACGCGGTGTGTGCGGTTTGGGGAAGCCGAGACTCCGAGGTGCTCGGTGGATCCGAAACTCGAGCACATCCAGATTTAGGGGCGCAGCGGAAGAACGCTTGGAGGGTTGGCGGGCACGGGTGGGTTCGCGCCGGCTTGGCGTCCCGGCCGTATTGAGGGGAGTTGGCTCCCGCCAGGGGGCGCCCCTCTCTGGCCCTTTCACCCCTAGAAAGGCGAGTTCTGGTTTCAGCGAGACAAACGCACGGAAATCCAGGAGCGACAGACCGCAACCACAGACCACCCCTCAACGCACGAGGGACCCCCCCCTGAGGAGCACCGCACCCCGGCGGAAAGGGGGAGAGGGTCGGAGTGTGAAGCTGGGGTGCCCTCAGTTATAACTGTGCATAGGAAAGCTTGGCTTTCAAAAGCTGGTTTTTCTTGGGCGACCTGGCAGGATGTCTGGGTGAATAAAAAAAATTTTACCCCCAGAAAAACAAAAAGGAGGAGAACTTTACATTAACAGCAAATCGGTGTGAAATGATTGGATGGGAGAATTAACTTTCTGAGGTTTCTATGAAGCCTGAAACCTAAATGGCTGAATGCATCCTTTTTGTGAAAGTTGTACCTTTGTTCCAGGGATCTGGCCAGAGCCTTTTCTGGTGTGGGTGGGTTGAGAGTCTTGGGGTGGATTCTTTCTCTGGGCACAGGGTGGGGTTGATGGGGGCGCCTAAAAGACTTCAGCAGTCCAGTGGTAAATTTCTCAAACAAGAGCCCCTCCTCTTGGGGTCTGGAGTCCACAGGCCATATTCATCCGCTCATTTCACAATTATTGGTGGAAACCTGCTGTGTGTCCCACTGTGGGACTAAATTTAGGGCCCCTGTGTGTTGAACCTGTGAGTCTGTGCTAAGGCCTTGGAAAGAAGAAAACTGCTGGCTTCTATGAAGAGCATCATCTTTGTCACGGGTGGGGCTGTTCGACATTGAAGGGACACTAAAGGGACTGTGGTCTCATCTTTTTCTAATCCTCTCCCTCCTCCCAGCACCCCGAGTGAGTACAACTGAGCAAACCTAAGAATGTGCAGTGGCCTCGTAGCGGCCGGTGCAAGTTTTCATCTTTCTCTCGGCTCCAAACAGTGGCTCATGTGGCAGCCCTCCACCCACCCACCCCCAGCCCCCCGCCTCCTTCCTCTCATGTCCCCAGAGTCCCTTGCAAAGGTGACGAAAACGGGGTGGTCCTTGAAAGAGAGCTGAGGTTCTTGCTTTCGGTGTAGCAAATGGTTTTTTTTAATTGGATGCTCTCAAATTGCTGTAGGACAAAGTTGCCCTGAAGAAAGAGCAGCATGGTTTTTATTTTGAATAGAAAAGGACATGAATGGAGGAGACAGGGGAAAGGGTGGAGAGGCCTGCTGTCTCTGGGTTTGTCTTCAAGACATTCCACGGGGCCAGAAAACAAAAGGAGTTGTTTTGTTTGTGTTCAGTTTTGTTTTTTATGACTCGTTTTTCGGTGGAGGGAAGCCTGCCCAGAATAGCCCTCCTTGGAACCTGGGAGTGAGCAGGGGGCCCCCAGAGGGCTGGCAGGTCTGCGTTCTACCCGTCTTCCCTGCCCACCCGCTTCACACCCAACCTGCCCCGGAAAGAGGAGGGGACTGAGACTCTGAGGGCAGCGGACGTCCATGTTTGAGTACCATGTGTGGGCTCAGTGTGCTCCCTGGGAAACCCTAAGATCTCTGATCCAGTAGAATTTCAGGTCTCCTGGTCCAACAGGCCCCAGATGCATTCAGATGGCAGACCTCTGGGGTGTCTTTACCCAGCCCAAGGCTGAAATGGCAGTATATGGACGAAAGTTCCAGACCACTTTTTAGAGGCATCAGTTCATCTGGAATAGGAATTAGGACATCTTGGGTTGGTCCAGCAAAAACTGCCCCCCACCTCCTTTCAAAACTGCCTCGTCAGCTGGGAAACAGCTCCCTGAATTACGGAATGAATTTTTAATGGTCTGGGGCTGGGCTGGGGTTGGAGGAGGCAGAATGGAGATAGAGCACAGGGTAAACCTGTAAGATGAGGGTGTCGGCCCAGGAGATTCCAAGGGGGCCTTTGCAACTGACATTTCAGGGTGCTAGGCAACTGTCTGTCTTCCATCCAGTGGGGGGCACCTCTTCTGGCCATGTCTTGCTCTGCTCTGCCCCTGCAAAGCAACGTGAACCAGGAGCCTGTCAGCCATCAGACTGTGGCTTGGGGACAGAGAGGGTGGTGTTGGTGACCAGTTCCTGCCGGGCTCCACATTTCTGCCTGCAAGCTTGTACACTACCTTTCTCTGGATGTCTGTCCAGCTTTCAGTCTCCGTTTTCCTGGGAAGAGCAAATGGTGGCCCCTGTTAGGGACCCCTCTTTCCAGAGGGCTGCTTTCCTGGTCTATTTCATCAGCCATTGAGAAGGAAAACCAGGAACATTTGTTCATGCTCAGCTGGGACACAGCAAAGGGAGGGGGCCCTTTAGAAGACAGCACTTTGGTCCCCCAGAGCAGATGATGGGTTGATGGGTATTTTTGCAATCTGATGCTGTTAAGTAACCCACCAGCCCGGGCTCCTCCTGCTGCACGGGCTGCCACCTTGGACTGGCATCAGTGCTCTGCCCTGGGTGGTTGGGGGATAGAGTGTGCAGATAATGAAACGCTGATTAAGAAGAGAGGGAGAGAGACATGAGCCCCAGTGTTTGCAGCTGGCAAAGCAGATCTTTCATCTCGGCACTTGTTATCTTAAGGTCCAGCCCTTGCCCCTTGTTGGTACCCAAGACTACTGGTTTAATTAGTAATTAAACCACTTGGAGATGAGCAAAATCACGTGCGCTAGTCGTATGCGTGTGTGTACTTACTGATTGGCAACAGGATGCAGTGGAAAGGGCACTGGACCAGCTGAATCAGAAGTAAGGAGACCTGTGTTCTAGCCCCAATTCTGTTACAGCTGGAGCTGTGGGACCTTGAATGAGTCACTGCCCGTCTCTGAGCCTCAGTTTCCCCATCTTTCTAGATGCAGCATGGTGAGGCAGTTAGGCTGCTTGGGTTTGAATGTCAGCTTTCTTCTACTTATTAGCTGTGTGACCTTAGGGCATTCAACTTCTGATGCCTCAGTTTCCTGATCTGTAAAATGGGACTAATAATACTCCCTCAGATTGTTGTGAAACGTCAACAAGATAAAACATGTGAAACAGCACCGTGCCAGGCAGGTAGTAAATGCTCAACAAACCTCCAGTATCATCACTGTCATTATTATTACTTCTACTATTACTGTTATTGTGAAATGGGGGCGAGGATCAACATTGATCCTTTCCAGCTCTGATATTTTGGGGCATGAAATACGTGTGTGTGTGTGTGTCTGCTTTTGAGATGGAAGACTAGGGTGAATATTCTTGTTGCTTGTTTTCTTTTCCTTCCTTTCCCTGCCTCACTGGAGGGACTCCTGAGTTAAAATCTTGTGCATGTTCTCATGATAGCCCCATCCTTGTGGCAGGAAGCCCAATGTGACGTCACTGAAAATATCCTTCTTTCTGGCACTTGAGGGATGATATTTCATCAGCTAGTAGATGCCCATCCTTTGTCTCCCACCCTTAACCATAGTATGACGACCATATGTGCAGATAATGAGTTTAAGCTGATAAACAACTCCCAGATTCACCCAAATAAAAGGCCATCCTCCTAGAAGACACTTTCGACTTTAAAATAAATAATCTGGCTCCTCGGCTGCATTGCACTATGTCTGGCTGGCCCTGTTTCCCTCTCAGCGTTCTGCCCCTCGGTCTGTTGCAGGGACGTGGGCCGGGCCAGACCCGTGGTCTGGGCTATGTCAGCCATCCTGGCAGGGCAGCCTCTAGCGGCACTGCGGCCTCATCTCCCTCCAGCAGAGGCTGTTCTCTGAGCCATTCCAGAGATGATCAGATGGCAGATGTTTGGGGAGATGTTACCGTCGGCCAGGACCTAGACAATGCTTCATCTCACCGCCAACCCTGAAAGCTGGTTCAGATATTGCACCCATTTCACATATTAGAATGTAGGGCTCAGAAAAAGCAAGTCAGTAAGTTGTTGAGGGGGGCGCTGGAATTAGATCCTAGGTCGATCTGTTTCTCCCTTTTGTGCTTGAAACCATTCTGTGATGTTTCTCTCCCATCAAAACCACCTGTGGAGCCCCAAAGCCCAGGAAAGATTTCCCTGAGATATAATCAGGCCCCTTTCTCCCTGCTTTTGCTCATCTTACAGGCTCAGAGTGCTTTATGAGATGCTCTTTTTTCACCCTGTGTTGATTACTCAGCCATCCTGGGGACGCTGAGAGGTAGGAGTTTTTTGGGACAAGGTTGCTTATAGGAAGGGGATGATCTCATTCAGCCGCAGAAAGCTGTAGCTGACAGAGGATGCGTGTTGGAGTCACCGACGTGAACTTGCTTCTTCTGCCTGCCGTTTACGGGCTATGTGGCCTTGGTTTCCACTATCAAGCGAAGTAACACCAGCAACCACAGCAGATGACTCCAAACTCCCAGTGGCTTAACCCGTGGGAGCAATTCTCACTCATGCTACTCGTCTAGCATGGATCTCTGCTCCACACGGTCGCTTAGGGACCCAGGCGGATGGTGGCTCCACCGTCGTTGTAGCTGCACATCCTGGGTGATGCGGCATCTGCAGTTACTGCAGGAGGAGAGGAGACTGATGGAGAAGGAAGAGGCCCGGGAAGACTCCACGGCCTCAGCTGGAGGAGACACAGTCACCTCAGCTCTGGGGCACGGGGCAAAACTGTCACCTGGCCCCAAACCAGCTGCAAGGGGGGCTGCTATTTACCAGGCACTAACTCCTTGCGTTTCTATTTCCTGGATAGAATACTTCGAGGATACACTGAGATGATGCATTTGAAGCTTCTACATAGACCTGGCACATAGTCAGTCCTTAAAACACGGACGCTTCCTTTCCTTACTGATCCTTGATGTGCATTGCTCTCGGAGAAGGCACTGGCGACCCACTGCAGTACTCTTGCCTGGAAACTCCCATGGACGGAGGAGCCTGGTGGGTTGCAGTCCATGGGGTTGCTAAGATTCGGACACTACCGAGTGACTTAACTTTCACTCTTTGCTTTCATGCATTGGAGAAGGAAATGGCAACCCACTCCAGTGTTCTTGCCTGGAGAATCCCAGGGATGGGGGAGCCTGGTGGGCTGCCATCTATGGGGTCGCACGGAGTCGGACACGACTGAAGCGACTTGGCAGCAGCAGTGCCTTGCTCTTAGGAGATTACAGACCGTGTACCTGGAAACGATCTCTGGGCAGATGATGTAGTGCCCATAGTACACGGCAGAGAGGCAGGGCTCAGATAGGCCCAGGGACTGGCCCGTGACCACACAGCACGGGCGCGGAGCCAGGCCCTTGACCTCAGCCCCAGAGCGCCCATGACCTCCTTTGCCCTGCTAAAATTTGCTGCTCTGAGGACTTCTTCCAAGACCCTCCAGAACCTACTTCTTCTTCTGTTTCCTCTTCCCACTCCCTAATGGGGAAGAGCTCTGTGTTCATCTTCTGTGTGTGCAGGGGCAGGGGGAGAGGAGGCTGGGGGAGACTGCAGGAACTATCTGGAAGCTGAGGCAATAGTGCTGGGGCTTGAGAAGGCTTGGTTGTAAATACTCATAGTGAAAGCCTTAGGCATTTGGGCCCTGCATACATTGCTTTGGGAACTGCTGTGCATTCAAGCTTTGGGGTGCCCCCCGAATGACACAGAAAGTTACCTGGGCTTCCTGTCCCATCTCTGCAGCCTCCTGCTTTCCCTTTCACTCCTTGTGGGACTGAGCAAGTAAAGAGAGGGAGTCTAATGAGGCTTTCCCAGCCCTGTTTTTCTGAGAACAGTAAGATGGTCAAACTTAGATTCGAATCCTGACTCCTCTGCTTTAGCATGAGTGCATCTTTCTAAGGCTCAGTTTTCTTCTCTGTAAAATGGAAAGAATGTAGAAAGCTATAAAGCTAATTAAGCGCCTGGCACTTAGTAGGTGTCAGGATGTTTGCGCTTTGCTTCTCACCCACTTGAGTTAGAAGGGAGCGAAGCCTCTGGCCAGGGGCCAGCGTCTGAGGCGAGGCTCCAAGTGCTCACCCCTCCCCAACGTCCCCCCCACCCCCCAACGCACCCATCTTTCACGCCCGTCTCTTGGATGGAGAGGCTCTGGGCTCCCATCCTGGGTGGCCTCGGGCTGGGCTCTTGTGTTGAACTAATACAGCTTCCATTTGAAATGGGAGAAGAATTTGGAGCCCCAGCCCTTGGATGTAGGCCCATCTTTTCATGTCTAATTACCACTGTGGGCGCAGGGCCTGGGGGTACTGCTGAGAGAGGCCCCCTTCCTTGGTGCTGCCTCTCCGGTTGGGACAGATTGCCGCGTTCTCGCTGGCCAAGAGTGCCTCAGCCTCCCGGGGGTGCGGTAGCCCGCCACCAGCTGGTTCCTGGCACACAGGGCTCCCTCCCCAGGGCGAGCCCAGGGTACTCACTTTGTCTGCAGTTTTAGCCCCCAGGGTGATGATGGGCTCCTCTAGCCAAAATATAAACACCCCTAGGATAATGGGGATTTACTGTCCCCTCCCTTGCAGAAGACATCCCAGGAATAGCTGGTGGACTGGACACTGGGGTGGAAGGGTCTTTGGGAAGGTTTGGCTCCTCAAGACAGGATTCAGAGGTGGCCTGTGTACCCCTGAGTAGAGGAGACAATTGTTCTGGGGGCACAGAGAGACTGGCTTTCCACTGCGGCTGCCACCAAGATGCCCGCAGCTTCTCTGAGAAGCAGTGGGGTGGGGGGGGGGAGCAAGCCAGTTAGGTTATGAGTCAGGCACTGTGAGGTCCCTAAAACACATCTCATTCACTCCTGCCCCCAGAGGTCAGCTGCTGCAGCCCCTCCCCACTAAACCCTGGGGCAGAGCTTTGGACCAGCTTTAAGAGCCCGATGAGGCTGTATTGGTTTCCCAGGGCTGCAGTGATAAATACCCTAAACTGGGAGCTTCAGACCACAGACATTCATGCTCTCCCAGTTCTGGGGGCTGGAAGGCCAATGTCAAGGTGTCAGCAGGGCTCCAGGGGAGGGTCCCTTGCTCCTGGGCTGTTGGCGGCTCTTGCTCTTCGTTGGTTTGTAGATGTGTCGCTCCAGTCTCCTCTTCTGTCATCACGAGATGTCCTCCCTGGGTCTGTCCTTCCTCTTCTTATGAGGACTCCAGTCACATTGGATTAGAGCCTAAGGGCCTCATCTGAACTTGATGACATCGGCAAAGACCTTGTTTTCAACTAAGGTCATGGAGCACCGGGTTAGGATGGCAACTCAGCTTTGGGGGGCACACAATTCACTCCATAACAGGTGGGTATGTTATCACTCAAGGTCATTCAACTATACAATTAATAGTGGGTAATCTCTGTACATTTCAGTCTCCTTATCAATAAAGTGAGGATTTGCACCCACTTGGCCTAGTTAAAAGCATCGGAAGAATCAGTGTCTGCATCAGACACACTCTTTCCACCACTGACATTTGTCAGATGCTGCTTTCCATATTTGTTCCCTCCCAACAATCTTGGAGGGGCTTCCCAGGTGGCACTATTGGTAAAGACGCTGCCCGCCAGTGCAGGAGATGTAACAGACATGGTTTCAGTCCCTGGGTTGGGAAGATCCCCTAGACAAGGAAATGGCAACCCACTCCAGTATTCTTGCTTGGAGAATCCCATGGACAGAGGAGCCTGGTGGGCTACAGTTCATGGGGTCACAAAGAGTTGGAGGCGACTGAAGCAACTTAGCACACAGCACACAATAGGCTTGGAAGTGTGTTAGGTGTTCAATATGGGCTTAAGAAGCATCAATGCCTGTGGATTGGAACTAATTGCAAGAAAGGATGTTTTCTACAAAGAATGATTTGAAAGGACTGCAAGAAAGGCACCCTTTACTTTTTTTTTTTTTTTGGTTGTCTTTCTCGGGGGTGGGGTGCCTGTTGTCTCCATCTCCTCTCAGGCTAAGAATGTCTGGTCCTGATGAATTATCCTTGCTGTTTATCCTAGGTTCACCTTCAGCACCAGAGATCACTATGATGTTGGCAAGTTGGGTTCCTCTCCCCTTGGGGTGGTGTCCCAACTTCTCTGCATGAGAAGGGGGCCTAGGACGGACTAGCTGAGGCTCCCATCCCCCGAGCCCATCCCACAGGGACCCTGGAGGGTTTGAAGGCTCAGCTGCGGAGGCCAAAGTTCAGATACACAGCTCTATCCTGTGCTTTGAAAGCAGAAGAGGCAACATGCCATGCAGGGTTAGGCGTTCTGAGCGTAAGGGCCCTGGTTCAAGTCCCAGTTCAGCCACAGTTCGTGACTTTCAGTGGCCTTTAACCAAATACTTAAGTTCTCTGTACCACCATAAGGATTTTTTTTTTTAAATTGAGGTCTAATTGACATAAAACATTATATTCGTTTCAGATGTACAACATAATTACCCAGTTTTTGTATGTTTTGTGAAATGATCATTGTCATTTTATCTTTTATGAAGATAAAATAAGATTAAAATGCATAAATGTATCTTGCAGGATTGAACGTGGCACCTCAAAAGTGTTCAATGAATGTTGGAATTATTCTAATTACTTTATTTATGATGTGTTTTCCTCAGGGGGATGAGGGCAGAGACTTGTCTGTCTCATTCTCCATGGTGCCCACAGCATGTGTAACTCAGTGCCCGGGACAGAATAAATGGATGTTCATAGGTGTTCATACATGCTGAATGAATGAATGAAATTCTTAGAGCTGTTTGGGATCTCATCTTTCTTTGCTGTGTACCGAGGCCTCTACCGGTAACCCCCTTAGGTGGGGGCACTGAGGATAGTATGGGGACAAACCCAGGGGGGTGTCAGGGGTGCCAGGAAAAACTCATGAAAGACAGATACACCTGGGGGCTTGGGCAGCAAAGGCCTCCCCATGGAAGTAAGTACAAGTTAAAGCTTGGGGGACGAGGAGGAGCTGGGGAAGAGGAGCCTGGAAGGTTGCGGGTGCCAGAAAGCAGGCTGTGTGGTGGCCGCTGGGGAGAGCCATGCTCACAAGCTTCCGGTGCCCTGAGACCCATGGGGGAGCAGACGGCCACCCCCAGCAGAGACACTGGCCCACACGCTGCCACACGGACGGCCAGTCCTCCTCCAGTATTGTTACCTAGCACGGGTGCCTCACTCGAGGTGGCCGGATCTATGAAATGCCAGCTGGATCAGAGGCTCCTCATCCCATTTACAGACCGTTAACTCTCAGATTCTCGTTCCTCCCTACCGCCTTAAAAATAAAATTCAATTTACTGACGTTCAACCTGCTTGCTTTGTTAGAGGAAACATCTGTTGTGTAATGTGATCGTGCTAGCCGTGTTGAACTCTTTTGGAAACCCTTTCCATAGATTCTCACTTGCGTTTATTTTAGCGTATGTGCTGCCGAAGCGAGCACCTCACTTGCGTTTCTAAGACTTTCTGGCAACTTTTGCCCCTTCTGCCACCCAAGCCTACCACCCTCTGCTCCAGCCTACAACCACCTGGCTTCCTTCTCTTGACCTTACCTGCTTTAGTCCCTCAGTTGTGTCCAGTTCTTTACGACCCCATGGACTATATAACCCAGCAGGCTCCTCTGTCCCGGGGAATTCTCTAGGCAAGTATATTGGAGTGGGTTGCCATGCTTCCTCCAGGGAATCTTCCCAACCTAGGGATTGAACCCAGGTATTCCTCACTGCAGGCAGATCATTTACCATCTGAGCCACCAGGGAAGCCCATGAATACTGGGGTGGGTAGCCTATCCCTTCTCCAGGGGATATTCCTGACCCAGGGATCGAACCAGGGTCTCCTGCATTGCAGGTGGATTCTTCACCAGCTGGGCTACCGGGGAAGCCCGATGGCTCCACTATCCTCTTCTTAACAGGAAGTTGGTCAAAACTGGGTGATTGTTGACTTGTGTGTGTGTAATTATTTAACTTCCATCTCCCCATTCTAGTGTAACCCCTGGAGGGCAGGGACCCTGTCAGCCTTGGCCCATCCCTGGGTTCCAGGCACCTGGCAGGTGCCCACAAAACACCTTCCTCCATTCCTACCCTTTGCAGACTGGTCTTTTTCAGGTGGTTTCGGGTAATGAGTGTAGCTAGCATGTATTGATCAGTTTCAGTGTGCCAGGCACTTACGAGCCCCTATCTCATCCAAAGGGATGGTTAACAGTCCCAACTCTGTCACTCACCAGCTCTGCAGGGCTGGGCAAGTTACTCAACCTCTTTGTTCGTCACTTTCTTGTCCATAAAATGGGACTAAAAATAATGCCTAATTTATTGGGTTGTTGTGAGCACGAAGTAAGTTAATTCCTATCTAATTTACTTTTTCACAGTTTTAGGTAGAAGGATAGAAGTTCATGGTCAAGGTGTTGGCAGATTCAGTTTCTTCTGACGTCTCTCTCCTAGGCTTGCAGCAGGCTGTCTTCTCCCTGGATCCTCTGTGCTCATGTACCTCTGGTGTCCCCTGGGGGTCCAATCTGGTGTCCCCTGGGGGTCCAAATCTCTTTTTATAAGGGAATTAGTTGGATTGGATTACGACCCACCCTAAAAACCTCGTTTTAATTACAGCAGTACATGGTCTGTTCCCTGGCTCTGCTCCTCTGTGGGACACCGAGGTCTTCTCTTTTGGAGCCAGTTCGTGTCTTATCAGCCAGAGTGGGAGGAAATCAGGATCCAGGGGTCTAGGAGGCCTCTCACCCTGGCCCTTTGCTCCCCTCCATTCCTTAATTCCTTTGTTTGACAGCAGCTGCCAAACCTCTAAGGGAACTGGGGCCCATGGTACTGCAGGTGGGCTGAGAGGGAGGTGAGAAGGAAGTGGGAGGGTCCTAGGAAGACAGGGGGATCATTGATTCTGGGTTTTTCCTCGCTCTCTATAGTTCGGAGAAGGCAATAGCACCCCACTCCAGTACTCTTGCCTGGAAAATCCCATGGACAGAGGAACCTGGAAGGCTGCAGTCCATGGGGTTGCTGAGGGTCGGACACGATGAGCGACTTCACTTTCACTCTTCACTTTCATGCATTGGAGAAGGAAATGGCAACCCACTCCAGTGTTCTTGCCTGGAGAATCCCAGGGATGGGGGAGCCTGGTGGGCTGCTGTCTATGGGGTCGCACAGAGTCGGACATGACTGAAGCGACTTAGCAGCAGCAGCAGCAGCCTCAGCATAGTTCTTTTTCTTTTCTTTCTTTCTTTCTTTCTTTTTTTTTTTTTTTACTTTCCAGAAGCTCTTTGAAATGAATCACTTTTTATTGGTAAAAGACCAAAAAAAAAAAAAATCAGAATAAACACAGTAAGAGAGTATAGAAATAGAACAAAAGCAGATTCAATGGAAACCGAGTTTTAAGCCCATCTCCTTACCCAGACCTGTTGTGAGCAGCCCCCAATCCTGCTGAATTGTTTGCCCAGTAAATGAGCCCAGCTGTGTATATGGTGCCCATTATTCCTATATACAGTAGGTCCCTCGTGTATGAAGGAGTTCCATTTCCAAGAACACGTTCGTAAGTCCAGTTTGTAAGTCTAACAGCCTAGGTACCCAACTGTATGTATATATGTCCTATATACAGTATAGTGAAGTGAAGTCGTTCAGTCGTGTCCAGCTCTGCGGCCCCATGGACTGTAGCCCACCAGGCTCCTCCACCCATGGCATTTTCCAGGCAAGGGTAGGAGCCTCCAGAGTGGACTGCGGGGTAGCGAAGAGGCACAGCTCCCATGTCAGTGATTTGCCGCGTCGTCTCGGGATGGGTGCCTGGATACCCCTGTGTGGACAGCGTGATGCCTTTGCTGGATTCCCTCCTGCTGAACTGAATTGCTTTTCTGGGACACACCTCTTTCTCGCTGCTCCTCCATGCAGACAGTCTGTGGTGACCTCCTCCTGTGGAGTGGCCAGCCTGGGTCAGTGGCCATCTTCTCTTTCCATGGTTCCTGGATCCTCTCTGGCCTCTTCCTGGCCCCTGCCCATCCCCACTTAGTCCCTACAGATGTCATTTTGACCCTTTCATCTCATGGGGCTGGGAGCCTGCCCTGGTGGGGTCTCTGAAAGACCCTGGGGCCCTTTGGAGAGCATTTGTGAGAGAGGGGTTAGCAGGTCACTCCAGAGAGTGGTTTCCACCTTCCCCCAGGGTTGGACGAGGACGTCCGCTGGCAGATCAAAAGGCTTTTTGTTGTTGTTTTATTTTCCTTTCCAGCGGCTTCTTGCTGGGGAAGCAGGCTGAGGAGCCAAGGCAAACAGAGCGACCTCTGAGGCTGCTGCTGCTGGTTCTATGAGGCTGAGGAGACAGAGGTCAGGTTGCAGGGGCTGCGGAGGGGTTAGAGTGGGGGCCACAGGTGGTGTCTCTCCCCGGGTGAGGGGCCCTTCCCTCTTCTGATCCCAGAGACCAAATGGGGACTACGGGGGCCAGGGTCAGAGCCTGGGATGGGCTCACGAAAGCCTGGGAATTGGGTGGGGGCACCAAGAGGACTGAGGACGCATGGCAACCCACTCCAGTATTCTTGCCTGGAGAATCACCATGGACAGAGGAGCCTGGTGGGCTACAGTCCACGGGGTCGCGGAGTCAGACACGACTGAGCGACTTAACATGCACGCACCAAGAGGGCTGGACTAGATCCAGCCCCTGAATTGCCGTCCTTACCGTTGTCCCCAACTGAAGAAGTGGGGCGAGCGCTGGACTGGGAGTCCAGACAGTCAGAACCTAGACCTAACCCTGTTTGGGCTGCAACCAGCGCTCGAGTCTGCTGCGGACCTCTGACATCACACCCACAGCCTGGGGAGCGCGACTGCTCCTCCTCCACGTCTCCTCTGACTCCAGAACCGCCCCTCAGTGTCTCCATCAGGGACTACAACCGAAAGGCCTCGAATCCCCTGGAGGAAAGCGCTCAGGAAGCCAAGGCGTGGTTGTTGATGGAAGCGGGGGTGTTGTTTAAATAAATTAAAAGTGCAAGAGGAAAATCCATCAGCAATATTCTGAATAGCAGGGATGATATGCCTAACATTTCCTCCCTTTCATTTGATCATTTTCTCTTCTCAAAATAGTTTGGAGAAAGAAAATGTCTGATGATTCGCCACACAATAAGCTCAAATAAATATAGTCTTTTAAAAAAAAAGTGGTTGCTATGTAATTGAATTGAAATAATAGGCAATTTTTGTTTCTGAGTAGCCCTACCACTCACAAAGCTCTATTCAAACCTGTTGGAGAGGTGCATGTGTGTGTATTTGTGGGCAAAGAAAAATAAAGATCTCTGTTAAGGAATCTTTAGGCGAAGCAATAATAATGCTAACAATATATTTAAATAAGGTTCTGTGCATGTCTGCTGGGGAGAAACGTACAGGATTAAAATTAAATGCTTTTCAGGAAGGAAGAGTTCCGAAGGCAGCTGTAGAACCCAGGTGGTATTTGAGTGGGGACGTAAAATAAGTAAGGGGGAGTTCCGGCTTCTGAATTCCACACTGCAGATCCTGACAGTTCAAATCCTCACCAGCTACATGGCCTTGGCAAGTTTTTAATCCTAACTGAACCTCAGTTTCCTCATCTGGAAAAAAAGGGGACAGTACAAGCTGGATCCACCTGCTGCTGCGTGTGGCATGACCTTCTACACTGGTCCTCTTTCCTCCCCTTTCCATCCCAGAAGCACAGCAGAACTTTTCCATGTTTCCAGTAGACACCCATGTATATGATCTCATTTGATGCCCAACAGTCCGATTGGGGTGAGATTTTTAATCCTTGTTTTATGGAAGGGAAACTGGAGGTGCTAAGATAATGGAATTCCATAGATCACCCAGTTGTTTGGAGTGGTATGAGAAACTGGAAGGGTTTCTCTGAACCGTTGCCAGGCCCAGCCTTTTCCATTGCAAGAGGATCCTTGCCTGGGAGGTCTGTTGAATGCAGAAAAGGGTTCCTGGTGTTGCCTGGTCTAGACATTCTTTCTTTCTTTCTTTCTTCTACTGTGTGTCCAGTCAGCTCTCCGCATCCGCAGATTTTGCATCCGTGGATTCAACCAACTGTGGATTGAAAATATTCAAAAGTAAAAATTTCAGAAAGTTCCACAACAAGCAAAACTTGAATTTGCCACACTCCAGCAACTATCTGGGCTGCCCCAGTGGCTCAGTGGTAAAGAATCCACCTGCAAATGCGGAAGATGCAAGAGACGTGGTTTCAATCCCTGGGTTGGGAAGATCCCCTGGAGTAGGAGGTGGTAACCCACTTCACTATTCTTGCTTGGAAAATTCCATGGAACTTGGAGCCCAGTGGACTACTCCACGGGATGGCAAAGAGTCGGACAGGACTGAGCAACTGAGAGAGAGAGAGAAAGAGCAACTATTTACATAGCATTTACATTTGGTGGTTCAGATGGTAAAGAATCTGCCTATAGTGCAGGACACTGAGATTCCATCCCTGGGTCGGGAAGATTCCCTGGCAACCCACTCCAGTATTCTTGCCTAAAGAATTCCGTGGACAAAGGAACCTGTGGGTCTATGGAGATGCAAAAACTCGAACATGCCTGAGCAACTGATACTTTCACTTTTCCCTTCGGGTATTATAAGCAACAAGCTGATGTCCAGGATACAGAAGGATGGTGTAGGTTGTATGTAAATGCTGCACCATTTATATGCATGATCAGTGGATTTTGCTATCCATGGAGGCCCTGCAACCAGTCTCGAGGGATGACCGTACTAGACTTTTACTGAAGATTTGAGGTGGAGGGGGCTACATCCAGAAGGTATATAATCACCCAGTCCAACACTGGTCTTGAAGCCCCTGAACCACACCCACTGTGAGGAATTCTCTCCTGGGTCCCTGACTCAGGCTGCACCCTCTTGCCTACCCCTCTCCCCTGTCTCAGGTCCCCTCTGTCCCTCCCTCTGAGGACATGGAGTTTCTGGTCTCCTGGAAGATCCCCTGTTGCTTACGTGGGTGACTCAGGCTTGGTACTGCTTTCACTTGGAGAATGATGGGAACTCAGCCTCTCCAGCACCCACCTCATCCTCCTTCCCTCCTGCACAAAGTTGCCCTTTGTCAGAGATTTTTTTTTTAACCAGTCCTGGCTGGGCTCCTGATGCTCTTGATTTTCTGAGACTATCTGTGCCTTGGTACCTAAAGGTTCTTGAGAGAATATTTTTCTTAAGTGTCCTCCCATGGGGAGCGGCAGGTCATCTCCCTAGCTCGCATCTGAAGTCTTGTCTCTCCTGCCAGTTAACAGGATGGTGTGAACAGAGGTAGTATTTATTCCCCCAAAGGAGAATTAAGGAGCTGATGTCACACCAGTACGTACACATGTGTGCACTTGGGTGGGTTTTTCTGGGCCCTGAACCTGGGCCTTGGGCTTCCCAGGTGGTGCTAGTGGTAAAGAACCTGTCTGCCAATGCAGGAGACGTAAGACATGGAGGTTCAATCCCTGGATCAGGGAGACCCCCTGAAGGAGGGCACGGTAACCCACTCCAATATTCTTGCCTGGAGAATTGCATGGACAGAGGAGCCTGGAGGGCTACAATCCACGGGGTCACAAGCAGTCGGATATGCCTGAAGACACTTAGCACACACACAAGAACCTGGGCCTTAAGGCGTCACCAAGGGCCACGTTGGAAATCAGTGCGATGATGAAGGCAGCAGATGACTGTGCCTTTGGGATGGGGACAGGATTAGGGCAAGGTCCACTCCAGCCAGTTCATTAGTAATGGGATGAGAACTTTGTGGGGCAGCGGTCAGAGCTTGGGCCTGGGGTCAGGTCATCATGGGTAGATTCTGACCCTGTCACTTTCTGGTGTGTGTGTGTGTGTGTGTGTGTGTGTGTGTGTGTGTGTGAGAGAGAGAGAGAGAGAGAGAGAGAGAGAGAGAGCAACCTCGAGTTGGTTTCTTTTCATTCCATGTGAGACTAGATAACAGCAGTGCAGGTTGGTGGGAAGCTGAGTAACTCCATCAGGTCCTGCCATGAACACGAGTCCTCAGAAGTTTGGGGAGAGGTGTGGGCAAGGGCAGGAATTCCCCACACTTTGAGCTGGATGTCTCCCAAGCGCTGCAGGCATTCCGGGTCTCGCCTTCAGTCTCCGATGCAGATGTGGGCGTGGACGGGCATGCTGGGTGCCTGCCTCCGCCCCGGGAGCCCCAAAGCTCTATAGAAGGTGAAGACTTTGCAGGTGAAGGTACAGCTGTTCCCAAGGGGGGAGATGCTGTTTTGAGACAATCCAAGGACTCAGTTTTTGGCACCTTTGGCTAAAAATGACCTGGAAAGGCAGATCTGCAGATGTGAGGGATCTTTTAGTATTTTTGAGCTTAAAAAAAAAAAATTCTAGCATGAGCAAGGGGAGAAGAGTGAGAAGGAGCCATCTGGCCTGGTTGAGGGGAGAAAATGAAATTGCTTGGTTTTCATTTGCAGCAAAGCACACTGTGAGTTTTTCTGCAAATGTTAATAAAGACAGAAAGCGGTGGGACCACAGAGGTCCCCCCGCCCCCCCCCCCCCCCCCCCCCCCCCCCCCCGGCTGCTGCTGGAAGCTTCTCCATCTTGGAGTCCCTCCCTGGGTTTGTGTGGATTATCGCATTGGAAAAGGACAGTTTTCAGCCATGTTGGGTCACCGAACTCAGCTGCATTAGGGAAAATCTCTTTCTTGGAGCCCAGGGATCAGCGTGAGAATGACTTCTCACCGGCTCTGGGCCGAGGCCTTGTCTCTGAGCTGAGATCCCAGCCCGCGGCCAGCCTGGACGCTGTCTCCACTGTTTACTGCTTAGTGGGAAGAAGTGAACCAGATGTGACTGGTGCGGGATGAATGAGGTTACCATTGTTTTTCTGGCTTTTCCAGTAGTTCCTAATTGGTTCTGAGAGGTCCCCTGGAGAGAGTGAAAGAGCCCTGGATTAGCAATGGGAAGATGGTTCAAGTTCCCCTTGGGCAAGGCACTAGCCCCCTCTGGGCTTGTTTGCCACCCATAGAACCCGTAGCCAAAACCCCAAACAAACAAAAATCCCGGGGCAGAGATAAATTATCTTCATGGCAAGCTTCTTGGGTTGGCGTGGGAATCAGAATCAAAGCAGTTGAAGAATGGGGCCAGGCTTGGGTTTGGTCCTGATGTAAAAAAAGCTGAGCCACTTAAGTAAGGAGCAAGCATTTCCAGAGGCCAACACTGAAGAGCGGGAGCGTGTGCGTGCTAAGTCGCTCCAGTCGTGTCCGACTCTTTGCAAACCTATGGACCATAGCCTGCCCGGCTCTTCTGTCCATGGGATTCTACAGACAAGAATCCTGAGTGGGTTGCCATACCCTCATCCAGGGGATCTTCCCCACCTAGGCGTCTAACCCATGTCTCCGAAGTCTCCTGTACTAGGAGACGGGTTCTTAACCACTAGTGTCAACTGGGAAGGCCCAGTGGCAAATACATTTAATCTCAAATGCCAAGTCTGATCGATTAGTAGGGCCTGCTGAAGGGTAGATCAGGCTGGGTTACTTGGGCTCAGCAGGAAGGAGGGCCGAGATCAATTATTGATGTCTGCTATGGTTGGAGGAAGGTGGAGCGCTAGCCGACAGGGTAGATTTAGGAACCCTAGGGTGCTGGGTGGGCTTCCCAGGTGGCGCTAGTGGTAAAGAACCCGCCTGCCAATGCAGGAGACACAAGAGATGTGGGTTCAATGCCTGGGTCGGGAAGATCCCCTGGAGGAGGGCATGGCAAGCCACTCCAGTATTCTTGCCTGGAGAATCCCATGGACAGAGCAGCCTGGCGGGCTACAGTCCAGAGGGTCACACAGAGTTGGACAAGACTGAAGTGACGTAGCACCTCCAGGGTGCTAGAGACGAGCTGCTGGGAAGCTGGGCGCTCTGGCTTCGTGCTCTATGTCCTCACACAAAGGTTCTTAATTAGGATACATTCCAAAATAATCATGCCTGGGTATCTGTGGTCTCAGGAAGTCTGATCGGTACTAGTGCAGTGCTGGGCACGTGTAGTTTGAAAAGATTGCTCAAATGATTGCAATGTGTTGGGCTGGCCAAAAATTCTTTCGGGTTTTTCTATAAGATGTTACAGAAACACCCAAACAAATTTTTAGGCCAACCCCAAAATTTTATCCTCATAGAGAACTATGGGTGGAGGTTCGTGACATTGTACAGGAGACAGGGATCAAGATCATCCCCAAGAAAAAGAAATGCAAAAAAGCAAAATGGCTGTCTGAGGAGGCCTTACAAATAGCTGTGAAAAGAAGGGAAGCGAAAAGCAAAGGAGAAAAGGAAAGATATACCCATTTGAATGCAGATGTCCAAAGAAGAGCAAGCAGAGATAAGAAAGCCTTCCTCAGCGATCAATGCAAAGAAATAGAGGAAAACAATAGAATGGGAAAGACTAGAGATCTCTTCAAGAAAATTAGCGATACCAAGGGAACATTTCATGCAAAGATGGGCACAATAAAGGACAGAAATGGTATGGACCTAACAAGCAGAAGATATTAAGAAGAGGTGGCAAGAATACGCAGAAGAACTGTACAAAAAAGAGCTTCACGACCAAGATAATCACGATGGTGTGATCACTCACCTAGAGCCAGACATCCTGGAATGTGAAGTCAAGTGGGCCTTAGGAAGCATCACTACAAACAAAGCTAGTGGAGGTGATGGAATTCCAGTTGAGCTATTTCAAATCCTGAAAGATGATGCTGTCAAAGTGCTGCACTCAGTACACTAACAAATTTGGAAAACTCAGCAGTGGCCACAGGACTGGAAAAGGTCAGTTTTCATTCCAATCCCAAAGAAAGGCTATGCCAAAGAATGCTCAAACTACCACACAATTGCACTCATCTCACATGCTAGTAAAGTAATGCTCAAAATTCTCCAAGCCAGGCTTCAGCAATACATGAACCGTGAACTTCCAGATGTTCAAGCTGGTTTTAGAAAAGACAGAGGAACCAGAGATCAAATTGCCAACATCACGGAAAAAGGAAGAGAGTTCCAGAAAAAATCTATTTCTGTTTTATTGACTATGCCAAAGCCTTTGTGTGGATCACAATAAACTGTGGAAAATGAAAGAGATGGGAATACCAGACCACCTGACCTGCCTCTTGCGAAACCTATATGCAGGTCAGGAAGCAACAGTTAGAACTGGACATGGAACAAGAGACTGGTTCCAAATAGGAAAAGGAGTACATCAAGGCTATATATTGTCACCCTGCTTATTTAACTTCCATGCAGAGTACATCATGAGAAACGCTGGGCTGGAAGAAGCACAAGCTGGAATCAGGATTGCCGGGAGAAATATCAATAACTTCAGATATGCAGATGACACCTCCCTTATGGCAGAAAGTGAAGAAGAACTAAAGAGCCTCTTGATGAAAGTGAAAGAAGAGAGTGAAAAAGTTGGCTTACAGCTCAACATTCAGGAAACTAAGATCATGGCACCTGGTCCCATCACTTCATGGCAAATAGATGGGGAAACAGTGACAGACTTTATTTTCCTGGGCTCCAAAATCACTGCAGATGGTGATCACAGCCATGAAATAAAGAGATGCTTACTCCTTGGAAGGAAAGTTATGACTAACCTAGATAGCATATTAAAAAGCAGAGACATTACGTTGCCAACAAAGGTCCATCTAGTCAAGGCTATGGTTTTTTCAGTTGTCATATATAGATGTGAGAGTTGGGCTATAAAGAAAGCTGAGTGCTGAAGAATTGATGCTTTTGAACTGTGGTGTTAGAGAAGACCCTTGAGAGTCCCTTGGACTGCAAGGAGGTCCAACCAGTCCATCCTAAAGGCGATCAGTCCTGGGTGTTCATTGGAAGGACTGATGTTGAAGCTGAAACTCCAATACTTTGGCCACCTGATGCAAAGAGCTGACTCATTTGAAAAGACCCTGATGCTGGGAAAGATTGAGGGCACGAGGAGAAGGGGATGACAAAGGATGAGATGGCTGGATGGCATCACCGACTCAATGGACATGGGTTTGGGTGAACTCCGGGAGTTGGTGATGGACAGGGAGGCCAGGTGTGCTGCGGTTCATGGGGTCGCAAAGTCGGACATGACTGAGCGAGTAAAATGAACTGAGCTGAAATGAGAGAAATACTCACTGAAGGACAGCCTTTGACGGCTAACTGAGGTCTCAATCACTCATCAGTGTGAGTGAGTGAGGGGGAATGTTAGAATCTTCCCTACTGTATCACATGAACTTGTGAGGCACGGCAGAAGATGGTTTGGCTGGTGGCTACAATGAACGAAGAGCAGAGGCCAAAGGTGCAACGTGAACATGGTGGCCTGCAGGCCAGATCCTAGCTGGAGATGTATTTTGTTTAAGGCGCACAATGTTTAAGACCTAAAACCGACTCCACATGAAAATATTGGGTGTGCGTGCGTGCTTAGTCGCTTCGGTCATGTCCGACTCTTTGTGACCCAATGGACCGTAGTCCACCAGAATCCTCTGTCCATGGGATTCTCCAGGCAAGAATATTGGAGTGGGTTGCCATTTCCTTCTCCAGGAGATCTTCCGGACCTGGGGATCGAACCTGTGTCTGCCTTCATCTCCTGCATTGCAGGTCAATTCTTTACCCACTGAGCCACCTAGGAAGCCCAGCTGAAGCATGCCTAGACCATGCATGCATAGATCATATGACCCACCAATTCCACTCTTAAGTATACTTCCAATAGGAAGGCGTACATGTGCTCCTAAAAGGCATGTATAAGGATGTCCGTGGCCTCATTCTCCATGAGATGTGATACCTGGAAACAACTCAATTTTCATCAGTTCTAGAATGGATCTAGGAGTACTACACAGCAGAGGATGAATGAACTCTTGCCGCTGATGGCAATTTGGGGGGACATCTCGGAAAACTGATATTGAGCAAAAGACCCCAGAGGTGAAAACGAATACACAGAAGGATTCTATTTATATAAAGTTCAAAGTCAGCAAAATGAAGCTGCTGTGTTAAGTCAAGCTGTGATAGTGGTTCCATGTGGGCATAAGTCGGGGAGAGCCTGGAAGAGGGAACCGGGGCCTTCTGGGAGCTGGTTTGTTTCTTTTCGTGTTCTGCCTGCTGGTTTTACAGGTGTGTCCAGTTTGGGACTGTTCATGGAGCTGTGCATTTCAGATCCAAGTACTTTTCTGCTTATAGGTTGTATTTCAATATATTGCATTGTTAACAAAACAGAAAACAGAATTCTAGCCAGTTGAAAAAGACGTAGCATAGAACTCTAGGTTTCTGCTTTCCTTGACAAAGGGGTGCCTTCAGGGCAAGAGCAGGCTGGGGGTGAGCAGGGGCTGCCCCCTCGGGGAAGGTTGTCTGTTTCAGGTTGTTTGTTGGGATTTGCCTTTGAAACGCTGCCCTTGGGGACGGACTCCCAGCCTCCTTCAGAGAGAAAGGCTTTGGGGGTGAGTGATGGGTGATGTAGAACGGGCAAAGTCTCTAGGTCAGGCTGGCTTCGGTCCTGACCATGTGGACACTTAAAATTTTGTAGACGTTGGGGGAGTTATTTAGTCTCTCTGAGCCTCGGTTAACCTGTTTGCAAAGCCAGAAGAGTAACACCCACTTCAAAGGATTGTTCAGGGGTTGGGACAAGATTAAGATGAGAAAATGCGTGGTGTGCGTCGTGGCTGGGTCTGCCTGGCAGAGCGACATTTGCCTGGTGCTGTCCCTTCATGTCCACTGGGGGCACGAGACGCTATGATCACTGAGATGTGGCCACCTGGACCCACGTCCCTTTGCTGAGGTCGATGAGGGAGATGGGAGACCTTCTCTCTGGTCCAGTCCTGTGCACCAGGGCCTGAGTTGCATGGAAGGGCAGGGCCTTCCTCTGCCTGGTCAGGGCCAGGCGCCCAGGCAAAGTGATGCCCACAGCTCCTAATAGCTAATACTGCCCATCACGGTGCCAGGCACTCCTGCAGAGGCGGGCATCTGCTTTGCCCTGTGGACAGCTGGGAACCTGCCATCTTCACTCCCTTCTTGCTCCTGGTGCCTGCTTCTCCATCTTGCTTGAGGGCAGAGCAGCCCTCCTTAAGGGGAGGGACCTCAGGAACAGAGTGCTTCCCGAAGATGCTTGCTGGCTGCATCTCCGCTGCTCACCAGGCTTCCTTATCCCAGGAATCACCCGGGTGAGGAGATGTAGGGACCAAGTGACTTCCCCTCTTCAAGCCTCAGTGACCTGATCTGGAAAGTGGGTGTTGATCACACCTGCTCCTCAGGACTGTTCAGGAATCTTAACTATGACTGTGAATGTTACCGTTGCTCTTACTGTCGGCCGTGAGAATGCATCAGGTGGGCCATTGAGGGTGGACTTTGGGGTAAAGGATGTGGTTTGAAATGGGCTTTTTGTCTCAGAACAATCTGTTTTGATTTATTTGACTGTGGGAATTTGAAAACGGCCCAAATGCTTTTCCTCCTCTTGTTCTCTCTCTCCGCCACTCGGATTTCCCCTCACTCGCCCGTTCATTCACTCCCCGCTCAGAGCCCTCTTGCTCACTCTTGTTCACACTTCCCTGCTCACAGTCGAAGTGCAGGGGGGAGGTCAGATGCCCCAGAGGTTTCTCCTTCTCCCTCAGAGGCTCGTGCTCATTTTCACACTCAGACTTCCCTCCTGACCCTTGCTCCCCCTCATCCCCTTCACCCCCCGCCCCTCCAAGTCCCAGCAGAGCCTTCAGGTCAGGAGATCTGGTTCTCACCCAGTTTCTTTAACCCAAAGACTCTATGGCTGTGTGACGCAGGCAGAATCACTCAGCCTCTCTGGGCCTTGGTCTCCTCTCTCATACCAGAGGCAAAGCGACCAGTTTGCATTTAGAGGGATCGTCACTTTCTTCCGCAGTATCTCAGAGGCTCAGAGGTAAAGTCCTTTCTGCATCTTAATTTCCCTGATGCTGCAAATGAGTGGATTCCATCTCATTAGGCAGACTGTGCGCCAACCTGAAGTTGCTCTTTAGCCATTTCCCAGCGCTGAGGAAATGCGTTTTATTTGGAGCCTAGAACTCGAAATGAGGTCAGGAGAAATCAGAAAGTTCAAGATGGTGATTCGTGCTTGGCTTTGGAGAGACACAACATCATAGCATCTCACTGGATCCCATTCCTCTTCTTCTTGGTGTCTGCAGGAAGGTGACTAGGGAAACAGGGATGGTGGTCAGCTTGCCACTGCTGATGCGGGAAGGGGGTGGAAATCAGGAGAAAGATACTATGGTTCCTGCACCGAACCCAGTGGAAGGATCCGTTTTACTTTGTGTCCCTGTCTCTGCCCCAGGTTATGGCAAATAATGGCATATAGTGTCCTCATGAATACTTGCAACAGCCCTACAGCTTATGTACGAAAATCATCCCCATTTTAAGGATGGTGAGACAGGAGCCTGGGAGGCATAGCTGGGTCTCTGACAGGACAGCGACCTGCACTTGTGCTAAGCTTTGACCCCCAAAGCACACTGTCCTGAGTGGCCCAGTGGTGCCAATGTTGAGGGGGAAGAAATGGGATTTCAAGACGGGAGTCTGAAAGTTAATCCTCCTCTAGGTCAAGCTCATTATGAACCTTGGGTAAATCTCTTACCCTCTTTGGGGCTCAGTCACTTATTGTAAAGGATTCTTAGGGGGCTCACTGGGTGAAGAATCTGCCTGCAATGCACAAGCTTGATCCCTGGGTCAGGAAGATCCCCTGGAGGCGGGCATGGTAACCCACTCCAGTATTCTTGCCTGGAGAATCCCATGAACAGAAGAGCCTGGCTGGCTACAGTCCATGGGGTCACAAAGAGTCAGACGCGACTGAAGCGGCTGAGCGTGCGTGCATGCACACTCAGAGAGGCCATCCCAGAGTCAGAGGCATTCTGTCCCCAAGTGCTCTTACACACGGATCACCACGATGTCTTTGGATGAAAAACCATTTGCCCGTCAGATGACCTTGGAGTTTCTTAACCCAAGGTACCATCTTCAGCATCCCAGATTCCAGACGCCAAAGTGAAGAGGGTCTGGGACAACTTGGTCCAGTGGCATTCAACTTACCTGTGGTCACAGACCTCAAAGAAAGTTCACCATGAAGCCTCTGAAACAACTCAGAGAGGAGCTGCCCTGGTGAAGCAGGCATAGGCAGTGGGTCCCCCCTCCCCTCTCCCTGTCCACGTGGGTGTCTCCTGAGGAACCCCTGGGAAACCCATTCTGAGAATCACAGGCCATTAGGTGACAGTTAATGAAACTGAGATCCTGCAAGGGGCATGAACTCACCCAGGAATCAGAGGCCGACACGTCTACTAGAATCATTTTCATTAGCAGTATCATTTCCCATTTTAAGAAGAGGGTTCTCCTGTGTTTCTTTTGGCCATTGATCTTAATTAATCACCTAGAGATGTGTCTTTCAATATTGACACTTCCTTAGCGGCTGACATTTCTGAATTATTCTCTTCTGCCTTCCTCAAAGTCATAGGTAGAGGTGGATGGATATTTATTGTTAAATCAAGGAAAATGGGGCTTTTGGCTTGGAATCTTTTGAAACAGGATATTTATCCAAACAATCCTGCTCAACTCTGTGAACATATTTGGCCAAAATAAATAATAAATAAATAAACTGTGAGCAGAACGAACCCACAGATATGGTAGTTTGTCGGGGCTCTTAAGAGCCCTATTGAGATGAAGTATTTTCCCCACTCCCCCTTCTGCAGCCCTCCACCCCAATTTGGTTTTCCAGGTCACAAGGTGTTCTTCCCTCAACACCTAATTTCTGCACAGATTTAACCAGCAGTGACCTGCCACGTGAAGAGCATTACTAAGAATCAGTAGGCGTGGGTCTCTGGTGTGTGCTCCACGTCTGCTGCATATAAAACACCCCAGCAGCGGCAGCAAGATTGATGCTGGCAAAACATCGGGGGCATCACAGCATAGCAGGTCCCCCTTGCCCATTTTAAGGGCAAGGCCACGGCCCAGAGATGCTTGGTGGCTTGCCCAAGGTCACACAGTGATTTGGAGGCAGGAGCCCACGTCCTCCAGGATTCCAAGGCCAGGTCCCTTTCCAACGTGCTGAATCCCCTCTTTGTACAGGTAGTAAACCAGCCTGTAGTGCCTATGTGGGCAAGGAGAGAGATGGAGTGTGCTATTAATTAGAGGCTACCTTTTAGAGTCCCTGAACGGGGTTAGCTAGAAGAGTTGCCATCAGAGCAGGGAGAGGGGTGTTCTGAGACATGTGCTGAGCATCCACTGAGTCCTGATGGGAGGTTCCAAGAATGGAGAAGAGCACTCCCAGCCTGCAAGTGTGGGAGAGACACATATGAATTCAATTCAAGGCTGGCGAGGTTTGCGCTTGACTTCCCAGCACATGGTGCTCTGGGAGTGGGTGGGAACACGGTCTTCTCCAAGCCTGACCCTGGCAGCCCAGCAGATGTGTTTATTTCTTCCTTTTCCACTTGGGAGGCAGGCGTCTGGCAGGGTGGTTAGGCAGGCAGGCTTTGGCGGCCAGGCTGCCTGGGGTTCAGATCCTGGCTCTTACTGTTGAGATCTGGGATCTGAGGCTAACTCGTATGCTTCCATTTCTTCATCTGTAGAATGGGGAGAGTAATGGTAGTTTTGGCATGGATGGTGTGATGGTGAGGCCTTAATGAGGTGGTCCACTTAGGTGCTTAGAGCCCCACGTGGCCTCACAGATGGGATGAGCAAGCAGCTTGTATTAGTTGTTAGCCTGGGGATCTTACATGGGTGTGTATTTCTCCGTTTAAAAAATAATGTTTATCGCTTCTTTTCTGATTGTAAAAATCACTCATACACACACACCAGTTCCCTAAAGATACCCACTGGTAACATTTTGCTGTAGTTTTTTTCCACTTTGACCCCGTGCATTGAGTGCAAGTATGTATGTGTGTGTAACTGGGTGTGTACTGTCGAAGGATACTTTTCAAAAAATTATAAATCCTCAATCACATGTAAATCTAGACTGAACAAGGATCAAAGGCTGATTTAACTTGTAAGTGGGGGAGCCAACAGGAGAAGCTCGTGGGTAAAGCTGGTTCTCAGGAGAACTGGAGAGTCAGCAGTTATGTAGGCATGGGAGAAAGAATACTGGGAAAAGACGGCTGGATTGGATGCACACAGTTTAATCCGCACCTTTGGGTTATCTTTTCTACCAGGCTAAAAATCATCTACAAATTCACCTGTAACCTCCCATGAGTCAAAATCACATTTCTCTAGAATCCTCTAGATCAGCAGCCCCCCCCCCCCTTTTTGTCACCAGGGACCTGTTTTATGGAAGACAGTTTTTCCGCAGACCTGACTGGGGAGGGGAGGATGGTTTCAGGATGATTCAATCTCATTACATTTATTGTGTACTTTATTGCTATTATTATTACATCAGCTCCACCTCAGATCATCAGGCATTAGATCCTGGGGGTCTGGGACCCCTGCCCTAGAGAATCGCTCCTTGGGTGAGTCTGCTTAACAGTGCTCCAATGTGATGATGAAAGTTCAGTTATCATTTATCCCACCAGTGTCTATATATTCTTCCTGATCATATCCTAGCTAACTGCATGCTTCACCTTCTATACTTAATATTCCCTCACATTCATTTTTTTTTTCAAAAGCAAGTTTTGAGGAAGGACCAGGAGTCCCCCAAGGGTGTGACTTGTCCTTCAGCCCAGCTTGATTGAGGTGCCCCCCCCCCAACCAGGGAGGCCTGGCGTGCTGCAGTTCATGGGGTCGCAAAGAGTCGGACACGACTGAGCGACTGAACTGAACTGAACCGAATCCCCCCACCTTGGGGTCCCAGGGCAACTGCACTGGCCTCAGTCGCCTGCTGCATTTTCTTGTATTTGTCAATTTCCTTCTCTCTGTCTCCCCATCTAGACTGAGTTTCCTGAGATCAGAGACTTGTTGAGCCGAACCACCTTCCTGATCCTTCTTTCCCAAGCACCTAATAGAGGACACATAGTGATTCTTCTGCCATGCTTGTCGAGTGAGCGAACAGGCATGTTAAGAGGCCTGGCCTTCGGCAGTCATGAAAGATGAACCGTGCTGTGCGGAACTAGCGGGGCTCCTCCCAGGACTGGCTGTGTGCTTCTGTTGAGTCAGAGAAGCTCCCAACCCCCACTTAGTATCTCAGCCTTCTGACCGACCCCCACCCCCACCCCTCTTGCCTGATTCTGCCATTTAATTGTGTTTGGAGGGCTCTACACACTCAGTCTAGATAACGCGGCTCTCTCTTCTCTGTAGCACTCTTGAGACTGAGCTGAGTTCCTTTCTTTTTCCTAATCAAGGTCTTAAAGGGGTAAAAAGTTCTTGGCCACCTCCAGCTGTGGCGGGAGAGGGGTGATGGAAGGATTAATCTCTGAGCGATGAATTTTAAAGCCCTCTTGTTCCACGTGTTGGGAAAAACCCATCAAAATGCTAATAGACCTGCTGTCTCACCTCCCGCAGACCCTTTTCTGCATTGGAATATATTTACAGGGAAATATATTGAGCAGGGAAGAATTACAAGGAGTTGGGGTGCCTTTTTCCCCGATTCCACCACAGCCCTGTGGGTTGTAAAGGCTGAATTAATAGCCCCACGTTGCAGAGGAGAGCTGTGGTGGGCTGCAGGCTTGGCCCTTCAGTTATGAGTTCTCAGCTTTCGGCTTCCTGGCTAACGGCAGGGCGGCTGGTTTGGGAACATCTCTATTACTGTCGTGTGGCTTTTTAATACTGATTCTCTCAGAGGCAGACTAGCCTCAGACAGGCGTTCCCGTAGGTGTAAAGCTGGCTGCACAGTGGGTCCCCAGTGAGTTCAGGGTCTGCAGCGTGTTGAGACTCATTTTGTGCCAAAGTCAGCTTCAGCACTGAGACGGTCTCAGCTTTTCTTGAACCCTATGCTGGGAAATGCTGGATTGTTCTTGAAGCATTTGAAACACCAGGCGTCTTTGTCCAAACAGCCCAATGGCCTGAGAACATCTCAGATGCATCCTCTGGAGACAGGATACTCACAGGGTTAGCCTAATGCACACTGGACTCCGGAGAAGTGGCTCCAGAACTTTGGCCACAGACAGCACCGTGAGTGCTGGTCCTCCCTCTGCCTGGTCCAGCTCTGTCACGGCAGACAGGTGACCTCTCTGAGCATCACTTCCTTCCTTTGTCAGTGAAGAGGAGGATGCTGACCACTTAGTACAAGAGTACTGGGGTCAGATCTTTCCCTTCTCTGTGCTTCAGATGACACAGTGAAGCCAGGGCCAAGCAAGTCAGGCTCCATCTTCAGAGAAAAGTCCCTTAAACCCTTAGGGCTCCTGGGTCCCTCTGGGAGCTTGTCTGACAGGTCTGCGGGAGCCCCAATCTCCTTGTGAGAATGAGTGAGCCTTACTTAGCAGACAGCCTTATTGATTCGTTTTCCCTTTCTCTAAGAACTAAACCAATGTTTGGGCTTCCCCGGTAGCACTAGTGGTAAGGAACCCACCTGCCAGTGCAGGAGACATAAGAGATGTGGGTTCAATCCCTGGGTCAGGAAGTTCCCCTGGAGGAGGGCATGGCAACCCACTCCAGTATTCTTGCTTGGAGAATCCCCATAGACAGAAGAGCCTGGCGGGCTACAGTCCATGGGGTTGCAAAGAGTGGGACATGATTGTAGCGACTTAGCATGCTCACAAACCAATGTTTACTTACATAAAAACCCTGTGGCTCAGATCACTTTCCTTACCTGTGAAATGGGAGGAGTGGTGATTCTCTCCTTGCAGTGTGGGAGGAAGAGGAATGAAGATCAGGAGCACAGTCTGCTCCAGGGGAGGCACAGCCTTTGTCCGCCCACCCCCTCAGGTACCAAAAAGTGCTTCCAGTCGGAAAAGAGGGGGAGCAGACGCAGAGCATTGCCCGCTGATGACAGGGCAGTCTCACCAGTTCTCCTTCCTGTTCTGCCAAGCATCGTAGGGGTGGCAACTGTCCGATGGATCCCGGTGCTATGCAGAGGGCACCGGAGACCCTGACTGGCATGTGCGAAAAAACTCCAGACCTGACAGCAGGTGCCGAGAAGGGGAGATGATCACTAATGACAGCTGCAGTGAGAATTAACAGCTTCACATGTTAATTTGTGGGGAAGGTACCTCTCCCTTCGGGGCCCTTCCACCCTCCCCAAGCCACCAAGAGCTAATGGGCTCAGATCGGGAGTCCCTCGCTGACCAGGCAAATCCTCCTGGGCCCTGACTAGCAGTGCCAGCGCCCCCTGCACTGTGCCCGATGGCAGGTGCAGCCCTCCCCTCCCTGAGCAAAGATAAATCATACCTCCCAGTCTTTCTGAGGATGTCACGGCTCCCACTTTAGCCCCATCGAGACCCTGGGACACAATTAACAGGCTCATTCAGGGACGCATCATGGGAACAGAAAAGGGTGATGGGGCTGAGTGACAGGGCGGGCGGCCCTGGGAAGCGCTCTCCCTCCCCCAGCGAGACAAGTGCAGGTGGAGAGGCGAGGCAGAGGCGTGATGAGCTCAGGCGGCTTCATTAGGGCTGCCCGGGGGATCTTTGAGATGCAGGACGCAGCAGGAACTCGTCCTGAACAAGCTTTGGCTCTTCTCCCTCTCCCCCACCCCCACGCCAACCCCCTGCGTTGCTAATTTAAAACAAAGCCAAACAAAGCCCCAGCTTTGCTTTGGAGCTGTAAACTGCAGAGCTTTTATCCGTCAACAAGCGATGCATCTGGCTGGCAGCAGCCCAGCCTGGATCCCGTGGCCTGGCATCGGTGTGGGGTGAGGGGGCCCAAGGCTGAGCTGGCTTCCAGGACTCACCGAGGATGCTGTCCTTTCTTGGGGCTCAAGACCCACAGTCCCGGTGATCACAGAACTCAGAAGGAAGGCTGGTCCACCTAGGATGGCTAGTAGATAGGGAGGGAGAAAAACAGAGAGAGAGAGAGAGAGAAAGAGAGAGATTTCCAGCAGGAGCTAGCCAGGAAAAGGCTCATCATTGAACTGATCACCTTCTTCCGTCTCTCCTTTTCTTGCTGCCTCTTCCAGGAAGACTTCCCAGCCCTCCACTCTGAAATCCTACTGACTTGGGATTCTAGGATATCAAGAGGCTCTCAATCAGTCATCTTCAACATTATCTGGAAACTTAATATGTAATCAGTTAGAAAGTCCATCTACTGGGAATTAAAGTGGTAAGCTGTATATACAGGGTATAGATGCCACCTGTTCTGAGTGTAGACCCCTGAGGGAGAGAGGGCAGGGTCTGAGGACTATGCTTGGAACCACTGATCGTGGCCACTACCCTCTTTATAGAAAGTAGCAACAAGTTCTTTCATGTAATTTCTATGGCCTCTGAGGGCTTATTCTGTGCTGAGCACCGTGGGAATCACTTATAACCCCTTAGCTCATCTAATTGGAGAAGGCAATGGCAACCCACTCCAGTACTCTTGCCTGGGACAGCCCCATGGACACAACTGAGCAACTTCACTTTCACTTTTCACTTTCATGCATTGGAGAAGGAAATGGCAACCCATTCCAGGGTTCTTGCCTGGAGAATGCCAGGGACGGGGGAGCCTGGTGGGTGCCGTCTATGGGGTCGCACAGAGTTGGACACGACCGAAGCGACTTAGCAGCAGCAGCAGCTCATCTAATCTACAGCTCAGGGCACTGAGGTAGGATTGTGGTGGTCCAGAATTTGCATTTGACCAATGTGAGGTTTAGTGGGATAAGGAACTTTCTCAAGGCCCCAAGGGTGGCAGGTGGCCTGGTTGAGACTCATACCTAGGCCTGTGGGAGAGGAAAGCCTGGTCTCTTGACCATGGTACTTACTGCCATTCGATGCTGAGGGCACTCCACCTACCACCCACCCTATTCCACATTGCAGAGGGGCAGCAGGCTCTAGTGGGGATTTGCCCCCTTAAAGCCTGCTCACAGGTAACCATCCAAATGGTTCTACACTGTCCGCTGAGCCTGACCTTTCAGCCATTTCGTTGTTGTTCATTCACTAAGTTGTGTCCGACTCTTTGTGACCCCATGGACTGCAGCTCACCAGACTCCCTGTCCTTCACTATCTCCCAGAGTCTACTCAAACTCATGTCCATTGAGTTGGGGATGCCATCCAACCATTTCATCCTCTGTCAGCCCCTTCTCTTACTGCCTTCAATCTTTCCCAGCATCAGGGTCTTTTCCAATGAGTCAGCTCTTCACAACAGGTGGCCAAAGTATTGGAGCTTCAGCTTCAGCATCAGTCCTGCCAATGCATATTTAGGGTTGATTTCCATCAGGATTGACTGGTTTGATTTCCTTGTTGTCCAAGGGACTCTCAGGAGTCTTCTCCAGCATCACAGTTTGAAAGCATTAATTCTTTGGCATTCAGCCTTCTTTATGATCCAACTCTCACATCTGTACATGGCTACTGGAAAAAACATAGCCTCTTGGGGGCCACAGGAAGTTACACAAATAGTTAAGAGTCTTTCATTCCTTCTCTTATCTCCATTAACCAAGTTCTGCCTTCCTACTTTTCATATAAAACCCGTTCTTTTGTAGGTACATTCACTTCCACCTGTGCTCCTATTCATTTCTCCGTTTACCTGTCCATCTGCCCGTCATCCATCCATCCAGCTATGTGCATCATCTGTCGTCCATTCTGTCTCCATGCACCCATGCACGCTTGCATTAATTCATCTGCACATTTCCTCATGCATGTATCCATCGTTCATCTTTCCATGTCTTTAATTATTCATCCATCTCTGCAACCAACTACAATCTAGTTCCTTTTTCTCTTCTACCATTCAGTTCTTGTGTAGATCCCCTCTCTACCCATCCATATATTCATCTGTCATAGCGACTATCCATTCACCCAACTATTATGTGCTGAGTCAGGAATTGAGACCACAGAGTGGGGAAGACATCACCCACATCCTTCAGTCTGATGGATGAGAAACATCACATGAACAACAAAATAGACTGTGCTTCGATGCTGACTTTACTACCTATCTACGCAAGTTGTCACAAGAGCCCAGAGAATAGTGATGAATCATGCCTGTGTACATCTGGGAAGGTTTCTCAGAGTGGATACTGAAGAAGGGTTTTTGCAAGATGAGTTTTCCAAAACACTAGTTTTCCTAGTGATTTGGGGATATGGGGGTGGGGCTGAAGTTCAGGATTAGGAAAGGCAGAACGGACTTCCAGGCAGAATGAAAACCAGCCAGATCCGACTGAGTGTGGTGGTGTGGCATGAGGGTCCAGGTCAGTTCAGTTTGACTATGGGGTCTGTGCATATTGCAAGGACCTGAAGATGGGCTGGAAAGTCAGCCAGGGGTCAGATGATAAAAGGTCCTGGGTATAGGCAAAGGGAGGCCAGGTAACCCATTGAAGCAGGAGAGAAAGAAATGGGCTCTGTCTGACAGCAAAGGAGAGGGCATGTTGGAAGGAAAAGAGGCAGCAGGCTGGTAGACAAGAGGGAGCCTACTTGCAGTAAGCAGACAGGCGACCTTGGGCTGTGCCCAGGCGGGGACCAGCAGGGAGCTGCGGTGAGGATAGAGAAACAGGGATGACTGGGGGGATGTGGGGTGGAAGAGAAGCAACGACTGGGAAAAGAGGGAAGTCTGATCTGGGTGTCCCATTCCACAGGGTGCTCTGCTTTTGAAAAGCCAGTAGGCTGTATACTCCTAGTGTGTACACCACTGAATATATAAATATGTGTGTGTGTGTTTATATTATTTCAATTTAATATAAAGTAGAAAACGTCAGGGTAGATAGTTAAGTCTCTCATCTGGGTCTTATCCAGGATACTGAAGTGGCTGTCAGATTTTTTTCCTATATATTTATTTTAAAATGCAGATTTGCTTTGCTTGGAGGAAAGAAGAGGAAGAAAATTAAGTATTGAACCAGACCTTGCAAAATGGGAGTACCTGGCTAGTATCATCACTAACTAGCATTGACTAACCTCTTATTGTATATTTCACGGATTCCAAGGCACCCTTCTTTATATCTTCTGCTTCTGTTAGGTCCATACCATTTCTGTCCTTTATTGTGCCCATCTTTGCATGAAATGTTCCCTTGGTATCTCTAATTTTCTTGAAGAGATCTCTAGTCTTTCCCATTCTATTGTTTTCCTCTATTTCTTTGCACTGATCACTGAGGAAGGCTCTCTCCTTGCTATTCTTTGGAACTCTGCATTCAAATGGGTATATCTTTCCTTTTCTCCTTTGCCTTTCATTTCTCTTCTTTTCATAGCTGTTTGTAAGGCCTCCTCAGACAACCATTTTGCCTTTTTGCATTTCTTTTTCTTGGGGATGGTCTTGATCACTGCCTGCTGTACATTGTCATGAACCTCTGTCCGTAGTTTTTCAGGCACTCTGTCTATCAGATCTAATCGCTTGAATCTATTTGTCACTTCCACTGAATAAGAGATTTGATTTAAATCATACCTGAATGGTCTAGTGGTTTTCCCTACTTTCTTCAATTTAGGTCTGAATTTGGCAACAAGGAGTTCATGATCTGAGCCACAGTCAGCTCCTGGTCTTATTTTTGCTGACTGTTTACAGCTTCTCCATCTTTGGCTGCAAAGAATATAATCAATCTGATTTCAGTATTGACCATCTGGTGATGTCCGTGTGTAGAGTCTTCTCTTGTTTTGTTGGAAGAAAGAGGGTGTTTGCTATGACCAGTGTGTTCTCTTGGCAAAATTCTGTTAGCCTTTGCCCTTCTTCATTTTGTACTCCAAGGACAAACTTGCCTGTTCCTCCAGGTACCTCTTGACTTCCTACTTTTGCGTTCCAGCCCCTTATAATGAAAAGGACACCTTTTTTGGGTGTTAGTTCTAGAAGGTCTTGTAGGTCTTCTTTGAACCATTCAACTTCAGCTTCTTCAGCATTATCAGTTGGAGCATAGACTTAGATTATTGTGATATTGAATGGTTTGCCTTGAAAACGAACAGAGATCATTTTGTTGTTTTTGAGACTGTACCCAAGTACTGCATTTTGAACTCTTTTGTTGACTGTGAGGGCTGCTGCTGCTGCTAAGTTGCTTCAGTCGTGTCCGACTCTGTGGGACCCCATAGACGGCAGCCCACCAGGCTTCACCGTCCCTGGAATTCTCCAGGCAAGAACACTGGAGTGTGTTGCCATTTCCTTCTCCAGTGCAGGAAAGTGAAAGTGAAGTCGCTCAGTCGTGTCCAACACTTTGCGGCTCCATGGACTGTAGCCTACCAGGCTCATCTGTCCATGGGATTTTCCAGGCAAGAGTACTGGAGTGGGTTGCCATTGTCTTCTCCGATGAGGGCTACTCCATTTCTTCTAAGGGATTCTTGCCCACAGTAACTCTTAAAGAGATAGGAATACCAGACCATCTGACCTGCCTCCTGAGAAATCTGTATGCAGGTCAAGAAGCAACAGTTAGAACTGGACATGGAACAATAGACTGGTTCCAAATAGGAAAAGGAGTACGTCAAGGTTGTATATTGTCACCCTGCTTATTTAACTTATATGCAGAGTGCATCATGAGAAATGCTGGGCTGGAAGAAGCACAAGCTGGAATCAAGATTGCCGGGAGAAATATCAATAACCTCAGATATGCAGATGACACCACCCTTATGGAAGAAAGTGAAGAAGAACTAAAGAGCCTCTTGATGACAGTGAAAGAGGACAGTAAAAAAGGTGGCTTAAAGCTCAACATTCAGAAAACGAAGATCATGGCATCTGGTCCCATCATTTCATGGCAAATAGATAGGGAAACAGTGGAAACAGTGACAGACTTTATTTTGGGGGCTCCAAAATCACTGCAGATGGTGAAATCATTGCAGCCATGAAATTAAAAGATGCTTGCTCTTTGGAAGAAAAGCTATGACCAACTTAGCATATTAAAAAGCAGAGATATTACATTGCCAACAAAGGTCCATCTAGTCAAAGCAATGGTTTTTCCAGTGGTCATGTATGGATATGAGAGTTGGAATATAAAGAAAGCTGAGCACTGAGGAACTGATGTTTTTGAACTGTGGTGTTGGAGAAGACTCCTGAGAGTCCGTTGGACTGCAAGGAGATCCAACCAAGTCCGTCCTAATGTAAATCAGTCCTGAATATTCACTGGAAGGACTGATGCTGAAGCTGAAAATTCAATACTTTGGCCACCTGATGTGAAGAACTGACTCCTTGGAAAAGACTTGATGCTGGGAAAGATTGAAGGCAGGAGGAGAAGGGGACGACAGATGGTTGGATGGCATCACTGACTCAATGGACATGAGTTTGAGCAAGTTCCGGGAGTTGGTGATGGACAGGGAGGCCTGGCGTGCTGCAGTCCGTGGGGCTGCAAAGAGCTGGAGACAACTGAGCGAATGAACTGAACTGAAGACACCCTTGTTAAGAAATATTTTAAGGTCTCTGAAATGGGGGTGCATCATACAAAAAGTGATGTCTCAATCAAATAGCTTCATAGGCACTGTTTTCTCTTCATCAGAAACCCATAAACTAATGGTGCAATTATAACCCATGGCGTCTTACATTCAAGAAACAGGGTATTACGTGCTGGGCTCTTAGCTGAGTCCTGTATGTACATTCGTCGTGTCATCCTCACATTGTATGAGTCATCAGCTGTTGTTAACCCTGTTTCCCAGATGAGGAGCTGAGGCGTGGAGCAGGAAGTTCATTTGCTCAAGGTCACCGAGCTTGTCAGAGGTGGACTCAGGATTCTACAGTTTGTTGTGATCCACATAGTCAAAGGCTTTAGCGTGGTCAGTGATGCTGCAGCTGAAAGCTCCAATAATTTAGCCACCTGATGTGAAGAGCCCACTCATTGGAAAAGCCCCTGATGCTGGGAAAGACTGAAGGCAGGAGGAGAAGGGGGCGACAGAGGACGAGATGGCTAGATGGCATGGCTGACTCAATGCACATGAGTTTGAGCAAGCTTTGGGAGATGGTGAAGGACAGGCAAGCCTGGTGTGCTGCAGTCCATGGGTTCGCAAAGAGCGAATGAGCAACTGAGCAACTGAACAACAACAGGATTCCAACCTGTTTCACTTAAAAACTGCAGGTGGAGGGGGGGGAGGCGGATTTTTGGATAAAAGCAAGAACAAGTCCAGGGCATGAGACTGCCTAGTCAACCACAGCCGCCATCACCCTGCCGGCCACCTTTCGATGCTGCCTCTTGTCACCAGCCCCCCGCCCTGGCCCCCACGTTGCCGTCTTGGCCCCAAACCCTAGGATTCTTTTCCCCTCCTTGGAGGGCTCTGGGTCTAACATCTGTAGTGACTTCCCTCCCCCACAGAGAGGATGGGGCTGGGAGGAGATCTCAGGGGAGAGGGGAAGAAATTCCGAGCCCAGCTGGTTTCCCTCACACAATGCAGATTTGCTTAAATGGGAATTAGGATTAGTGCCGGATTTCACCTCTCCTGGCAGGCTGGTAATAAACTAATCTCCTCTCAGGCTGCAGGAAGACAGAATTCCATCGAAGACTGAAGACAGCTTCGGGCTCAGGAGTGCAAAACCCGAAAAGTAATTTTGTTGTTGACGGGCCTTGCTCGCACCTCCTGACACACAGCCTGCGGCTCCTTCCCAGCGTGGCTGCAGCCTTTAATTTTGTTAATGTGTGACATTCACCCAGGCTGTGTGGCTGACGGGCACACTTGACATTAATACGTGTTCCTCGCGGTCCCTAGAGCTCATAGAAGCTCATTATCAGTTCTGAGCCTGTAAATGTAGTTCCTGGGCTCAGGTGGGCCAGGAACACAGAGATGCTCCGGGAAAGTGGAACAGTGGACAGCTACGTAAGCCAAGAAATAAACTCCTGCCTCATCCAGGGAACACGACCTCCCAGGCCACCGGGAGGTGAGCAGAAAAGCAACTCTGAGTTCAAGTTTGCATTCAAGCAAAGGGGCTCCTGCCCTGCTATTTGAAGGGAGTTAATCCAGTATTGTGGGGCTTCCCTGGTGGCTCAGCACTAAAGAATTCACCCGCCAATGCAGGAGACTTGGGTTTGATCCCTGGGTTGGGAAGATCCCCTGGAGAAGGAAATGGCAACTCACTCCAGTATTCTTGCCTGGGAAATCCTGTGGACAGAGGAGCCTGGTGGGCTACAGTCCATGGGGTCGCAAAAGAGTCAGACACGACTTAAGTGACTAAACAACAACAACAATAGGGAGAAGGCAGTTTGTCAAATGTGATGTTTGCAGAGCCTCTGCCTGGCCGTCCACCTTCGAGGCATCCAGGCTTTGAAAGTGCTTGAAACCATCCACACAGAAATGAGTGCATCAGCGGGACCATGGCCACACGGTGGTAACAGCCAGAAATGGAAATACTCACTATGCATGGTGGGCGAGGGGAGGGATTGTGGTCCACACCTACCGTGGATACTGTGCGACTGTGAAGAAGACTCCAGAAGATGCCTGTGTGCTCACTTGCAGCGGTGGACATGGTCTCACGGAGAGCTGGGGTGGTATAACACGTGGAGATTTCGCGGTCTGCCTGTGGGCCACTGTGGGTACATGCTTATCACACATGTACACAAATACGGTGCTAGTGGTGAAGAACCTGCCTGCCAGTGCAGGAGACATAAGAGACGCAGGTTCGATCCCTGGGTGGGGAAGGTCCCCTGGATGAGGGTATGGCAGCCCACTCCAGTATTCTTGCCTGGAGAATCCCATGGACAGAGGAGCCTGGTGGGCTACAGGCCATGGGATCACAAAGAGTCAGACATGACTGAACCGGCTTAGCATGCACACACACACATATGTGATTACATGGCCTGTAGCCTGGAAGGTCATATCACAGAGATTGCACAGTGAGTCTATCTGTTAAACAGGATAAATGAGTATGGAAATACTTGCACTTTTGTAGTTAAAAATGAAAATTATGTACATATACATCCTTATCCATATGTGTATGGATGCATATGGAGACGGATATGACTGTAGGTGTATCTGTACATGTATATGTATCATGAATTCCTCTGTAGCTTTAGTCTGGCCCATGACACTCGAGGCCCCCTGGGCTGACACCACTTGGGTGGATGTCTGAGGCATCCAAATAAATAGCCAAATTAGGTAGCCAAATAAAACGAGGTCATGTCCTCCAGCCAAGCCTTGTTCCCCATCAGTTAGCAGAGAGTTCTGAGAACTTCTTTTATGCATAGGGTGCGCTGGTGCTGGGACCTACAGGGCAGACCTTGAACTCATTGCTCTCCTTGAACTAGGCCTCCCCCACCATGGACAGGGCAGTTTCAAGGGCTTGACTTCCCTGAGTGTTGTCCCGGGTCTGTCCCTTTTCAGCAGTATGGCCATATGGGCAAGTTAACGCCTCGGAATTCATCGTGGTCCTCATTCCTAACGGGGCCATACTTTCTCATGAGATTGTTGAGGGTGTTGGGATTATTGTCATTATTATTTGAGGCAACATGAAATTTAATCGGGGCTTCTGCGCGGACGGGTCATTGGAAGGCAGGGATGGGGGCCCCCGGCCCTCCCTGTTTCTGCTCAGCTGTGTCTTTTGCTCAGCTGGGCATGTGAACGAGCTGGTCCCCTGGAACCGGCCTAAGCCTTGGCTGACAGGTATGCCGCCTGCACGCAGTGAATTTGATCCTTCTCCAGTGACCTTCGAACTCTTCGTGAAACTGACAGAGAGGAGGTGGGGCGTGTGGGGAGAGGCTGGATTTCTGGGTCCTGGGCTCTGGAGCTGAGTTGTTTTTCTCACCATCAGAGTGTTCTCCGCTTACTACTTACCTGTGTCTGAAGACCAGATCTTGAAAGTGTGGGTCTGCCCCAGAGCCTGCATTCATTAAGCAATGATTAATTCGCTTTCGCATTTTCAAAATGACTCAGAGAGGCTTTACTTCGCCTGAGGAAAGTGGAGTCCCCACACCAAGTTGATAACATTCTAGCTAGAAGCAAAGAGATGCAGTGTGGTGCTGCAATCAGCCTGCTCCGTGTTATCACAGGGCCGTTGTACAGGCTCCCAGACTGAAAATACACCCTGAGCCCTAGGCAATGGGGACACCATCCTGGGACCCTCGGTGGGGCTGGGTGCTTGCTTCTGTCTTGCTGGGCCCTGTCTGGCTTCTGTATCACCTCTCGCAGAGATGGGAGGAGAGAGTAGGTGAACATCTAAGCGACGTGGCCCCCAGAAGCCGCATGCCCCCCATCCCTTGCCTTATTTGTTTATTTTTGGCGGTGCTGGGTCTTCGTTGCTGCATGGGCGTCTTCTCCAGGTGGGGCGAGTGGAGGCCACTGTCTGATTGTGGTGTGCAAGCTTCTCATTGCGGCGGCTTGTCTGGTGTGGACCACGGGGTCCAGGACACACGGGCTCAGTAGTCGAGGTGTGTAGGATCTTCCCAAATCAGGGATCGAACCCGTGCCTCCTGCGTTGACAGGCGGATTTTACCCCTGAGCCACCAGGGAAGCCCCCCTTAGCCTTTTAAAATGTATTTTTCTCTATCCTCCTTCTAGAGTTTATCCTGAAGCCACTATCAGAAAGAGACCTCAGGAGAATCTTGACACTCCAGGCAGAAGACACCAATTGAAAAAGGTACGGTTGGTGCCCTGGAGGCGTGGATCTCAACTTATTCAAATAGGAGGGTCGAATCTTCTCTCCTCTCCCTGCTCTCAGACCCTCTGTGGCTGAGTGAGAAAGCTCTCAGTTCATGCTGGAGGCTGCAGGGCAGGCGAAGGGCGGCTTTCCTCTTGTCCTCACCCCCAGATATTTGCTCCCTGCTGGGAGCAAAGGTGAGGGGTGAGGGATGAGGAGGAGGCTGACGCTGAAGAGGGAATCTCACCAGACTGGGTGCTACCCCACTGCGGGGCGGAAGGTCAGGGTTGGTCCTGAGACAGCCCAGGAGGTTGAGGGTTGAAGGGCTGGAGGAAGTGAGCCGTCTGGGGGAAGCAGAGTTCCTGGAGGCTCACAGAGGGTCTCCCCTCTGTCAAGGACCCCTCCCTCCCCTCCCCCACATGCCCCTCCCCAACACCTCCTCCACACCTCTCCCCTACACCCCCCTACCCCACCCCTCCCCCGCACCCACCATAATCTTGGGATTGTGGGAAGGAAATACCTTCCTAGGGTGATTTCCACCCGTCTCTCCCCTCCTCCTCTCCCCCATCCCAAGACTCTCTTTTTGGATAAAGTTTAAATCCACAAGTACTAGGATCAGTCATCACATACCACGATGGAATTGGGAATGGAAAAGCCTTGGTCTGCTTCTTGGGTTCTGGAAGCTTCTTGGCTGCTCACCATCCCAGGTGTGGTGAGAGGCCGGCTCGCCTCATTTTTTCCCTGAAGGTTCCTGAATGAGAAGCCAGGATGTTTGGCTTCTGGTTCTCAGTCTGTGCCTTATTTCCTCATCTGTAAAAATGGGGCAGCAGTGACTCAAATCTCTGTTCCAACCACACGTCCCCGGTTGCTGAGGTCCCAAGACCAGGGCTGAGCTAGAGGAAGGGACAGGTGGTAGTGTCGGGGTGGGGGGAGTGGCAGGGAGGCAGAGGTTTGGTCAAGTCTGTGGCGAGGAGAGGGGATTGGAAAGCTCTGAGGGATCTGATGGCCTGTCTTGAGTAAAGGATGACGCAGACCCTCAGGGGAAAGAGCACAGGTGCAGACCACAGAGATGTAGACGGAACTGTGTTTGAGTCCCTGCTAATCAGAAGAGTCAGATTTACTAACCTTGACTGAAGCTTCTCCATGCCAAGTGCAAGGTTAAGTTGCAGTTCCTGTACCAACAGCCCTACTGTCACCTCCATCTTAGGGAAGAGAAAACCAGGTCTCAGAGAAGTTAAGTGACTCACTCAAGGTCACACAGCACTGTGTGGCTGAATTTGAAGCACCTCCCTGAACTACCCGACCATTCTTGTGCATTTTGCTTACTGGTTCTATGACTTGAATCTTAAGGTCAAAAAATTCCTTGAAACTAAATCACATCTCTGAACTTCATTTCTTGAAAAAGACATGAACGTCTTTTAAACAATTTTTTTTTTTTTTAAGTTTGGGTTCTTGTTAAAATCTCTGTGGGTCTTGGATTTCTGGTGCCCGTGATTGGGTTTGTACTTGGTCATTTTCTGAGTCACTAATCCGATATTCCACCAGTTTCCAAGCTTGTCCTGTCAACGGTGGAGTGTGCCTCCTGGCTGGCTGGGGTTATTTTAGGTTGAAATCCGAGGCAGGGTGGCCAGGTCCTAGCAGCAGATAAAGCAGGACCAGGTCAAGGGCCACCCAAGTGGACAAGGCAGAGGGGGCACTGAGGCCAGGAATCGGGGGTGGGGGGCTTCTCTGGAGCCCCCACAGCATCTGTCCTGCAGCTCCCCGGGTTCCACCAGCCACCTCGGCCATAATATTCTGTGTAAACCTCCTGATCCCCACAGGAAGCAATCACCTTATCAGAGCCTGGATTCCTGCCTGATTTTCTTAATCAGGGGAAGGCGCTGAAGTGAGTCAGAAGTAGCTTAACTTCCTTAGGATCTTTCTTTAAGGGATGTTTCTCCATCAGGGGAAGCCTTGGGGCTTGGATGGGAGGAAAGAGTCTCTTGAAGTACAGAAAGAAAAACAGTAAGGAGGCTCTTGATCTTGGTTTACCATCAGCAAGGCTGCTGAGACAGCAGTGATCTCGTCTGGCCTCTGTTGTTAATCAGGAAACAGAAATGTTATAGTCACAGGGAGCACGTAAAGATGACCATCAGCTACGGGCAGACAGGCGTGCACTGTTGTGGGGAATGTTTGCCGGCCTCTCGTAGCCAGACTGACGGAGGCTGAGTCCCAGCTCCGCCCTTCAGTAGCCGTTTGACTCCAGACGAGTGCTTTGATCACCCAGAATGATCTCAGTTTTCTTATCTATTAAGTGGGCAAATAGCACGCACCCTCACTGGGTGGTCGTAAGGGCCAGGAAATAGCCAGCGCGATGCTCCTGTTTGCTTTGAACGAGGGTCGCTCCCTGGAATGATGTGGGTGGCCTTCCGAGGTGACCTCTGTGAAGAGGCTTGGGCTCTTGACATGAGAAAGCTGGGTGTTTGTGAGCACACAGTGGGGTCACCCTGGAGACACATACCTCTTTCTGGACGTGATCTAAAAATGGCCCAAGAGGAAGCGCCTGGATTGTATCAGCTCTCTGTTCTGACACTCCTGGGGCGTGAGGCCATGTCGGGTGTGAACAGTTCTTCCTGAGCCTTAATTCCATGGTTTACGTTTGACTCCCAGTGATCTTTCCTGGACCCTTTCTGGAGATAATCACGGATCCTCCCCACCTCCCGAGAGGCAGCGATTAGTAAGCTCTTTTTAAGGACAGTTGGGATTTTGGAAAGTGGTAAATTATTCTAGGATTCACCTCTGAAAAGCAGCAAGGTTAGGACCCAAACCCAGGGTTCCTGCCCTAAAGAGAGCGTGTTTGCCATAGCACCCCACAGCACCCACAGCCCCCTCACAGGCACTTGTTCACATTTCCAGAGGCACACTGTGTATGTCCTTAGGGACGCCACATAGCGCTACAGTGATTCCCCGTTGTGCCCACAGAGGCACCTAAGACGTTCATGAAGCAGCCCCCGGACTCACGTCATCCCATGGCGTTCATGGTGGTCCCCACGTGGCTTAAGAGCGCCCTGCATGCCTGCAGTGACGCACCGTGGCAGGCACCCACAGTGGCACTGCTCCTGTGTTCTCCACCCAGGAAGAATGGGGAGTCCCTTGATGTTTTTATCTCCCCAGCCAGCCCTTTACAGCAGGCTGCGCAAATGAGTGATGGCAGCTTCCTGGAAGCCTCCAGGTCATCCTCCTGCTGAGATCTCCCAGCAGGAAGCAGGTGGCTGGCGGGTGGTGGGTGGTGGTGAAGAAGGCCTGGCTGCCACCGCCTAGAGCCTCTACCCACTTACCTATTCTCCCTTCTGTTGCTTGTGCTTTCGGTGTCACGTCTAAGACTCCGTTGCCAAATCCAAACTAATAAAGATTCACCTCGTGTTTTCTGCTGAGAGTTTTAAGACCTTAGCTCTTAAATTTAGGCCATCGATTCATTTTGAGTTAATTTTTCTATATGGTTTGAGGTAGGAGTCCAACTTCATTCTTTGGCACTTGAATATCCTTGGACTACCATTGAAGAGACCGTTTTCCCCCATTGCATAGTCTTGGCACCCTTGTTGAAAGTTCATTGGCCATAGGTGTATAGGTTTGTTTCTGAATTCTCAATTCCATCCCACTGATCTATTTGTTGTTGTTTAGTGTATAAGTCTTGTCCAACTCTTTGTGACCCCATGGACTGCAATTCACCAGGCTTCCCTGTCCTTCACTGTCTCCTGGAATTTGCTCAAACTCATGTCCATTGAGTCAGTGATTCCATCCAGCCATCTCATCCTCTGTTGTCCCCTTCTCCTCCTGCCCCTAATCCCTCCCAGCATCAGAGTCTTTTCCAGTGAGTCGGCTCTTCACATCAGGTGGCCAGAATATTGGAGCTTCAGCTTCAGCATCAGTCCTTCCAATGAATATTCAGGGTTGATTTCATTTCGGATGGACTCGTTTGGTCTCCTTGCTGTCCTCTGGTCTGTATGTCTATCCTTATGCTGTTACCAGCTGTTTTGATCACTGGAGCTTTATGTGTAAATTTTAAGAAGAGTATTAGTATATTTTAAAACTCCCCAGGTAATTCCAATGTACAACCATGATTGTGCACTGCTGGTGTTTTAAGGAAGATAAAGCACAGTCAGGGAGGCTGGTTGGGAGCCTGCCAGGATGATCCAGGGCAGAGAAGATGTAACCCTGAACTAAAGCTTCAGTCACTAAGGTGAAGAGGCCATGATAAGGTTGAAAGAGGTTAATGGGGGAGATATCCTGATTTTCCTTGATTCTGGAAAGGCTTCAGAGATGCCAAACAAAAGACAGTGGTCCAGGTGAGTCTGACTAACCTCTTACCCAACCCTAGTGTGATTTGGAGGAAGACCTGAGTCCCAATCCAGCTCATCTGCCTGTGACTCATGACAGTAACCTGGTCCTTCTCTGCCCTCCAGGGTATTGCCCATACCAAACCTTTCCTTTCTTTTCTTTTTCAAGTTGTTTAAAATTTGCAACAAGTTCATCCCAGGACCACACACACATTGTCCCTGTGTTTTTCCCTCTGAAATGTCCTCTCTCCCTGACCTGGTTGGCTGTGAGAACAAGGCCAGACCGACCCTTCACTCGGTGGGGTGACCACTCCTTCACATCATGGATAGTTAATAATAAGTCTAAACTTCCTCATCTAAAAATAAGCAAAGTATTACTTTTCTGTTCATGTAGCAAAAATGAGCATAACATGCCCTTAAAAGGTTTTATTTTTTTTTTTTAAGAAATGACATATATCCACACTATGAATCACAGCTGAAGAACTTTCAAATAGCAAGATGTGGCAAAGAGGGAGGGAGTATTCATTTTCAGATGCGTTTCAGCATCACAGAGGGGAAATGCCTTGCCCAAAGCCGCAGAGCTTTGGAAGGAGATGGCCTTAGTGTGCAGGTCTTCTGACCTGGACTGGTGATCATCCTGCTGCACCCAGCCACCGTTTTCATTGGTTAACAGTGTAAACTAGGGCTTCCCTGGGTGGCTCAGCGGTAAAGAGTACACCTGCCAACGCAGGAGACACGGGCTCCATCCCTGATCCGGGAAGATCCCACATGGCGCGGAACAACTAAGCCCGCGCCCCACAGCTACTGAGCTCTAGAACCCAGGAGTTGCAACCACTGAGCTCAACATGCGGCAGCTGCTGAAGCCTGCACACGCTAGAGCCGGTGCTCCACAGCAAGAGAAGCTACCGCCATCAGAAGCCCACGCACCACAGCAGAGAGCAGCCCCCACTCGCAACTAGAGAAAGCCTGTGCACGGCAAAGAAGACCCAGCACTACCAAAAATAATTTAAAAAAACACGTGTAAACTAATGTATGTTCATTAATAGCCTACAAATAAAGAAAAAAGCCCAAATCAGCCGGCAGTGCGCCTTTGGTGGCCGTGGCAGTGTATTGTCTGCCCAGAGCTGTTGATGTGAGATGTGAATGGAGACGCTAACTGTGCTTTAGGGTTTGCCACGACGCCTTCCTTTTCTGGGCCACAGGCAGGGCTGTGTTGTGGGATGGAGGCAGGAGAGTGGGGTCTGGACTCTGAAGCTGTTTTCTCTTTTAAAGTACACTTTGTTTTCTAGAGCAGTTTCAGATTCATAGCAAAATGGAGGGGAAAGTGCAGAGACTTCTCATATTCTCTCTGTCTCTGTGCATTCCTACACACACATGCAGCCACCCCCACTACTGACATCCCACACCCAGCGGTACATACATTACAGTCGAGGAACCTACGCTGACACATTGTTATCACCCAAAGCCCATAGTTTATGCTGTGGTTCTCTGCTGGTATTGCATATTCATTTTATGGGTTTTGACAAATGGATAATGATGTATCCGCCATCACAGTATCATACAGAGTAGTTTCACTGCCCTAAAAATCCTCTGTGCTCCACCAATTCATCCTCCCCCCACTACTGAACCCTGGAAACCTCTGATCTTTCTACCATCTCTGTAGTTTTGCCTTTTTCCTGCATGTCATAGAGTTGGAATCATACGTATGGAGCCTTTTCAGATTGACTTCTTTCACTTAGTAATGTGCGTTTAAGGTTCTTCCATGTCTTTTCATGTTTGGATAGTTCAGCTTCTTTTTTTCCCCTATTTTTTATTGTGGTGAAATATATATAACAGAATTTAATGTTTTAACCATTTGAAGTGCACAGTTCAGTGATATTAAGTGCATTTAAAATTGCTGTGCAACCATCCCCACCATCCATCTCCAGAATGCCTTTCATCTTGTAAAAATAAACATTAAACAATAATTTCCTATTCCCTTCTCCTCCCAGCCTCTGGCAAACCCCATTCGTCTTTCCTGCTGCCATGATTTTAACTTCTTTAAGTGCCTTATAGAAGTGGAATCATCCATTATTATTATTTTTGTAACAGCTTATTTCACTTAGTGTAATGTCCCCAAGGTTTGTCCATGTTGTAGTGTATGACAGAATTTCCTGCCTTTTTAAAGCTGAGCAATATTCCTCTGTATGTGTGAACCACATCTTGCTAATCCATTCATCTGCTGATGGACCCTTGGAGTGCATCCACACTTTAGCCATTGCCAGTAATTCTGCTAAGCTCATTTCTTTTTAGCACTGAATAGTATTCCATTGTCTGGTTGTACTACAGTTTATTTATCCATCATCTACTGAAGGATATCGGGCTTCCCTGGTGGCTCAGACAGTAAAGAATCTGCCTGCAATGCAGGAGACCTGGATTCGATCCCTGGGTGAGGAAGATCCCTTGGAGGAGGGTATGGCAACCCACTCCAGTATTCTTGCCTGGAGAATCCCCATGAACAGAAGAGCCTGGCGGGCTGCAGTCCATTGGGTCGCAAAGAGTCGAATATGACTATGTGACTAAGCACAGCACAACTGGAAGATATGTTGTCTGCTTTCGAGTTTTGGCAATTATGGGTAAAGCTACTGTAAAACTTCTGCAGGTTCTGGTGTGGACGTAAATTTTCAGCTCATTTGAGTAAATGCTAAGAAGCACAACTGCTGGATTATACAGTAAAAGTTTGCTTAAGTTTGTGGGAAACTGCCAAGCTCTCTTCCAAAGTGGCTGTACTAGTTTGCCTTCCAAACATCAGTGGATGAGAGTTGTTGTTTCACTTCTTTCTCAGCATTTGGTGTCAGTGTTTTGGATTTTGGCCATTTTTACAGGTGTTTAGCAGTATCCAATTTTGTTTCAGTTTGTACTTCTCTGATCACATATGGTGTAAAGCATCTTTTTATATGCTCATTTTCCATCTGTGGATCTTTGGTGAGTTGTCTGTTCAGGTCTTTTGCCATTTTTAAATTGAGTTGTTTGTTTACTTATTGTTTGGTTTTACAACAAAGCAAGTTTACGAATTTACAAGTTCCTTGTATATTTTCAGTAATAATTCTTTATCTATGCATCTTTTGTAAACATTTTCTTCCAGTCTGTGACTTCTTGTTTTCTTGACAATGTCCTTCAGAGAACAGAATTTTAAACTTTTAATCAAGTCTAGCTGATCAATTATTTCTTTCATGGATTATGATGCTGTATCTGAAAAGTCATTGCTCTACCCAAAGTCATGTAGATCTTTCTCCTGTGTTATCTTTTAGGAGTCTCATAGTTTTGTATTTTATGTTTAGGTCTGTGATCCATTTTGAGTTAATTTGGGGGATAGTTATAAGATCTGTGTCTATATGTGTGTGTACGTGTATGTATATATATATATTTTGCTTGTGGATATTCAGTTGTTCCAGCACCATTTGTGGAAAAGACAACTTCTCCACTACATTCCTTTTGCTTCTTTGTCAGAGATCCGTTTGCTGTATTTATGTGGGTCTGTTTCTGCTCTTTATTCTTTTCCATTGATTTATGTGTTCACTGTTTTGCCAGGACCACACTGTTTTGATTACTGTAGCTTATAAGTCTTGAAGGCAGTAGTGCCCGTCTTATGACTTTGTTCTTCTTCTTCATTGTAATGTTGGCTAGTCTGGGTCTTTTGCTTCTTTATGAGACTTTAAAATCAGTTTGCAGGTATCCACAAAACAACTTTCTGGAGTTTTCTCTGAGGTTGTATTGAATCTATAGATCAAATTGGGAAGAACTGACATCTTGACGATGCTGAGTCTTTTCTGTCCATGAGCATGGACTATCTCTCTAATCATTTAGTTTCTTCTCTGATGTCTCTCATCATAGTTTTGCAGTTTTCCTCATATAGATCCTTTACATATTTTGTTGGAACTATACCTAAGTATTTCATTTCTTTGGGTGCCAATGGAAATGTATACTTTTTTAAAAATTTCAAGTTCCACTTGTTCACTGCTTGTGTATAGGGGAGCAATGGACTTTTATCTGCTAAGCTTGTATCCTGCAACCTCACTTTACTATAAATACTTATGAGTTCCAAGCAGTTTTCGGTCAGTTTTTTCAAATTTTAAAGATAGACAATCATGTCATATGTGAACAAAGACAATTTTATTCTTTCCTTCCCAATCTGTAAGATTAAAATACCCATAGAAAGTGGAAAAGTTTCCTTCCTAATACATGAAAATAAAAAAGTCTATGTCTTATTGCACTAGCTAGGACTTCCAGTACAATATTGAAAAGCAATGGTGAGAAGGGATGTACTTTCCTCGTTTCTCAATGGGAGCATTTCTAGCTTTTCACCATTAAGGATGATGTTAGATATGGAGTTTTATAGGCATTCCTTATCAAGTTGATAAAATTTCCCTCTATTTCTCTAGTCTTCTGAGAGTTTTATTATGAATGGATATGGGATTTTGTCATGCTGTTTTTATATCTATTAATGTGATCATGTGATGTTTCTTCTTTAGCCAATTGATAAAATGGATTACTTTAGCTGGTTTTTGAATATTGAACCAGCCTTGTATATCTGGGATAAATCCCACTTGGCCATATCGTATAATTCTTTTTATACTTTTTTCAATTCTATTTGTTCATATTTTGTTGACGATTTTTACGTGTATGTTTGTGAGATATTTGTCTCTAGTTTTCTTGTAGTGTCTTTTTCAGTTTTGCCATGCCAAGTCGCTTCAGTCACGTCCAGCTCTTTGCGACCTCATGGACTGTAGTCCACCAGCTCCTCTGTCTATGGGGATTCTCTAGCAAGAATACTGAAGTCGGTTACCACTTCCTTCTCCAGGGGTTCTTCCCAACGCAGGGATCAAACCCGAGTCCCTCATTGCAGGCAGATTCTTTACCATTTGAGCCACCAGAGAAACTCAAAAGTCACTCAGTCATATCTGACTCTGCAACCCCATGGACTATACAGTCCAAAGAATTCTCCAGGCCAGAATACTGGAGTGGATAACCTTTCCCTTCTCCAGGGGATCTTCCCAACACAGGGATCGAACCCAGGTCTCCCACATTGCAGGCAGATTCTATACCAGCTGAGCCACAAGGGAAGTCCAAGAATACTGGAGTGGGTAGCCTATCCCTTCTCCAGCAGATCTTCCTGACCCAGGAATCGAACCAGGGTCTCCTGCATTGCGGGCAGATTCTTTACCTACTGAGCTATCAGGGAAGCCCTGTTTTCACTTTTGGTATTAGGTTAATACTGGTCTCATCGAATGAGTCAGAACGTATTTTCTCTGCTAGTATTTTTTGGAAGAGATTGTTGTGAATTGATATATTCCTCCTTAAATGTTTGGTAGAATTCACCAGTGAACCCATGTGTGCCTAATGTTTTCTTGTTTTGACAGGTTATTAATTATTGATTCAAAATGTTTAATAGGTACAGGCCTATTCAGATTGCATATTTCTTTTTGTAGGATTTTTGGCAGATTGTGTCTTTCAAGAAATTGGTCTGTTTCATCTAGGTTATCAAATTTATGGGCATAGAATCATTCACAGTATTCTTTGATTTCCCTTTTCATGTTTGTAGAAACTATAGTGATGTCCTCTCTTTCATTTCTGATATTAATAATTTGTATTTTCTCTCTTTTTTTCTTAGCCTGGCTAGAGGTTTTTTCATTTTTGCCAGTTTTCTCGAAGAACCAGCTTTTGATTTTGTTGATTTTCTGTATTGATTTTCTCTTCTTTGAAGCCTGTGTTTTAATCATGGATGTGTCACTAACTGACATGGATCTGAGGGGTCTTGAGGCTAAGTCCCTCCCATTCTTTGAGTCTCAGTTTCCACATCTGCAAAATGGGTGTGATGACAGCAATGCTTTGCCCAGAGTTAGTCTGAGGGAAGATGTTAAATGTAAGTCCACTGTGTTGATTCTGTAAATACTGTTGAGCCTCTGGTATGTATGTACCAGGTTCTGCTTTATATGCTAGGAATGTAGTATTGTGAACAAAACAGCAAAGTCCCTGCCCTCGTGGAGCTTGGACTCAAGTTGGAGGAGACAGAGATCAGACAAATGAACTGAGTGTCAGACAGTATTACAGGCAGGAAGAGAAAGGGAGGGGCCAGGGATGTGCTCTTTCGGATAAGGCATCCCGATCAGATGTCATTTGAACAGAGACTTGCAGGGAGTGAGCCTGGACTTCATCTGTGGGAAGAGCTTCCTGGTGAAGGGAACAGCAAGAGTAAGGGCCACAATGGCAGCTGGCACGTTGGAGGATCAGCAAGGAGGCCGCAGTGATAGAGCGAGGGAAGTAAGGAGAGGGGGGAGGCCAGGAGGGAGCTGCCAGTCAGGTGAGGACTGTGGATTTGGATTCTAAGTGTGATGGGAAGCCAGTGTACAAGGAGGAGACAGGACCCAGTAAAATAATACATTTTACCAAGATCACTCTGACTGCGGAATAGAGGACAGATTATAGGGGACAAGGAGACTGGGGTAGAGACTGATCCAGGCCAGAGATGAGGTGATTTGGAAGGACAAAAGGGTGGTGGAGGTGCTTTGAAGCCAAATCATTCATCATCTGTTTGGAAAGTAGAGCTGACAGACTAACTGATGAGGAGGAAGAGGAACAGAGGCGTCATGGATGACTAGAGTTTTGTGCCTGTAAGTGGAGACGCCTGGGTGGCTGGGCTTCAGTGAGGGATGAGGGACACGTGCATACCGAGCTCTCTTTTGAGCCATTTTAAGGTGGGACATGGATCCATCCAAATGGAGGTGGCAAAAACACGAATGAAGGTATATACCTGGAGTTCAGGGGCGAGGCCTGTGCTGAAGAGACAAGTCTGGGACCCATCAGCTGACGAGTATTTCCAGCCTTCATCCCTAATGAGACCCCCTCGGGGTGAGTGTAGATGAAGAAGATGATGGAGCAGTGCAGGGTCTTGGAGAACCTGTAGAAGGTACCCGCTGCGGCTACCCAGAGCTGCCCAGAGGGCGGCCCGGCTGGGACCCCAGGGTGAACAGATCTTAGTTTTGCATTGTCCAGGGAACTGTTGCGGAAGAGAAGCCAGCTGCAAGAGCAAGCCCAGGCTTAGCTTGCCCTGAAGGTGAGTGCTGTTCAACTATCGGTGCTCGACAGAAGCTAGAATGGGGCAGCCGGATGAGGTACCTAGGATATGCAACACCCGGGGAAGATGGCTTTTAAGCCCTGTCATCTCTGTACAACAAAATTATTTTCAGTAATAGTGATGAAATAAAGCCAATTCCAATAATGGCCAGAAAAAGCGAAATGTTCCTTTCAATGGACTTTATATACAGAACCATGCCAGTCAACAAATGTTACAGCAGCAAAAAATAGCGGGGGGGGGCGGGGGGGGAAGGAATGAGTTCATACTTTTTAATTAAATTAATGGTTTTTTTTGAAAAAAGAGAAGAAATTGCACAAAGGAAGTTCCAAAAGTGTGAACCCCGCAAGGCTGGGAGAATGAACAGAGGTGGCTGCCTTGGCAATACTCTGTTTCAATGTCCTTGCAGCCACCGCCCTGTCATTGCCTCGTTCAAGTCTGCTATTGAAGACTTGAAGATCTGGCATCTGTGAGAATGTCTAGTATCAAAGGAGCTGGTACAAAGAGAACTAGTACAGAGCACTAGTCTTGGAACCACCCCGTACGGACAGAACTCGCTCGGCTCTGAATCCTTTTTCTCACAACGAGCTTGTGCAGCAGAATCGGCTCGTGTTGGCGTCCGCTGTACCAGAGGTTGTCCTCTGAGCTCACATCCATGTAAGCACAATATTTATGAAAGGTCAAGTAATAAAAATGTGCTTATGTGGAGCTTCCACACATATTATTAAAACTCAGTCGTGATTACAGCAGTTGTTTAGAACTTGGAACAACAAGATTGTTTTTTTTTCAAGGCAGTACGTTTCATCATTGACGTTGTTTAGCACTGTCAGGTTTTAGCTGGTTTTATGTTTGTTTTAAATTTTCCTGCAGACAATTCATCCCCTATTGCCTACACCTTGTGCAGACTGCCCCTACAACCCGGCCCTTGGGAGATATTGCAGGAAACGAATGGGCCTCTTGTCCTGGGCAGTGGAGGGGAGGCCGGCGGAGGACTCTGAAGAGGTGATGCTGTGGACGGGCTCTGCTGTGTGACCAGCTAGTTTCCAGGTGGAAATAGGTGCAGAAAGGCCTTGCAGGTGTCCTGTATACACTGAGGAGGACCCTGAGTAGGTTGGCTGCTGCTGCTGCTGCTGCTGCTAAGTCGCTTCAGTCATGTCTGACTCCATGCGACCCCAGGCGCTAATTCCTGAAGGCCACCCTGGGTCTGAGGACATCTATGTACAGTCTAGCATAACAGAGAGCCGGACACAGAAAGCTGCCTGCATGGAGTGACAGTTTGCTCTGGTGGATATGAGCCGACATCCCCTCTGGAGTTGCACCCAGCCCTGCTCAGTGGGATCCCTGCTCTCCTCCTCCCCTCCCTCTCTCTCCTTCCCTTTCCTTTTTCTGCAGAGCAGTCCATGAAGACAGCCGTTCTAATGAAAAATCTCATAAATACCAGGAGATAAGCATCCAGGACCTTGGGTTTTTATTTCTGCCAAGACTCCCCGGAGAGCCTCCTTGGTAGGAAATATCCCTTCAGAGCTGAGATTTTTCTCCCGGGCTTCAAAAACAGTGCTGGCTTCTTAGGGATACAACATCTGTTTAAACTGAACTTGAACCGGGAAGCAGGCGTGTCTCCCACAGGAGGGGGACAGGGTGGAGCAGGAGGGTGCGGAATCTGCTCTCTGGCCTAGGAAAAGCTCCCCAGGCCTGTTCCTCCTTCTTGCAGTGCATCCTCCTGCTGGGGGTGGCTCTGGGTAAATGCAGAGCTCTGAGGGGGCGGAGGCTACAAGGGTCTCAGACCTGAGACTGGGCTTTCTTTTGCCTGTTCCCCAAATAGCCCCCCAGCCCATGACTGCCAAGGCCTCCACACCCAGGGGAGGGAGCAAGGAGACCTGGGTGACAGAGCAGCTTCTGCAGCCTGGGCGGTCCTCTGGGCCCTGGGAGCCCCTTTCCAAGCCCAGATATCCCAGCTCTTGGCATTTATACCAACAAATCCTCTCTCTCTCTCCCCCCACCCCCTTTCTTCTTTCCTTTTTCCCTTCATCATTCGCTGAGCATCCTCTGGGATACAGGAATTAAAAATCCCCGGTCCATAACTTCAACGAGCTTGAAATCTGGTAGAACAACCTGATTGCTCTCCAAGATAAGAAATTCGAGCGCTTTGTGTGCCTGGGCGGGCGTGCCAGCACACACTGTTATTGTTCAGGCCGTGAAACAACATTAGAGAGAGCTTGGGAAATGGAGGGAAGAGAACTCGGGCAGTGCCCCTCTCAGGACAAGAGGCCCACTCGCTTCCTGCTTTTGTTCCCACTCAGGCACACATACAGCAGAGATGCCTCCAGAAAGTTCGCCGAGTTCGGCTTCCTGCTTTTCTTTGCGCACCAGGTCCCGCTGCAAAATAGCCATGTGGGACTCCTTCCTGGGCAGTACCTGGCTGGGGGCCCCCATTCCGGCAGCGTGCTTCCGATGTCTGCTAGTGCTCGATGCTAAATGCGTGCCTCCTGAAAAGGGTTGCTAGGTTAGCAGATCGCACTACAGGGTGCCCAGGTTAACTCGAACTTGAACTTCGTATAGCCAGCAAATCTTTTTTTAGTGCAAATGCGTTTCCCATCAGTAGGAGTCCCCAGGTGGCTCAGATGGTAAAGAATCCACTTGCAATGCAGGAGACCTGGGTTCAATCCCTGGGTCAGGAAAACCCCCCTGGAGAAGGGAATGGCTACCCACTCCAGTATTCTTGCCTGGAGAATCCCATGCACAGAGGAGCCTGGCGGGCTATTGTCCGCGGGGTTGCGAAGAGTCGGACATGACTGACCAACTAATGCTTTACGCTCTTATGTTCCATCAGTAGCAGTCCCATGGACTATTTGGAACAAAAACTAAAACATTCTTGGGTATTTGTCTGAAATTCAGACTTCACTGAGCATCATGGATTTTACCTGGAAGTTGTGTACCTGGAGAGTCTTGTTGCATATGTAGTCAAGGCTGCTTTATTAAATGCTACAGAAAACCAGCTGGTGATACATTTCCTTTCCCGTTTTGTGGGGAACAGTCTCCCTAACTTTAATCTATCCCTGCTTTTTTATTGTGTCTCCCCGACAGCTCTGATATCCAGGGCTCTGTGGCTTAGCACACTTGGAGGTCAATGAATTCATCCCCTGTGGTCCCTCTGAGTACATCTTTCCCTCAGCCTCTTTCTGGAGGCTGCCAATGACTGCAGATATTTGGTTTGCTTTACGGAGGGATAAGGAAGGGCTGGTGGGAGGTGTATATTAGCATTCCCCCTTGGGTCCATGGAGCTGCTTCCTCCAGAGCCCATCAGCTTCTCTGGCTGCCACAGATATAAGCAGTGTGCCCACCTTTGCCCTGCTGGAAGGAGCAAAGGTTTGAGGATGCTGGTCCAGGGCTGCAGACCCCGAGAGGTTTATGACATCTTTCTCCCCATCAGTGAACTTATTTTTCATTCTAAGGCAGCTTCAGGGAATAAAAATATAAATCGAAGTGGCAGACAGTAAAGGAAAAAAAAAATGATTGACTAGAGAGTGGGAAGACAGAGTGATGCCTTGTGGTTAAATGGATTTTCTGTTTAACTGAGGGTTAAGTAGAAAACTCATTTTGATTCATCCTCTGCTCTTGCAAATCTTTCTGAAATGTATTAGCCTGCTCCCTGGTTTTCCTAAGTGCACCATAATGACCATAATTGAATCTCTTTGCTGGCAGAGCATCCTGTGGGGCGTCAGGGCATGCTGTTGTAAATGGCAGTCTTCTAGGTACAGTCAGGACCTGGGCTTTGGAGCCTGTGCCGTAGGCTATGTGCCATGCAGTGGCCCTTGCTTCACATCTGCCGCCACCTCATTTGGTCTTCCCAGCCGCCCTGGACTGGGGCTAAGGAAGGGACCCACTTACAGATATGGAAACTGAGGTCCATGATGTGAAGGACTCGCTTCAAGTCACTCTGGCTGGTAGAGGAAATGAATCTGAAGCCAATAGAAATGGTGGTGGTGAGTTGGTCTGGATTCAAATCCTGGCCCCCACTTCCTGGCTGGAAGAAGACCATTAAGCTTCATGAACCTCAGTTTCTCCATCTCTGAATTGGGCATAATAACCTTTCCTTACAGAGCTGCTGATGAGATGAAATGAGGTAATTGTGGGTGGGCTGCACACCTGGGTCTTCATATATATATATATTTTTTAAATAGCACATACACCTTCTTATCCCCAAATGTCCCACATGCTCTTTTCCTGGGACCCTGCCTCCAGCTTCTTTCTACTTTGCTGTCCTGCCTCCTTTGTGCCTTAATCCTTTTGCAAGACTGCAGGACCAGAATGTCCGGGTTTGAATCCTGACTTTTGTGTGGTTCTATTTATGGGCCTCAGTTTTCCCATCTATAAAATGGGGATAGTAGTGACCTGCCTCCTAGGGTTGTCGTGAGAATTTAAAGCAAAAGAGCTTGTCCAGGCCAGTGTTATGCAAGGATTTGCCATTGTCATTCTAGGACTTGATTAAGTGCGTCCAGGTTAAGCGCCCCAGGAGTTTTCACCATCAGTCTAGGGAGAAGGAAAGAGCTGCTCTTTCTTCCTGCCATTGTCTGACGGGTGTTTACCACTCCTTGAGTGCTCAGGGAAGTACACCAAGAGGGAGCCATGGGTAGGTTATGAGGGGCCCTACTTTGGCCCTGACAGGGCCCCTTGCCCAGAGGTCATCACCCTCCAATAGTTGGTCTGTCTGCGACGTTGGTGCTCCCTCTCTGTATGTCATGGATCCCTAGCATTTCAAGAAGGCGTTTGTTTTTCTCCTTATCAAGGGATCCACCTGGAGCACAGAGGGCTCTCTGTGTGTGACCTCTGAGCTCCCCCTGGGGTCCAGGCTGGAGGGTGGGGAGGATACTTTATCAAACCAAACCTAGGCCAATAAGGCCACCTGTTCTGGGTTTTGGCCTGCTGGGTCCACACCTCCATGGGTCTTGCAGGCAAATCTCCTCCAGCTCTGGAGTGACCGGCGCCAAGTCCTGCCTAGCCACCTCCTTGCTCTCCGAGTCACCCACTCTGGACACCTTCTGGGATTCTTTGCAGCAGCTGAATAGTCACCCTGGTACTTGGGTACAGGAACAGCAGCCTGTGTGCAAAGCCCTGGGTAGGCTGGTTTATTTATGCGTTTATCTTTAATGGGAAGGCTGAGAGAAACTGCGAGGTTTGTGAATATTTACAGGCAAATTACTACAGGGAGGAAATGAATTCATTCCGTCTCCTCTCCCGCTGTTAACAGATCACTCTGCGGTTCCCCACCGCCTGCCTGCCACAGCCCTCCCTGTGCTTGTAATTCTGTGTAGTCTTTTTTGTTTGTTTTGTCTTTTGGCCGTGCCCTGGCGGCATGTGGGGATTGAACCTGCGGTCCCTGCATTGGAAGCTCAGAGTCTTAACCACTGGACTGACAAGGAAGTCCCCCGTGTAAGTTTTTACACCAGCTCCAGAAGGGGCAGCCCGGAAGATGCGTCAGTGTGATTCCCCCATGCACTTACTGAGCGCCTACTGTATTCCATCCCCCAGTTCGGGTGCTGGGGGTACTGAGGTCAGCATCGCGCCTGTTATCCTGGCTCTTCCCCTCAAGGGAGCCTGTGGACAAGAACAGCAGTGTCTGTTGGAGGAAACAGTTGTTTTGAGACCTGTGGCTGTGTGTGTGCGGGTGGGGTGGGGTGGGGTGGGCAAGATGGGATCTGTCTGTATGACACCGGGGAAGGCTGGGCAGTAGCAAGGCTGCTTGTCCTGGGCCTGGAAGGACTTTTTCCCAGTGGAAAGGGTCTCTTGGGCAGAGCCTTGGAGGTGTGAAGGACGGCACTTCCTGGGGGTGGGATGGCAGGGAACCTTCTGGTGGGTTAGACATGGCACCTGTGGAAGGAAGCAGGAGGAAGAGGAGGTGGAAATGTGAGTGGGCTGGGTTGTTTCTGGTTCTGAGCTGGGGAGGGAGGGGACCTAGAAGGGAAGACAGGGACCAGGGTTGCCCAGTTTCCAGAGATAGCCAGGCGGAGCACTTGTCCTGTGGCTAAGGACTAAGTTGGTGAATAATGGCCTCTATTGAAAGAGGGAGTTTCCTGTCCCTCCCCACTCCCTGTCCCCTCCCTTCCCCTTCTCCCTCCCATTCCCCCTTCACCTCCCCTCCCCCTCCCCCTCCCCCTGATCTGAGCTGACAGTCCTGTGGTCTGTGGTTCTCAGAATCTAAAGTGTTGGGGTCAGCTTTGACCAAGGGCACGGCTGGCCCAGATTGTTCCAGACAGATGGCAGTCTGTGCAGCCACCTGTCCAATGGCCAGAGGGTGTGGAGGTCCCTTGGGACATTGGGCTTGGTCCCTGGCCCACTCGTGAGGCCTCCCCACGGCGGCTGGTCAGATGCCCACCACATCCAGCCTGGGCAGTGAGAACCTCAGCTTAGGCTCTGGGTCCTGCTGAGCTGAGGGAGGAGCTGGGCTGCCCACCAGGGACTTTGTGGGGAGCTCAGGCAGGCTCCAGTGTGTCGGTCCTGGGAGACTGCCGTGGAACTGACTCTGGACTCTTCTCAGTAGGAAGAACCTTCCATCGTGCTCACTTGCTTCGCAGATTTGCTCATTCTTCCCCAGCCCGCCCCTCCTGGGGTGCCCAGCTGGCTGTGTCCTCAGTTTACCTGAGATCGGGGGCAGTAAGACCAACCCTTTGCCCTCAGGATTCTGAAACAAGACCAGACGGGAGCACAGATTTCAGAACTGTCTAGGCCCTCCCCTGGCCTGGCTACCCTCAGATGCTAATAAAAGCCCTGTGTGTTTTTTGTATTCAGTGAGGGGCCCTCCTTGACCTGTGACAGGCAGGAGGGAGTGGGGCAGGCCAGCCGGTTCAGATCCTGGGGAGGGGTAGTGGGAGGCAGCGAGGTTCCCAGGCTGGGAGGCTTTGGGATCATGGCTGTGGTTGAAATTGATCACCCTGGGAGCCTGCGCCGTGGCCTTGTTAAGACACAGACTGCCTTCAACTGCTTCTAATGGGCACACGCACCTGCCAGCCCCATGCCTTCATGCTCACCATCCTGGGCACGTGCTGATCGCATGCCTGTGCACACCTCCAACACGCCTGTATATACCTACTCACCCCCGCACGCACCCACTCATGCAAACGCCTTCACATCCTGGCCCGTGCCTCTGCTCCACGCTCACCCCAGCTCCCACTTCCTACCCACAGCCTTCCTATACACACCCTGTCCTTTCCATAGGGCCCCCCCCCAGCCGACCCCACCATTCCTGAGCACACACGCACATGCACAGCCTGCGTCCAGACTTTTCGATGATCTTGCTTGTTTCTCAGCCTGCAGAACTCTGGATTATCTGGGACCCTTTTCACTCAGATGCTGAGCCCAGCAAGGGCTCCAGGGAGAGTGGGAAGGCTGAGTCAGAGAATAAGCCTGGACCCAGTGCAACTGCCCTGTGAGCAAGTGTCCTGACTCCTCCTGTTTCACACGTCCATCAGTCTATCCATCCATCCACCCATCCATCTACCCATCCACCCATCTATCCATCCATCCATCCATCATCTACCCTTCTATCCATCCATCCATTCATCCTTCATCTAGCCATTCACCAGTCCAGCCATCTATCCATCCATCCATTCGCTTATTAATCTACCCATCATTTATTCCAGAGCATACTCATAGTAGTGAACCAGGCATTTCTTTCATGGTTCTGAGATTTGTTAAGGAGGAAATAACATAGGGCCTTGATACTTGTTTTTGAAACCAGAAACCTTGGAATCTAGTTTCTGCCTCTTGCTAGCTTTGTGACCTTGGTCATGTCCTGTCATCCTTAGGCCTCAGTTTCCCCACCTGTAAAATGGGAATCATAGTGCCTCATCCCAGGAAGAGTCCTGGGCCCTGGGGATGGTAGCCATGAGCACTAACCTGGGGACTTCTGTGTCCATCATCAAAACCCTCCTTGAAAACTCTGATTCAAAAAGATACATGCACCCCGATGTTCACAGCAGCACTATTTCCAATAGCCAACCATGGAAGCAACCTAAATGTCCATTAATAGATGAATGGATATGGAAGATGTCATATATATACATACAGTGGAATACTATTCACTCATAAAGAAAGAATGCCATTTGCGACAGTGTGGATGGACCTGAGATGATCATACTAAGAGAAGCATTAACGAGTCAGACAGAGAAAGACGAATATCATATGATATCACTTGTATGTAGATCTAAACTATGACAGAAACAAACTTATTTACAAAACAGAACAGACTCACAAACACAGAAAACAAGGTTACCAAAGGGAAAAGGGCAGGAGGGATAAGTTAGGAGTTTGGATTAACAGATACAAACTACCATATAGAAAATAGATAAACAAGGTCCTACTATACAGTACAGGGAAACACATTAAATGTTCTGTAATAAAACATAATGGAAAAAAATAAAAAATATATACATATGTATAACTGAATCACTTTGCTGTACATCAGAAACTAACTTAATATTGTAAATCAATTATACTTCAATAAAAGTCAAAACCCTCCTTAAAATAGGGATGAAATGAGGCAAAATAAACTCCCTGCAACCTGCAGCTTCCTAGGGTTGGAATGAGAAGCGGGGATGTGGGTCCTGGTGGATCTTTGGGTCTGTGTCCGGAATGCCTACACTTCAGCCATGGTTGGTCAGTTTCTATTTTTCTGTCCCTTTAAGAGAAAGACATTGAGAAAGGACTAGCTGTCACACACATTAAGGAAATGTGCTGCTGTAGAGGTTTCTGCAAAGGGCAGGAGGAGCAGCCAGAAACTGGTGGCTTAGCCATCAGGAGGCTGCACTGGAGGGGCCCCGGCAGTCTAGCTGTCTCTAGAGAGCAGACAGAGAAGCCTGTTGGGGGCTCGGGAAGTGTCGCTGATGGTGGAAGGCTGGGCCTTGCTGGAGGGCAGCCCACAGTCTCCAGATCCCCAGAGAGACCCACCTGCCCCTCCCCAACCCTGGGCCTTCTTAATGTAGGTCCAGAAGTTAGAGCTGCCTAGGGCCTGGGGGAATGAAGAGGTGGCTACTGGCTGTGTTTTGTTTTTTGTTTTTTTCAACATTATTACACTTTTAAATGGTTATTGGAAAATATGATGGCTAACTTCCTTTTTAAAAATACTATTTCTTTACTCATGGCAGTGCTGGGTCTTCGTTGCTGTGAAGGCTTTTCCCTAGCAGTGGCGAGTAGGGGCTACTCTAGTTGCGATGCGCGGGCTTCTCACTGTGGCAGCCCCGCTTGCTGCAGGGCACGGTTTCTAGGGCGTGCAGTCTTCAGGAGCTTGGCACGCAGGCTCAGGAGCTGTGGCTCTGGGGCCACACGTTCAGCAGTTGCACCACATGGACTTCCTGCACGTGGGATCTTCCCGGATGAGGGACCAAACCCATGTCTCTTGCACTGGCAAGTGGATTCTTTACCACCTAGCCCCCAGGGAAGTCCCTGGCTAACTTCTTGAGAAGTGAGATACACACACACACACACACACACACACACGTGCGCGCGCACACACACACACACACAACGACTGTGAGCTCCTTGATGGATGGGACGCTGGCCTATCGGCCTTTCTTGCTCCAGAGGTCCTAATAGCACGCAGTAGGGGTAGCAGATCTCTGTTGGATGAGGAAGGAATGGGATGTTGCAGCAACTTGCCTGTACTTGCCTCTGTCTCTTCCCCATCCCTGGCACGCTTAGTAACAATGTCAGACTAACGGAGCCTCTGGAAAATGGGAGAATAAAAGAGATGTCAGATAAGTGTCCAAACCTGCAACTAGGAGACAAGTCCTGGAGAGCTAATGCAGAGTAGTGAGTAGGGACAACACTATTGCATTAAAGTCACTGAAGTTGCTAGGAGACTAGATCTTAATTATTCCCAGCTCAAAAAAGAAATGATGGGACTTCCCTGGTGGTTCAGTGGTTAAGACTTTGCCTTCCAATGCAGGGGATGTGGTTCCATCCCTGGTTGGGGACCTACGATCCCACATGCCTTTCTGCCAAAATCCAAAGCATAAAACAGAAGCAATATTGTACCAAATTCAGTAAAGACTTTAAAAATGGCCCACGTTAAAAAAAAAGAAATGATAATCATGTAATATAATAAAGGTGCTATCACTATAATGGCACTATACATACATCAAATCAACTTGCTGGACACCTTGAATTTATACAATGTTATATGTCAAATACTTTGGCCACCTGATACAAAGAGCCGACTCATTAGAAAAGACCCTGATGCTGGGAAAGATAAGAAGGCAGGAGAAGAAGGGGACGACAGAGACAAGATGGTTGGATGGCATCACCAACTCAACAGACATGAGTTTGAACAAGCTTCAGGAGATGGTGAAGGACAGGGGAGCCTGGTGTGCTGTAGTCCTCGGGATCACAAAGAATCAAACGTGACTGAGCAGCTGAACAACAACAACAAATATGTCAATACATTTCAATAAATAAATAAGTAAACTTATTTTAAAAATAAATGAAATATCAGTAGTTGAAGGAATTATATATACTTTCATCCAGCAACTTCTTCCTCCCCACCCCAGCCACAAAGAATGAGAAACTTTATTGGGGTACAATTTACATTCAGATCTAAAGTGTTCCATACATGCCGACCTTGTTTACACCCCTGTAATCCGAATTCCCAGCAAGACAGGAAGCTTTCCATCAGCCCGGGGAGTTTCCTCAGGCCCCCTTCCAGTTAACCATGGCTCTGCCTTGTATCACTGTAGGTTAGCTTTGTTCTAGAGCTTCCTAGAAATGGAATCACACAATTTGCTCTCTTGTGTCTGGCTTCCTTCCCTCAGCTTGTTGTTGTCGCTCAGTTGCCAAGTTGTGTCCGACTCTTTGCGACCCCACTGACTACAGCATGCTCAGCTTCCCTGTCCTTCACCATCTTCTGGAGTGTGCTCAAGTTCATTGAGCTCGTTGAGTCATCTAACCATCTTGATGCTTCTGAAATTCATCCCTGTTGTTGGGAGCTGTGTGGGAGCTCATTATTTTGTACTGCTGCACAATGTTTTATCTTATGTCTACACAATATCGTGTTTATACATTCATCCTTTGATAGGCGTTTGCATGTTCCCAGTTTCGGGCTACTATGTAATCAAGCTCCTATGAACATTTGAGTGCAAGTCTTTGTGGGGACTCCTGCTTTCTGTTCTCATGTGTAAACACTTAGGAGTAGAATGGTTGCATTAGAGGGCAAGTGTATGTTTGACTTAAGAGAAAGTGCCAAGCTGTTTTCTAAAATTCTTGCATCATTCACACCTCCACCAGCTGTGTCTGGGGCTTCCAATTCCTCCACAGCCTGATCAACACTTCGTGTGGTCAACAGAGCTTTTCGATTTTAGGCATTGTGTAGTTGTGTGACATGATTTCATTAGCGTTTTCATGTGTACTTCCCTGTTTGGCTAGTGAAGTTGAGCATCTTTCATCTGAATGTCTTATTTTATGGACGATCCATTCAAGTCTTTTGCCCATTTTTTATTGGATTGTCTTTTTATTACTGAGTTAAAGGAATTATTTAACTTTTGGAAGACAGCCTGACCGAATAGCTTCACAGTCTTGTAGTCGGCAGAGACGTCTGAGACAGGACAGAAAAAATAGGAACCGTGAAAGGAAAAATAGATGAATTGGACGTCACCAAAATTTAAAACTTGTTTCTATTAAGAAAAGTGAATCGGAAATCCACAGACCAGAAGAGAATCACAGCACATGTGCCCAGGATGTACCACAGCCGTTTTATGAGGACTTGCTTCTACCTGGCACTTGCCCCACCCTATGAGGTCCTACAGATCCCACTCGCCTAGAAGCCAGGGTGCTCTCTGTTGAAACGCAAGTCTAACCATGTTGAACTTGCAGCACCCACAGGGTAAGTCCCAGCACCCTGGAGACGGCCTCAAGACTCCGCCCCCTGTCACTCAAGAGCTTGTGTTCGCGCGCTGGTCCCGAAGTCTCGCGAGGCTCTAAGCTCTCACCCGAGAGCTCGCTTCACATAGGCTGTTCTGGAAGAACACACTTTTCCTGGAGGTTCACACAGCGGCCTCGCCTCCCTCCTCAGGACTCGCATGAGGTGAGCCTTCTTGAGTGGAACTTCCCTGGACCCGAGAGGTGGAGGCTGCCTCATCACGGGGCTTGGATGGAAAGGAAGGGGTCAGGACTCAGCCCGCATTGCGGGGAGAGATTGAGGGGCGATTTAGGAACCCACCCCCATCCTTTGACTCAAGGGCAAAACGCCAGCATTTAATGACAGGTGGGTGCTGGTACTGACCGGCCAAGGTAGACCCTGGTCAGAGTGCTGAGTCACAGAGGTCCTTGCGGGGAGCAGACACCCCTCCTTCAGCTGCTGGGCAGGGGCTGGGGGCTGTGGGGAGACTTTGGAGCCCAGAGCAACAGTTAATTATTAATACCAACCGGTGCCAGCCTGTGGCAGGACTCTCGTCAGATCCGGTGTACAGGCGAGCTCTTGGCCTGTCTGGTTGGCCTTCTGGTCCTGGCTCATGGTCTTGCCTTTACCCTGTTTTCTCTAAAGACTTTTTATTCATGTCAACCCGTTATCTTTCCAATAAGCCTTCAGATGATGGGACTGTTCAGGCATCAGTGCCCCCATCAGACCTGTTGAACCCTTTGCCATAGCTCTCTGTGGACAGCGTGCTATCACTTTGCATATTTCTCTCAATGAAATGAGGCACTTTATAATGTTCTTTGCCCACTGTCTGCATCCCGGGACAGCAGCTGCTGAGAAGTCTTCTGCACACACCCTGTCCTGTCCCCAGCACTGGGAGCTGAGCCTGGGATGCAGGACTTGCTCAATGAATTTGTCACGAATCAGTGAAGGTTAACTAACAACCACCCGCCATGCTAGACAGCTAAGTTATTCTTGTTCTGTCCCGAAGTCATGTCTAGCTCTACGGGATCCCGTGGACTGTAGCCCACCAGGCTTCTCTGTCCATGGGATTTCCCCAGGCAAGAATACTGGAGTGGGTTGCCATTTCCTTCTCCAGGGGATCTTCCTGACCCAGGAACTGAACCTGAGTCTTCTGCACTACAGGCAGACTCTTTACCACTGAGCCATCTGGGAAGCCCAGACAACTGAATACATTCCTCCATTTTCTCAGTTGGGAAACAGAGGCTCCAGGAAACTCAGTGGCTTGTTCAGAGTCTCACAGCTAATGAGAGGCAGAGTCACTGAAAAGGCAGATCTGGTTTCTGGCATTTTCTGCCCTACAATGGCTACATTACTTCCTTCTAAGTTTAAACCCAATAATGGAAGAAAGTGGTGAATGCTATAAAAATGTGCAATGCTATATAAATAAAAGGTATCATCAAAAATATCTATGTTGATTTTAATCATCCCCAACTACAATAATGAGACAAAGCATCTTTTGAAACATGAGCAGGATTAGGGCTAAAATTTAGATGTTTTTTAGGGTCTTGGTATATCTCACGTGTGAATGCTTCTGTTGAACATTGGGATGCAAAGGATATTTGTCAAATAAGTGCAGGGGATCAGTTATAACAACACACTGAACATGTGAATACCCATTGCCCCAACCCAGAAACAGCAGAGGCTTCACCCGACCTGAGCCAGTCTCTTCCCAGCCTGGATTTTGTATTTATCCCCCTCTAGCCTTTTCTTTTTTTTATGACTTTACCACATCCGTTACTTTAATATTTTCTCTTCATTGATACATTCGTCCAGCAAATGCTGGTAGAGCTCTACTCTTAAGGGGAGCCTTACAGAGTCTCCCAGTCCCACTCCTGCAGTTTTCAAAAAGGAAGAAAGACAGATGATTTTTTTTTCCTCTGACCAAAGAAAAAAAAAATTCCTCCTGGTGGTATGTGTCTCCCACCCCCAACCACTCCGTGAAGCCAGCTTGTCCTCTCAAATGCCTCCTTTGCGTTTTGGCACACACTGTAGCCCTCTGTGAGTATTTTTCCACAAAATATTTGTGGCTTTGGCAAGGTGGTTTATACCATTAATAGTGCTCCCTTTGTCCAGAGGTTCCCCGGCTCTGCTCCACTCTGTATGCATCGGGTCATTGACTGGACCTGGCAAAGCAGAACTTTGCTCCCGGGCCCTTTAATTCTATTTACGTTCTATTGATTTAAATTTAATAGCCATGTGTGGCCAGTGGCAGCCACAGTGGCCCGTGCAGTTTGGAGGAGGGGTTTCCTCCGAAGGGAGGTGTTCAACAAGAGCTGGTGGCGTCTCGCCCCTGGCTTTATTTTTCCTGTACCTGGAGAAGCTGGCCAGGGTCGAGGAAGTCATGTGTCAGAGTTGATTTCTACACGAATTCCCTCCCCTCTGCTCCAAGCAGAGAAGAGAGTAAGAGGAAGGAAGAACCCAGGCATCCAGCCACTTTTGCCTTTCTGCAGACGAGGCTGTGCAGAGCACCTCGGCATCCAGAGAGCGATGAGAACAGCAAAAGGAGAGAGATGTGTGGGTATTCAGTGTGTGACAACCTTGCCCCACCACCCTCGTGTCAGTGGCTGGGTTTCATTCACCCGGCGAGAAGGGAGTGCTATATAATTTCATCAATGAATTATTTTCACAGCTTATGAATGTTTACATGAGGCAGGGCTGGGTTCAGCAGAAAAGCTGAGGTTCTCACTTCCCGACAAAAATAAGTCACGGGCGGGGAAATTTAAAAAAAAATCACCCAGTTACAGGGCTTACAGGATTCTTCCCCTCTTTAGCCATCGCCGCCAGAATTAAATTGTCCAATTTGGAGCCTTGGGAAGGAAAATAGCTCTGTTGGCTTTTATATCTACTAAGGAAAAAGCTTTCCACGATTTGTCTGTTCCTTTGTGAACTTGCTGTGTGGCCTAAGACAAGTTACTTAACCTCTCTGGACCTCAGTCTTGCCATCTGACACAGATGGGCAATAGTACCTTGCAGGGGGCTTTTAGGAATTTGCTGAGACAAAAAGTGGGGCTGTCATACGGCAGAGGGAGGTGTGCTCACAAGGAGCCTTCAAGGTTAGTGATGCTGGTTCAGGAGCAAGCCAGGGGTGGAGTGTGTGCCAGAAACCCAAAAATATGGTATTTGTGGAATGAAAAAAAAAAATACCCCAGATCAGTAGGAAATGAATCTTTATTTTCATAGTCTGTCAGCAGGACACTGCAAGCATCGGAAAAGGAAAAACAGTAATAGTCCGTGTTTAAATGTAGCTCTGGCTCCCTCTGCCCACTCTTTGTGGGCCTGTGCATGGACCAGAAAGACCCTTTTAGGAGCCCTCACCCCATGCCACAGCCCCTTGGTGAGTGCTTTGGGGGCCTGGGGTGATGCTGGCTGGTATTCCAGGGAGCAAGGTCTCTTGGGATTTTATGAGGTGTCAGAAGGACACCCATCATGAGAATGTCCTTATCCTGCCCCTGAGTCCAGGACCTCAGGCATCATAGACTCACAGCTATCACGTGGGCAATAACTTCACTGCTGGGCTATTGGGGGCCAAGAAGGTGCCTGGCTACACGCGTGTGTGTGTGTTCACGCACACCTGTGTGAATGCTTGCTCTGAGCTCTCAGAGAACAGAAAAGGTGATGGGATAGCAGACATCTACGGATACCCAGAACCTGGTCAAGCAGAATGAAGTACCCCAAACAGGGACACCACGAGGTGTAGAGCCCTGCACTTCCCCCCAAGCCTCGACATCCTCATCTGGGAAGTGGGACCGAGGAAAGCTACCTCTCAGGGCGAGAGGACAGGTCGGTGCGGGGCCAGGTGCACAGCGGGAGCCAGGACAGGGTGGCCCGGTGACGGAGTCATCCTAAAGTGGCTTCCTCTCGTGGATCCCCTTAGGAAAGGGCACTTTGTGTTGGAATGGGAGTTCTCTAGGCATCTAGGGCAAGGTCTGTCCTGAGCCCCTTCTCCAGGCCCTCAGGAAATGAAAGCTACTCTGGTCCCTGTGTGGAGGCAAGCAGCAGCCCCAAGCTGGGTACGACGCCTTCTGAGTGAATCCATGCCCCATGAACTTTTGGAAACTGGGTCTGGGGTAGTCTGTCCTGCCCCCTGAGAGACTCACTACTGAAGGCGAGGTCAGCGGAGTTGCCCCTGGCAATGCTCTGCCATTGGCCGACTCTAGCCCTGGTCTGGGGGGTGAGCAAAGGGACCAGTGTCATTGGACCCCTGCTTCTCCTGCTTTGGTGGGGGAAGGGATCCCCCAACAAAGGGATCCCTGAAACATGTTCATAATGATACACATTCAAACGTTTGAGGTAATGGGCTCACATGTTCAATTAATAACAACATATTGGGTCCCCCAAAGAGGTTTCAGAGTTTGCATCTGGACCCCCAACGTGAGGAGGCTGGAAGCCTGGGCCGTGATTGAAGAGCTGATGGAGGCAACTTTCTGTTCTGAGGAATACCTGCCCCTGCCTTCACTGGCCGCACCTCCTCAGGGCCACCGAGAGATGCTCAGAGGTGGCCCAGCCACACCTTATCTGGCCCATCTCCTCCTCCAGGCCCCCGCTGTGACTCCTGCCACGGAGGAGCCATCACCAGGCTCTGGGCGTCTGCTCTGGAAAGAGTAGACAGGCTCTGGGGACAGTATGCGGGGTGCGGTGGTACTGGTGAGGGCTCATGGTCAGCCTGGGCCCCAGGGCTGGAGAGTCAGGGTGTCCTTGGTCTGTGTGGCCTTGGGCAAGTCATCTCACCCGGTGAGCTTCAGTGTGTCACGGCACTTCCATCGAAGGACTGTTTCTCAGCATTCGATTAGGGGCTAAGACTGTGTTCATTCCTTCAAAAATATTTGTTAAGCATTTACAGTGTGCTGCAGCCACTGCTGTGGGTATTGGGATTATAGCAGTGAACAAAGGTCCTTCTTTTCTGGACATTATACTCTAGTGGGAGAGACAGACAACTAAATATATGGTCAATGTGAATCAATTTATAGGTTATACACATAGTATTCATTTAACTGTATGCCTGTGATTAAATATATACTTAATGTAGGCTCATATATTATACATAAACAAATATATGCTTAAGGTAGTAAGAAAATCAGTGAGCAATGATGGGAGATGCTGTTTGCCATAGAGGGGCTAGAGGGGTCGGGGAGAGCCCTCTGACAGGGATGCTTAAGCAGAGACCAGAGGAAGTGAGGGAACATGCCCAGGGCCTCTGTGGTACAGACGGCTGCAGTCAGGGGAACCACAGGCATCAGGGGCTTGGCTTTCTAGGACTGGAGTGATGCATGGGGGAGCGAGTGCGAGGAGGCTGGGAAGGCAGCCGGGGCGTCATACAGGGTCTTGCACATGTTGTGAGGACCGTGCGGCTTGTCTGACCGGCGGCTTGGCACAGACTAGGTGGTACCTAAGTGTGCCTGCATTCGCTCATTTGGTGTTAGCACTTCCTCAGTGATGAACCCCTGAGCGGGGCTTGAAGATGTGGAGAGGATGTCTCAGTGACTGCCCTGGGGACACCAAGGACAGCTCCTTCAAGTTGGGGCTTTGGTGGAAGTGATATAGCCACAAGGTGGGCCCCGTGCCCCTCTGAGCCCCTTCAGCGGTGGCTCAGGCCCAGGGAAGGCCTCCTGGGCGAGGGGATGCCTCAGCCAGCCTTTGTAGGGTGCGTGGACCTCAGCCCCGGGGGAGCAGCCTGGGAAGGAGACGCCAAGCCGAGTGCACAGACCAACGGCACGGCACGTGCCGAGGCCCTGAAGTTCGGAGGAGCGCGGCTGTGGGGAATGGCCCTCTTTCAGTGTGCCTGGAAGTCCAGGGAGCACGAGGGATGGGAAGGGCTGAGAGCCAAGCTCTGGATATGGGACCGGCTCCCACGTGACCCCCTGGGTGCCTGAGGCCAGGTTGCCCCGGAGCAGAGCCTGAGGGGAGGGGCCTGTGCCATTTGTTAAGGATCTGCCCCCTGGGGAACTGATGAGGGAGAGGAGGGGAGGGCGTCAACCCAGGGGGATCCCAGACACCCTCCGGCAGACGGTGGCTTCCATTTGAGCCTGAGGGGAGCTCAGAACTTGTCCTAGGCTGAGGCCAGGGAACCGGGCTTTCCTGTTGGCTGTTGGCTCAGCACACCCCACCCCACCGCCCTCCTGCCCCCAGCGCAGAGGAGGGTGGCTCAGAGCACTTCTGACTGTCTGCGGGGTGAGCAGAGCATCTCTGGGATGTGAAGGAGAGTCACAGGTATAGGCATTAGAAACAAATGCCCGGGAGGTGAACCCATCATCCCAGTTTGCCAGAGACCGGGGGTTTCCTGGGACACGGGAATTTGAATGCTAAAACCAGGATGTTCGGTCACCCAGAGCATTGCCACAGTGGCCTCTACAATGACCTCACCTCCTCAAGCCTCAGTTTCCTCTTCTGTAAAATGGGGTTCATAATTCTGGCAACTTCATGGGGCAGATGTGGGATTCATCACAGATAACCCAAGTAGAGCCCGTTGCCCAGACTAGAAGCCACTTGAAGAATGTTCTCTGAACCCACCTTGCCGGGCACTAGGTGACCCCAAGCCTTAGATGGATGGGAGCCAACATTTCCAAAGCCAGGGGTCCTCCTCCTTCTTCACCTCCTGCCATACTCACCCCCTACCCGCTCCCCAGCCACTTGATGAGTGCCCGTGGACTAAGGCCCCGAAGAGGAGGAGGCTGTGTCTTTAAGTGTTCAGAACAGGACTGAAATGTTATGACAGTGCATCTCACAAGGGATGCAGTTTCCACGGCAACCCCACACTAAGATAAGCAAGCAGCCTGCATTTTTTTCTGAAAGGTTCAGGAACAGGGGGGAACTAGGCGATCTGTCAGCGGGTGGGACTTGAAAGCCAGAGCCAAGTCCATTAATCCCTGTGCTCTGATTGCGTTATCCAGCAATGAACGTGAGCTATTCCAGGAGGGAGAAGTGGGCCTCCTTCCCCTGGCGCCCCATCTCATGGGCCAGAGCAGCAAGAGGACGAAAGAGAAAGAGCCCCAGTCAAGTTCTGTTTGAGAAACTGTAACCCACTACGAACTCCACCCCTCAACAGTGTTCCTAGTTCCCAGAGAGTTAAAACCCAGTGTGTGTGTGTGTGTCTGTGTGTGTCTGTGTGTGTGTCTGTGTGTGTGTGTCTGTGTGTGTGTGTGTGTGTCTCCGGGGCGGGGAGGCGGTGCTGGTTAGTATTAAGGACTCATTCTCTGTGCTCACACAGACATGGGTTCAGGTTCTGGCTTTGCCAGTGGCTGGGGTATTTATTGGACAAGCTACTTAACCATTGGAGCCTCAGTTTCTCCATCTGTCAGATGAGAAAGTACCAAAAGTCACCTGTGTATTATTGTAAAGTAAATCATGTTGTACGCAAAACTGTGTCATGGGATAGGCATGAGGGTTTAGTGAGAGAATGAATGTGTTCATATGGAACAGTGCTCAGCACAGTACCTGGCACAGAGTAGAAGCTTAGTACATGCTAGTTGTTGTTCAGTCATCCGGTCGTGTCCGGCTCTTCACGACCCCATGGACAGCAGCATGCCAGGCCTCCCTGTCCCTCACCGTCTCCCAGAGTTTGCCCAAGTACATATCCATGGCACCGGTGATGCCATCCTTCCATCTCATCGTGACTCAGATGCTAGCTGTGATCATTTATATTTATTAGCTGAACCAATGGAAGTCAGTGGTGCCGCTTTGGTTGATGCATGAAAGATGGGTCATTAACTGGCTTGGGGCAGAAATTGTTATTATCCAGGCCTGCCCCCTAAGAGCTGCTGCCCCATCTGCCATTGGAAGCCCCCTGGGATCCTCCCATCACACTTAAGGTAAGATCTAAGCCCATCCTGTGGGCGGGCTCCTGCCAACTTACCTTACTCCTTCCCCTTTGCTGTTTCTACTCCAGCCATATTGGTTTCCCTGGGTTCCTTCAGCATACCAAGTCATTCTTGTCTTCGTACCACCTGCTTCTCTGCTGGGACCTCTTCCCTCACTGCGGGAGATGTTTGGCATCATCCAGCAGACACCACCGCCCAGTCCCCTAGTCCTGATATTGGCATCAGGTACGTTTAAGATGCTTGCCCTTTAGTCTTCCTATCTGAAGGAAACCCACAGTCCCACTTCACCTCTCCCAGTGAGCATGAGCCAGATCATTTCTTTAAACCTCAGCTTCCTCATCTGTAAAATGGGCATAATGATAACCTTACCTCTCCTCATTCATTCATTCTACCAAACAGTAGGGCAGAGGCCCCGGAGACTGGGTAGGAGGCATTAGTTCAAGCAGACAAAGGGTGGTGGCCAGGATCAGACATGCACCAAGCCTCCAGTGAGTTCACACACAGGAACTGCCACCTTCTAAGGCCTGCCACTTCTAGTGGGCCAGGCCCCTGCTCTAAGAGCAGGGAGAAAGGTGAGCTCTCTCACCAGACCCCTGGATGAATCAGTCTCAGAATCTGATTAGTGCCCACGTGGTTGGAGCCTAAGGATGCATCTGCTTCCTTAGTGGAGGCATGTGGGACCGCCTCCGGGCCCAGAGCCCACAGCAGACTTGCTCCAAGGGTGTTCTGGGGCTCTGGGGTGAATGAGGACTGGCCAGAACCCTTGCCCTTGGGCCTGCTGAATGTGGACTCCCGGCCCACAGACCCAAACTGTCACTGCCGCTGACCACCCCAAACTGCGAGGTTCTGCCACAGCTGCATATACACCTGCCAGTCCTTTTCCGTGCCCCAGCCCACCGCCCTTGGGCCCTTTCCTCATCGCAGCCACCTCTCATTGTTTCAGTGTCCAGGGCACCCTTTGCCTTTGATCATCAGCTTTTGTAAAATAGCCAGCTAAGGACTCACGGGATGGCAAGGAGGAAGCTCCTGGTTCTCTGCTCATTTATTTTGACAACTGTAATTTCATTTTAATTATTTATGCTCGTGCTTCAGAGTTCACCAGCAAATGGCTGGAGGTGCGCGTTTCTCACGGTGGAGAAAGCACCAATGGGAGATTTAGTTTTTAGGTTTTCTGCTGATTCACAGGAAAAAGAGGTCAGAGTCCTCTCTTGTTCCCCACTTTCACCCCATGGGTTCCTCCACCATCCCTGGAGAAGTATTCTGCGTTCATACCAGGAGGTATAAAGCAAAATCTCAGGTTTCAGTGTACTATAGGGGTCTGAGCCCCCTGTTTTAGGCTGGGCTGCGCCTTCTTGGATTGTATTGCTGGCCCTCTTGCAGGAGTGGCTCGTTCATGGTGCCTACAGTGCAACCTGGAATATTAGAATAAGCAGAATGTTCATGATGATGGGCCTTGCCCTCGTGTTTGTGCACAGAGGAAATAATGACCAGAGAGGGCAGGCGTATCCCCAGACCTGCGCACCCCGGGTGAGCTCAAGCCCACCTTCCCTCCTCTGTCTGCCCCTGCGCTCCTGCCCCAGCTGCAGATGAAAGCGAGAGCACGTAATTCATTGACATGTGTATCCCTAGGTCCCAGGCCCGAGTCTACAGGGCACATAGTCCCTCTTGAGATACAGGCTTGGTGTGGTCATCACTGGGGTTTCATCAGAGCCACCAGGTGGGTTTCTTCTGTTACCGGCTTTGGGGGTGCCAAGGATACACCCCTGGCCCCCGAGTAATACCCTTATCTCATTCCAGGTGTCACCAGACCTGACATTCTGCCATGGGAGGATCTGTCTTTAGGGATAAGCTTTACCCTTGGTATTCCTTCTAACAAGGATGCCCTTGGGAGACGCTGCTCCCTACGGCCACGAGGAGGGCTCTAATAATGCCCATGTCTTTCGAGCGCATTGCACGATTGGCTCATCTGATTTCTCACGACTGCCCAGGAAAGCAGACAAAGCAAGGCTCACTCTGCCCATTTTACCAAGGAGAACCCGGAGGCTCCAAGAAGCTGACTCCTCGTGAGGCTCACAAACTAGACCCTGGACATTTGAGCCCTGCTGTACCCTGATGGGGGGTGGGTGTTAGGGAATAGGGGAGAAGGGGCTGAGGGGTGGTTGAGGGGTAAGAAGGGAGAGGAGGAGAGGCTTTGGCCACCACTTTTCCCTCCGCATTTTGGCAGTTAGAAGTTCCATTCATTCATCCATTCCTCCGACGGCACCCTGTTTTAGACTGAAAGATCTGTTACTGATCCCCTGCTTTACAGACTGGCTGTGTGACCTCAGCTATAATTAGAGAGATGAAACCTACTTCTCAAGTGTCGATGTGAAGGGTTTTAAACTTACTTCCAGTATGTAACAGTGCCTAACTCAGTGCTTGTCGCCATACCTGGCCTCAGCTACAACTGTCCAAGTGGGGCAGGCTTCTGGCTGTTTGCCCAGGACTTAGAGCCTGAGTCCCTGTCATCAGGCCTGTGGGTGATGACGTGCAGGAGAGGAGTACTTTCTCAGCTGGACCAGGACCGGGATCATCCTTGGCAGTGCCGCGAGCCAGTGACTGTTCTCGCCGCTGTCTGCTGAGCGTTCTCCTTCACTCATGCTATCAGCGAATATTGCTGGGACACCTCCAGTGGCGAGGTCTTATGCTAGATACTGAGGCTAGAGCAACGCGTAAGGCAATCTCCTGCCCTCGGAGTTTCCTACCTTCTAGTTCAAGGAGAGAGAAAAGAAACATGGAAACAAATTAAACACAAACGTTTCAAATGGAGGTAGTGCTGGGAAGGAGACAGGGAAATGTGGCAGCACCTATGACCATCGGGATGGGAGGGGCTACTTGGGATGGAGTGGTCAGGGAGGGTCTCCTCGCGACGAAGGTGGATGGTTAGGCAGACTCCTGACATCCGCGCGAAGTTCCAGAGGATGCGCGTTGCAGGAAGAGGGACCAGCAAGTGCAAAGGCCCTGGGGTGAGATCTGAAAGGAAACCAACCAGGCCACAGGACAATGAGTGGCAGGGTGAATTGCATGCAAGTTGGTGGGTAAGGCAGGATCATGGGGAGCTTTAGAAGGCAAAGGTTTTGGTTTAGTATGAAAGCCATTCGACAGTTTGCAGCAGGCGGGTGGCATGGTCTGATTGCATTTAACTCATCTGCCTGCAATACAGGAGATGCGGGTTCAATTCCTGGGTCAGGAAGATCCCCTGGAGAAGGAAACGGCAACCCACTCCAGGGTATTTTTGCCTGGAGAATCCCACGGACAGAGGAGCTTGGTGGGCTACAGTGTGTGGGGTCGCAAGAATTGGACACGACTTAGCAACTACACCACCACTGTAGGGAAAAGGCCGGTGGGGCTAGAGGGAATCTGGAAGGTCAGTGAGGAGGCAACAATAACGTCCAGGCGAGAGATGATGGGGACTGGGACGAGTGCAGTAGTAGTTAGAAAAGGCGAGCCATGATTAAAGTTGGGACATATCTTGGGGTAGATCCAGTAGGGCTTGCTGATGGAGGGGTGTGAGGGATGAGGGGCAGGGGGGATGCAGAGTGGCTGGGAGTTTGGACCTGAGCCTCCAGGAGAAGAGTCCTGCCATTATCAAAAATAGGGGAGCAGATAGACATAGCTGCAGGTCTCCCTAATAAGACAGAGAGATTCTTGGGCAGGGCCTCGTGGGATGAGGTTCCCATGATTGGTTCATGGAGCGCGGATGTGAACGAGGGAGGAGAAAGAGCTCGTGAAGGCAGGAAAGGGTGTGGCAGCATCCGGCCTTCCCCGCAAGTGGGTGACACAGAACACTCACTCTCGTCTCTAAAGGATCGTGAAGCAGAGTGTGTATTCTGCTCTCCCTTTCTGGAGATTCGAGATGCAGATTGGGCCCAACAAAGACTTTGATGAGTCCCTCACAAAAGATCCTATTTAACTTGGGTTAAGCCAGCATTTCTCAGACTTCACCGATCACAGGGCCTTTTATTGCTGATGCACTTAACATCTGAACACACTTCAAGAAAGGCTCTGCTGGCCAAGGCCCCCCCTCGTATCTGCTCAATCGCTGGCTGTCGCTGAAGAGGGTCAAGGGGCACGGTGCTCTCCCACACTTGGCTCTTGGGAAATCACTCCCTGAGGCTGAGGATTATTCTGAAGATGGTGCCATCATTAGCATCATAATAATGGCCATTCCTTACTCAGTCACACCCTGGACCAGGCGCCTGTGAGTAGTTCCCAGGCATCTTTCATTGAAAGCTCGGAATAGCCCTGGGACTTGGATACTATCACCGCCATCCTCATTTTTAGTTCAGTTCAGTGCAGTCGCTCAGTTGTGTCCGACTCTTTGTGACCCCATGGACTGCAGCACACCAGGCCTCCCTGTCCATCCCCAACTCCTGGAGTTTACTCAAACTCATGTCCATTGAGTTGGTGATGCCATCCTACCATCTCATCCTCTGTCATCCCCTTCTCCTGCCTTCTATCTTTCCCAGCATCAGGGTTTTTCAAATGCAAAACTTGGGAGGATTCAGGTCCCAAGGTTGGAAAGTAGTCGAATCAGCAGGTAGTCACTGGAAGGTCTCAGAGCACGCCCCTCCCCCAGCCTGACCACTACCCTATCCTGCTAGGGGCTGGTACCCTCCCCCATCCATCCCAGGCCCTGGCCAAACCACAGTGATGGTAGTAGGCTTTGGGGGAGGGGGAGGGGAGCCCCCAGTTTGGTGTCTAGATTGTTAGCTGGCTGGGAAGCCCACCCTGCCCTGCCCTGCCCCCAGCCATCCCGGAGCTAATGCGGAGCATCTCAGAAGCCTGTGGAATCGGAGAGTTTTAAACAGGAAGCTGGTATAATTTTGGTCAGGAGCTCAGGCAAGAGGGAGAATTCTGCCAGGCACAGCCACGTCCAAAAGAAATAGAGAGGGAGGGTTTAGGGTTTCAAGTTTGTGCATTTAAGGGATATTAAGACAAATAAAGGACTTTTATTCAGCCCCGTCCGGGCTTGGCCGTCTCCTGCTTTTCTAGGCTCTCCCA